>NC_136509.1:91013763-91158763 GCF_053919585.1 Euprymna scolopes
CTGCCCCATGAAAGAATACCTGCCCCAAGATGAGTAAAATTGCCTGAGCAGAAAAGTTCTGCACTATTTTATATCTCCCAACGAAGATTAAAATCAAGATATAATGCTACTAAACCTTTTATCTAGAATCCTTATTTCAATCTTGACCAAAAAACATTACAATATTTTCATTCTAGAAAATGTCATAAATTTATAAGGTTTTAAACATAAAAAAAATTCCGATTCAGGGAATCAAATGATACCACAATCTATCGCAACACTTCAAAGGCCAGCAATAACCAAGATCTTTCTGATTCTCTCTTCTGATCTTGAGAATTTGGTGCAATGGAGAGGGGGGGGAGTGTTTTCAATCTAATATATCCCACTTTGTCAACTAAGCTTCAACCTTTGTCTATCATCGCAATGTTGCGTTCCTGTGTCTGTTTTACAAGTATTCTAATGGAATGTGCTCTGATGAACTCGGTACACTTGTGCCCACTTTACGTACATATCCCAACAAACCTGCTTAGCAACAAAATCTCACCTCTTCAGTGTTAAAGTCCCTAAATGCCAGAAAGCTTTCTACTCTAATAGTTAAACTTTGAAATTCCCTTCCTGCTACCCGGACTGTAACTGCTACGCAAAAGTTTAAATGTAATGTAAACCAACATCTTGTTAATCTTTCCTAGTATGGTCCCAAATATGTCCAAATGATAATATGCCTTGTTAAGGGTGAATGTGAGTTTAAAAAAAAAAAAAAAAGTAGCTCTGGGGCTGACCTTAACTTCTGATATGAAATGAAACATATACATCAAATCTGTTGCCAATACTGCTGGAAAAATGGTTGGATCACTCTACCGCTCCAGTAGGTATCTTACTACAGATGCAATCCTCCATCTGTATAAGAGCTAAGTATGCTCTAAAAAGGAGTACAGTTACCATGTTTGGGCAGGAGTTGCACAACACACCCTATCCAGCCTTGATAGAGTTAAAAACCAGCTTTGAAACCTAGTAGGTACTGCACTTTTCTCTTCTCTGCAACCTGTTTCCCCACAGAAGAAATGTTACGAACCTGTCTCTGCTATATCATCATTTTCATTGCAAGTGCTCAACTGAACTCCAATCTATGCTCCCCCCCTCTTGCCAAACTTTCATAAAAAAACACTTCAGTAGTTACAACCATTATATACGATTTTCCCCACTCTCTGTGCCTAAATCTAAACACAGATTTCATGAACAAAGCTTCTTTCTCAGAACTGCCCGCCAGTAGAACACTGTTCTGCTGGCCTGCTTCCCAGTCGAATACAACATGGTCGCCTTCAAATCCAATACAAACAATTTCTTGTTAAGCCATCTCCATAAATAATCAAATTCTACCCAATTTACACCATTAACGATTACTACACTACCACAATACATTCATTAACCCTTATCCTTGAGTGGCTTTCAAACCTTGAAAAGTGATGACTCCCAGGTAAAAAATATCTAACTTAAATGGTCTCTAATGTTCAAATTTGATGCAAATTTGAAATATTTGAATTAATATTAACAAATACTTAATTTTTCTTTTTTATTTAAAAAAAACCCCAAAAAACACTGACAATTCATTTTGTCTAATGATACATACTATCAGTTTAATGACCAGTCAAAAATGATCAACAGATGAAGTATAACTGTTAACACATTTATTAAACAACTTACAGATTAAATAGTAATGTAGAAGCGACTGGATGTAGGATGGTTAGAATCTGTGTCACGAGACTCATTTTTGTTTAACTTTCAAACCTTCATGGCCAACATGCTCTTATCCGGGGCAATCACTCCCCTTTCCTCATTCTAAGAAAAATAATTGATTAATAGGTGTATTTAGCATAACTCTCCAGATGTTAGCTATCGAGCTGGTAGATCCACTAGTATATAATTAAGTTAGCTGAGAATAACGGGAAATAGAAACTCACTTAGAAATTATCCAAAGTGAACTTGATGATATAAGTTGAAAATGGCTTAGTCTGCGAGAACAATCTACTAAAAACATGGCTCAAAGACAGGGTGATAGAAAAGGTGCTCAGATGTGTAAGGATATAGGCAGATAAGATATTACTAATTAGTGGTTTTGATCTTTTTTTTTTTTTTTTTGCATTCCTTATCTTCACTAATCACTTTTTTTTTTTTTTTTTTAATAGAAATCACTCCAGACAAGATATGAAGCTATTTTGATATAAGGAGCTAAAAAAAAAATTAAAAGATAAAATAAAAACTTCACAGTTCAAAACTTGCCAACAATGTTGGATGGAATAGATTCTGACCCCCAAAAAACAGCAATTCTTCCCTCTTTGTCTGGAACAAATATGGAGTTGAATAAATGACCGCTGTTTTCTATCAGTTTTGTGTCGAGTCAGTTTGAAAGTATGAAACTTTAGTCGCATGTTCATGAAGATAACACAAAAGTGCGAATAAAGAACGATCGGCAAGCAAAGTGAGAGTAACTACTGTAAACTTTAATCTTACTGGTTGTTTTTTTTATGGCATATCAACTTTTTTAATGCCGAATCCAGTCATTTCGGATAAAAAAAAAAAAAAGAAAAGTTATTTTATTTTATCTATCCACAAGAATAATTATTACCAGCAGATTACATAAAAAGAACAGGTGAAAATCGTTTGTACACGAGTTGGAACAAATAGATTGAGGACATTGCCAATGCTGCTGCAAAGATATTGGACTCCCTCTACCATGTTAGAAAATTCTCGCATCTGAGAGTATCCCATGTCTCTACAAAGTCACAATTCCGTCCATGCATGGGGTATTGTTGCCACATCTGGACCTGTGTATCTTCCACTAAAAAAAGAGTCTTCCACTACTCACTCTTAGACAGGGTTAAAAAAAAGAGTCTCAAATCTAATAGGTCCCACACTATCGGCTAAGCTCCAACCTCTGTCCTATCTGCGCAATGTCACATCCCGGTGCATATTTTTCAAGTACTCTAATGGAATGTGCTCCGAATAGCATTTTTCCCTCTTTGACGTACGTACTCCTGACAAACCGAACAAGCAGCAAAATCTTTCCTCTTCAATGTTGAAGTCCTTAGATGTGAAAAACTGCTTTAATTTGGAGTTCCCTCCCTGTTTCCTGTTCCCTTGACTGTACTGACATGCAGAAGTTTAAATATAATGTGAACAGATATTTTGCTACTCAACTCCCCACAAACGCTTGATCCCAAATAGTAGCCCATTATGTCCAAGTGGCAACATGCCTTCTGTTGAGGGTGAAAAAAAAAAAAAAACCTAATAAAATAACAAGTGAGTTGCAAATATTGAAAAATATATTAAAAAAATAATCTTTGTTTTAATTTTGTAATTACTGACCAGGTATGAGCACGGGGAAGTTGCTCCGGGTTCCCCCACTTCTCAATGGTGAACAGTTGCGGTCCGTTGCTGCCATACATTTCAGAAAATCCGTTCATCGGTACTCGTGAGGTTCCAGTCACAAACTGAAGCAAACGGGCCCGCATCTCGTTATTAAAAGAGTAGACACACTGAAAAGGAAAAGGAAAGATTTTTAGAAAGGGTCTATCCAATCAGAATTTTAAATAAAACCTGTTGGATATTGTATTGATGAACAGAATTACATCTGGTGCTTTTGTGGATTGGTAATCTTTTACGAGCGGCATGCAATAAGTAATGCCCCTGACCCCACTTCTCATAGCAGTAGAGCAACGAAACTTGGCACAGTTATTAGTCTTTCTCTACATAGGAACCACCCACAGTTATGCATTTCTCCCATCATTTGATGCAGCTCTGGAGACCGTTTTTGTAGAACACCCCAGGTTGGTCCTCCAACCACGACGTGACTTCAGAAATCAAGGCTGCATCATCTGGGAAACGCTTTCCTTTCAAACACAACTTCATGGCTGGGAAGAGGTGAAAGTCAGAGGGTGCAAGGTCAGGAGAGTAGGGGAATGGGGAAGGATTTCATAACCATACGCCTGTGCTTCTGATCTGGCGACATGCGAGTTGTGGACCAGAGCGTTGTCCTGCAGGAGGAAGGTACCTTTGCTGATCTTGCCCTGTCTCTTGATTTTGATATTAATTTCCTCAAAGGTGAAGCATAAGAGGCTCCTGTAATTGTGGTACCCTTTGCCAGGAAATCTGTCATCACTACTCTGTCATGGTCCCAGAAGACTGTGAGCATGACCTTGCTAGTAGAGGGCTGCACCCTTGCCTTCTTTGGAGGTGGTGCTTCCAATACATTGACTGAGCTTTGGTCTCTGGATCATAGTGATGGATCCAGGTTTCATCCTGTGTAATCAGTCTTTTAAAAAACTTTGACTCATCTTCTTGGCACATCTCCAAATTCATCCTCGAGCACTCGACGCATTCTCGCTTCTGGAATGGTGTGAGCAACCTGGGAATCCATCTGGCAGACACCTTATGCATATGCAAATGGTCATGAATGGTAGTTTCCACAGACCCTGTACTAATCTTGACATCTTGGGCTATTTGGCGAATAGTAATGCGCCGATCTTCCAAAATAACAGCGTCAACTTGACGGACAGATGCCTCATCAATGGCAGAGGTGGGGGGGGGGATCAGGTCTGGGAGCTGTTTCCACAGACTTCTGGCCATGTTTGAATTCATGATGCCAGCGTTTTACAAGGTCATATGATGGGGCATTATCACCATAAGTTTCTTTCATTTCATCAAAAGTCTCCTGTAGTGTGCATCCTTTCAAATACAAAAACCGGATCACTGCTCGACATTCAACAGGCTCCATTTCACACCTGACTCAGTTCAAACACCTGTAAAACAGAAACCACAATTAGTTCAGAGCTGTAATTTGCCACATAACCCATAGAGATATAAATCATTGCACATGCCCCTCGTAAACCAACACACTTCAGGTGAAAACATTATTACACACATGTCATGGCAAAATTGATAGAAATCCAAAAAATTACCAAAAATGATCTGGTAGCAAAATATTGTCAAGTAATAATAGAATTTATCAAATTATCGAGTTTTATCATATATTTTAATGTGGAAGAGTTGTGCAACCAATTCAGTATAATAAACTGAATTATCTCCCTTGACTTAAATTAAGGATCTGCCATTGTTAAACAGATCATGATTATGGACGATTTTTTTTGGTTAAAAATACATCTATCACATCTTCTACTGGACCCGTTTCGTAATTTTTTTTAAATTTGGCACTTCTACAGAATTGGGACAAAATTTTGAAGTTGATAAATAGAATTTTCACATAAAAAAACAATTGTTTCAACTGATTTTTTTGTCAATTCTAATAAGTTACAATGATAGCTTCCAAATTATGCAGTCGGAATTACCTGAATATTATTGAATTATTAAACAAAACAACTTTAATTGTGTTAGCAGGTGAAAAATTGCTACCATCTCATTTAAATCAAAACAGAAAATTACCTCCCTTTTGAACTGTTGCGTCTTACGATCATTTTTATCAAATTCTATTTTTTATTTTCTTTACTAAATAATTTTCTACCTTATTGATTTTCGTAATTTTTGGAAATAATCATCTTAAAGATACGAGGAATACGTAGATACCACTGTTTTCATGTGAAACTCAGTATTACGATTTCCAAAATTTTGTCCCAATAGTGTAGAAGCGCCAAAAAATTTTTATATACTAATTTCGATATCACACGTAAGTATGTAACGTTTTCACCTGAAATGTGCTGCTTTAGAAAGATCAATAATCTACACTTACATTTACCACCAATCATTGCTCTGCCTCACCTCCCCTAAAGTTCAACCCTTCCTCACATTGGTAGAAATGGTGAAAACTTGGTAGAAAAAGGTACCCGGCTGACAGGGATGACATGGATCGAGTGAAAATCTAGGAGTCAGCATCAGAAAAGTCATCTAACACTTCTACCCCTTTCGTGAATTGCCACCAAAGAAAAATTAACATTTTCGTATAAAAATTGTCAGAAGAGGGAAAAGATGAAGTGAGAAAATAGAAATAAAATCCAACCAAATAATACGAAAATAAATAGGCAAGACTTTAGCAATTTGACACAAAAAAAAAAAAAAGGCAAAGTGGATCTGTACAATAATCACCACATCCAGTGGTGGGATTCAAATTTTTTAAGAACAGGTTCTAAGAAAATGTTAAGAATAAAGAATCTGCTATAATGTAGCTATGAATAGGTGTTTACGTAATTTTAAGCACCGGTTCACACGAACTGGTGCGAACAGGCTGAATCCCATCACTGACCACATCTATATTTTTTCTTTCAATTTTTTCAGCAGATTATTATCAATTGGACACTAGTCTATCAAATTATAAAAAAAAAAATTGAATAATTGTACAGAATGAACTCATTTTAAAACGAGAAATTACTCGATAGACACCATCTCTACACTCGTTAATAGAAATTTTTTGTTAAAAAAAGACAAAGGAAAAGAACCCCCCACCCTACATAAAAAAAATATATCCCCTCCACCCCACACTTTTCTTTAAATTTTTTCCTTAATATTTAAAATCAACAAATAAAACAAACAACTCAGGATGTGTATGTTTACAAATGACACATGCATTGGCAGTCAACCTGTATTGATTGAAAAGTGTTCCCTTTGAGTCCCTTGGCTTCTGGGACCCTTATTGCATACTTTGTCCAATTTTTTTTTATATCATCAAATGCTTACTTTATCCCCAAAATGGATTGTAAAAAAAGACTGACCTTCCAGAAATGGATGATGACCGGATGGTTTTGATTGTACTCCCCTTTGTAAGCCGTGTTCCTCTTCCAATCGTTGACATCAATGTCTTGCAATCCGCACATGAGCAACTGGAGAAAAAAAAACAAAAATACAGAAAACTAACCGAGCATGTGAAGTCCCCTTCCACAAGTGAAAAATTTACTTTCACCATGACTAATGTTTGTGCAAAATTTCAAAAGAAATTCAAAGATTTGGTTATTGGGGAAAGTGCAAACAAACAAATGAATGATGAATGATTTGGGGGCAATTTTCTCTTATAATGCCCCCCCCCCCCCATGGAGTGGGATCAGAGTTATCCCAGGAAATCCATTCTTGCAAAAATTTACTTTCACCATAACTAATTTTTGTACAAAATTTCAAAAAAAAATCCAGGACGTGCTTATTCAGAAAAGTGCAAACAGACGAATGATTTTGGGGCAATTTTACCCCTATGATGTGTCCTGAGAGGAGAGCAACTAGAGTTATCCCAGAAAATCTGTTCTGGCAAAAATTTATTTTCACCATGACTAATGTTTCTGCAATTTTTTTTCTAAAAATCCAAAGTGTGGTTATTGAGAAAAATATGAACAGACAAATGGGAGTGAATTACTGGGCCCAATCCCTCCTCTGTCGGAGGAAGAAAAATTTTTATGATGTACGCACTCATCACAAAATAAAGATATCGTATTCCAAAAATCATATAAATTGATCAAGTATTTTTTTTTAATTTTTAATTCAAGAAAATCAAATGTTACGATTTTTAGCGATTTAAAAACTTTCATTTTGAATACAAACAAAATATGATCACTCCTAGACCCTTCCTCACTCCCTCATAAAATTTGATTTTTTTACTTAAAAATAAATTACTTGATCAATTTACGTAATTTTTGGAACATGACATCTTCATTCTGCGATGAGTACGTACATCACAATGATTTTTATATATACATATTTTTTAAAATAAGCATAATTTTAAATAAGCACAAGAATCTTTCTTCTTTATTACAAAGGAATCACCATTTATCAATGCCAAAAGTCACTTGAGGATAAGAGTTAATGAGATGGATAATAGATTTTCAGTTGAATGATGAAGAATATTATGAGAGGATTGAAAATGATAAGTAAAAATGAGAAATATTTGTTGACATTTCAGTTGAAGACGACTATGCTGTAGCCTACAGGGAAGCAATCTTGTCTTGGAAAGAAACTGTTGATAGAAAATCCCTTTGATGTCAAACATACAGAGGAAGAAAAGAAAGTTCCTTGCAGCACAAAATCTTGTGAATATCTTATGAAAAGGAACCGGACATTATAGCTCAATCAAGCACTTTTCACGGAAATAACGATGCAGAGGTCGGCTGAAAACCAGGCTCAAAACATTAAAATATGATACTGAATTGATCCTGAGCTGCTGGAACCATGATTGGCTAGGACTTGTACCTGCTACTCCAATGGACTATCGTATCTGGTCAGCATTCAATAGGACATAGCAAATTCTATGGATTGAGCTGGAACAATTGCTCCAGGATGAATGTTGAAAAAAGTGCATGCACAAAATGCATCACTCTGCATAGGAATATTGATTCACATCGAAAAAAAATAGTCCATTAGAATGTAAGTGTTACACATGTATTTCGTTTTTTGTTTTGTTTTGTTTTTTTTAGAACAATCTACACCTGTGATTCCATGTTTATGCACAGATAGAGATTAATATAGATTAGTATTTAATGCAGTCATCAGAATATATTTATTATAAAAGTCTGGCATAATGAACTTATTCTATAATTTTTGCCCGTTTTTAATGTCTCGTATTCTATATTATTTATAACTAGCTTGGAGGTGTGTGTTGAGCAAAAAAAAAAAAAAAAGGTTGTAGTACGCTACGCAGGCTTGAACCCGTGACGCAAAGGTTGAAAAGAAAGTGGAGGTGTGTGTTGTGTAAGGGTGTTTGTTGAGCAAAAAAACAAAAAAAAAAAACTGGTAAGCAGACTCGAACCTTTAATGCACCAGAGGAAAACAAGTTGAAGAAAAAGAAAAAAAAAAACAAAAAAAAAAACGTTGTGATGTCACAGGCGTTCAAAATAACGTCATTTATGCAGACTTTGAATGACTTGCAAAAAATGTCAGTGAAAAAAAAAAACGACTATCACCGGTAGAAAACTTCCCAGTTGAGTGTGAAGGAATAAATGTTTATTGGCCAATTTTTCAATATTTGTCTCCGAAGAGTTGAACTTCAAAACGATTCTGATCTCGTAAAAATCCGTCGTCTCTGTCGAAAATTTTAGGCAGACATACAAACATACATTTAAACAGACAGGTAAGATTTATATTATAGAAGTCGTGATTTTGAAGAGGACGGATTTTTCAAGGCTATCAATTCAACATTTTCCCTTTTTTTTTGTTTTTTTTGAAAAAATGAAACCATTATATACTGGCAGCAATACTTTAATATTTAATTCACAATCATTTTTTTCTTCCTCTTTGTGCAGTAGCAAAGTTGACCTATTTTCACAAACTTTGACTCTACATCCAATATACCCACGATACATAATAATGAAAATAAAACACGTAATTCACTTACTTCAACTTCATTTTCATCGAATATCTGCAGCAAGTTTTGTGGAATCAAAGCGTTGAATCCTTTCATAAAAAGTTTCATTTGATTTTCAACTCGGGACACAAAACGCCATTTGATGACCAGACTTGAAAAAAAAAAAAAAAAAAAATGAAAAAGAAAATTATTTTGCTTTTAAACATAATCTTCATACTTTTTTTTTTTTTTTTTTTTTTTTTTAAACAATAGAAATCATATAAAATGAAAACAAATTCGTATTATTTGAATTATTCGGATTACTCTTCTTATATGGAGTGGTTCTTTCACAACGTTCCAGTTGATGTATTCATCAATCTTCTCCAGGTGTCTCCTGAACTCCAGAATCTTTCTGGTGAACTTGAGAATCTGAACATAATTTCGAACAGAACACTTTATTTAATCTATGGAGGTAAACCATTAATGGGTAGAAGTTCTAATTCGTAATTTTATTTTATTTTTATTGGAATCCTTTGAGATGAGTAATTTGTATATTTATTTATTTTTTCTCTCTCCAGACCTATCATCCTCTTCATAGTTGCTGTTTCTCTAAATTTCGGTCAACTCATCCTTTGGCCTTCTTCAGTCGATTAATCATGATGGGATAGGAATGCTGACTCTTGTAACTGTACTCCTAGGTATTACTACCTTCCATAGTTGTTCCATCACGTTTTGGCCAGCTGATCATCTGGCTTGCTTAAGTAGGATTGAAACTGCTATCTCCAGAAAATGATCACCTGGGACTATAGAGTCTCAATGCCTTTATCCACTGCGCACAAGCCCCGAAGAAGGCCAGGGGATGAGATGGCCAAAACGTGATGAAACAACAACTATGAAGACGAGGATAACAGTATACAATTAAAAAAAAAAAAAAAGAATGAATACATAATTTGTATTTTGAATATTGCCTGCACTGAAGATTTACCATAAATCAACAAAAGAGTAACTTACAATTGAATTTCCGTTAAGTATTTGATCCAGTTTACAAATTGATTACAGTCAACCACAGTGTGAATGAAAAGCCATTTTTAAGGCTACTATCCCTTAAATTTTTAATTTATTTACTTTTTTAAGATTAAATTTCCAGTTTTTCAGAAGCATTTTTTTATCAAGAACTGATATTAATTTTTTTTCCTTTCATGCCTTTGTGAATGTTGTCGTTGAATTTCGATTATGAGCATTAAGGACATTTTTTGTTTTTGAAATGAGTGGGACAAATAATTTAACTTAGAAAAAAAAAAAAAAAAAAATTTTTTTTTTTTTTTTTTAATTAAAATAGGTATGAAATATGTTTGGAAACCGAATTACAATGCAATATTATGAAAATAAATAAATGCTTTTGTTTATTTTCATAATATTGCATTGTAATTTGGCTTTCCAACGTATTTCAATTTAAAATTTGAATTCAATCAACGCTTCTAACATGGAAAACACTACCCGAGTTCTTTAGATTTTTTTTTTTACTTATTCATTAATTAATAATTAGTGAAAATTTTACCAAGATTGGATAATTCCGATTTGAGGTGATTTTTTTATGAAGAATATAGATTCTTAGTTAAAAAAAGAAATTATTTTCACTTTTACTGGTCCATCCTGCTAAAAACTAAAGGGGAGATAATAAAATTGCTAAAAACTAAGGGGAGGTAACTTACCTTATATATTCTAATTTGTTTTCGTCAGACACTACAATATCGTTGCCTCCAGGTTTCAATTCCCGCTCAGTTCGCTTGAAAAGAAAGAAATAACATTTTATTTTATTTTAATATAATTAATTTAATATTAAAAACACGATCAAGAAACTAAAAAGCAATCCCTATTCAAGAAATCTTTTAAGACAGATTTTAAAAAACTAAACTTACCATATAATTTTTTTTCTAAAAGAAATAAACGATTTCTTTCAAAACAATTATTAATCGGTTTTTAAAAAAATGGCACACAAGTGCAACAATAGGTGTGTCAGAAACTTTGTGATCGACCCCCTGCCTTTCCAAGCTTATAACTCCTCGAAAAAAGTAATTCAAACCCTAATTTTTTTTTTTCAATTTTGAGCAAGGACCAAGGTTTCATTAAAAAAAAAAAAAAAAAAAAAAAAAAGTTTTAAACTTCGGACTTTACAGGTAAATTTCTAAAAAACACTACTTTTTTTGTTTTAAATTTGAATATATTATTTATTGATTTTTTATCTTCAATTTGTGATACATAAAACTTTGGTGAGTAAATTAATTATTGACTTTTTAATAGACATTTCAAAATGGGAGGGACGTGAATTAAAAAAAAATGTTTGTCTAAAATATTATATTCAGTTTATTGGAAAGAGCATAAAATTTCACATTGACCCTGAAAATATCGTAAAAATTGAATCAATAGAAAAATTTTGATAGATTTTTAAAGTTTAAAAATTGAAAAATACTGAACTCATAAAATTCAATTAATTTCATTACTGTTTTTTAAAAAATAAAAAAATAATATTTCTATTACTTTTTATACAACTTTAATAGTTTATTTTGGAAGTATAATCCATAAAGAAAATAAACAACCCACTTTTAAAAGAGAAATTACGAGTTTTTTTTATATTTTATTCAGTTTCATGTTAGGGGTGTCAAAAATTCCTACAAAAATTCTGATACACCTAGTGCAACAATATTAATAAACCTCATGAATTTAGATGTAAAAGAATGAATTTACAATGACATTGGTGAGGTCTATCACATGAAATATTTACAAGAATTTAAAATGTGTATTTATAGAATAACTTGCAGGGGTACCCGGCGTTGCCCGGATGTGGTGAGGTGGGTGGAATGGAAAATAAAGAATAAGCGAACGTAATAACCCCCCCCCAAAAAAAAACAGCGAAGGTGATGCAAAATAAATAATAAGTGAATGATGTTAAAACTTCTTTAAAAAAATCGGAAAAACAAAAAAACAACGAACGTGATGGAAAAATTAAAAAAAAAAAAAAAAAAAAAAAATGAACGAAAAAAAATGGCATAAATAACCCTGTTTCAATATTAAAACTTTAAAAATCGAAAAAAAAAAAATATATATATATCTGATATCTCAGCTCGAACGTGCAATCTTAGATAACGCTGCTACTATAACGACTAGTCTATGACCCTGCGAGTGAAATTAGGTCGTTTTCTTTTATATTTAAACTAATTCAAAAAAGAATTTTTTTGCGCATGCAAGTTTGGCTAAATTGTCATAAAAAAAAAAAAAAAACGATTTTTTGCTACCCCTTCCTGTAGAAAAAAGCCCAGTTGAGGATGAAGGAATGTTTTTAGGCAATTTTTCTATATTTGTCATCCGAAGGGTTGAACTTCAAAATGATACCAATCTCATGAAAATCTGTTGCCTCTGTTGAAAGTTTTTGCAAGACATACAAACATACATACATTTAAACAGAAAGGTGAGATTTATATTATAGATAAAACTAATAATAAATACCTAAGAAGAAGAACAACAAAAACTCCTAAAAACTAAACTATATCGATAGCAGGCACATAGACAGTGTCACTAGTAAGATATTCTGGACGATTTATAAGCTGGATCAAAGAACTGAGATATCTCGACAAGAAGACCAGGAAAATGTACAACATACAGAGGATGATGGTGACCAATTATGTGAGAAAAAAAGATGGAGGAAGAGGATTGGTTTGTATAGAAGACTGTGTGAATAACACAAAAAAGAACTCGAAAAATACATAATGCAAAACACAAAGGCTTTATCACCACAGCCAAGAGACACCACAAAAATGAACAAGACAGAGAACATAGAGGCAAGTGATGAGATGAAAAAAGAAAAAATGGGAAGAGAAACAGCTACATGGATGATTCGTAAAGATGACAACAAGATAAGACTCATGAAAATACTTAGACATGGCTATGAAAAGGACACCTAAACAAAGAAACTGAATCCTTAATAACACATGTATAAGATAACATGATTAGAACCAACTATATTAAAGCAAAAGTCGACAAAACACAAAAGAACAACCAAATGCAGGATCTGTGGACAAAGGGATCAAACAATAAACCACATAAGCAAATGCAGAAAACTACCCCTACCCCCACCCCAAATATAATAGACATGATCAAGTGGGGAAAGCAGTACACTGGAACTATGCAGAAAACTGCATCCTGAACATCCAGACAAATGATACGAGTACAAACCGGCAGCAATACTTTAAAAATCCTACGAGATATTGATGTACAAACAGATAAACTCATCCAAGTAAGAAGACCGGATGTCATACATAGTTGAAAACAAAGATGGCAATTTGGACAACCAGACATATGTCTATGACCAGATTTATGTGATGAGTAAAATAACAAAAAATCATTAAAATGTGAGATTATATGACAATCTTGTCTATAACTACCCTTTTCTTCTTTTCCTTTTTTGTCATATTCCAAAAATTATGTAAATTGATCAAGTAGTTTTATTTTTAACAAAGAAAATAAAATTTCATGAGTAAGCAAAAAAAGGATTGTCTCGCGTCGCCATCTTAAAAAAAAAAAAAAAAAATCAAAGACAGGTAACTCAACAATAAGTCAAACTTTCGAGATCTCCCTTGTAATTCTACCGATTTCACTTTTAAATTGTTTAAAATGATTTTCTATAAAGAAAAAAAGCCCAAAACATTTTTGCATTGAAATTACTTACCTCTCCAAAATAATCTTCTTCCACGCAAAACCTCAGATCCAATTCCGTCGGATCATTGTCTTTGATCCAGATCAAAGAATTATGGTATTCAGAATCCTGCAAGACAAATGTAAAAACATCTATTATATAAAAGGCAATTGTGTGTGTGTGTCCAGCTATATAGCTGAATCATATTAAATCACCGAAGTTAAGCATCGCTGAGCCTGGTTATTACTAAAATGGGTGACCATTTGGAAATACCAGGTGCTGTATGTGCTCTCCGTTTATCTCGGCATTGTTTCCAATCATCCTAGACTTCTCCTTGCCACTGCTGGTAGTCGGAGGGGGTAGGATAGGGATGGGGAAATGTCTGTATGGGTGACAGGGGTGGGTTTGGCTGAATCGGGGAAGCTTTTCTTAGGTTATATTTTCGGTACATTTTAAAAGTTTTAATGTAATACTACTGGGTGGAAGGTTTAGTGTAAATCTAATACGCTGATTTTTGAATAATTTCTTATTGGGGGTAGGGACTCGCCAGTGGGGTTTAGGGGTGGTGGTTAGATAGTTCTAAATTTAGGTTTTAAGTCTTTAGTCCTGTGAGTTGGTTTCTAAGCTATATTTTCATTGGGCCTGGATTTTATATTGTTTAGGTTATATTCTCGTTGCATCTAGTGCTAATTGGTGATTTGGTTGCAGTTTAACAGATGGTATTAAGCGTACATGTTTACGGGGGTAGGGTTTTTAGATAAAGTTGTTTATGGGTTTATGATTACGGCTGATATATTGTTAATTAGGCATTGCCAAGATGCAGGCTATTCTAGGTTGGAAATTTATTTAACATTATGTAAAGGTTGTGTGTTCAGAGGATGTGCTTATATTTTATATTAAAGGGTTGAAGTTTTTTATGGCGATTTTTTTCAGATCGTGAGAGATTATAGGTGGTTTAAAAAAAAAAAAAAAAAAAAAAAAAAAAAAAAAATTTGTTTTGGGTGTTGTCCAATAGTTCTACACTAGGGGAAACGGTTAGTGATGGATATTGTTGCATTTTATGGATGTCGAGGAAGCACAATAATCTAGTTCCTGTCTGGTGGTGCATTTTCAGTGGGGTTAATTGCATTTATGTATTTGAACTTTCTCTTGTGCCTGCAACTGCAAATTAACAATATATCAGCCTATATCTACCTATATATAGTTTTGTGTCTTCATTTCATTCTCTGGTTGTCCTATTATATATATATATATATATATATATATATATATATATATATATATATATGTGTGTGTGTGTGTGTGTGTAATATTAATTTATGTATATGTATGTATGTAATATTAATTTGTATGTATGTATGTAATATTAATTTGTATGTATGTATGTAATATTAATTTGTATGTATGTATGTAATATTAATTTGTATATATGTATGTAATGTTAATTTGTATATATGTATGTAATGTTAATTTGTATATATGTATGTAATGTTAATTTGTATATATGTATGTAATGTTAATTTGTATATATGTATGTAATGTTAATTTGTATATATGTATGTAATGTTAATTTGTATATATGTATGTAATATTAATTTGTATGTATGTATGTAATATTAATTTGTATGTATGTATGTAATATTAATTTGTATGTATGTATGTAATATTAATTTGTATGTATGTATGTAATATTAATTTGTATGTATGTATGTAATATTAATTTGTATGTATGTATGTATGTATGTAATATTAATTTGTTTACAATGCTCCTATCCTCACTTTGCCCCAATTAAAATGAATGGCTTTCTCCACAAGAAAGCCCCTTGCTTTTATAAGTTTCTAAGACTGACCTTCACTTCAGAACTGAGATGAAAGACATCAGATCTGTTGCTTGAATGCTTTCTTGTCTTATCACTTTAGTAATCACACACACACATTTGTGGAAATATGATTTTTTTCAATTATATTTCACTTTTTATATACAAAAATCCTTCATTTAAAAAGCTCAATGTGATTACAGAGCATATAGCAAATAACAAAAATCTATATTCCAAATTTCATGATGTTGACCATCTTACAATTTATTCCTTTAATTCTGTTGATATTTGCAATTCTTGACAGTAACTGTTTCTTAGCAAAAAATCATTCATTTAATTATTATATCAATCAATGAATCTATTTTGTCCTTAACTCATCATTGATAGTTGCTATTTCTTCTGATGAGTTAAGGGCAAAATAGATTCATTGATTTATATAATAATTAAATGAATGAGTTTGTGCTACGAAACAGTTACTGTCAAGAATTGCAAATATCAACGGAATTAAAGGTATGTATATATACATAGTTTATAATAAAAAATAAAAAACTGTCCGTCTCTTCAGATAATTTGAGCTAAAAAACCTAAAAAAAAATCTATTGAAACAATTTGTAATTATTTGAGTAAAAAAACCCAGAAGTTGAAAGAATAAAAACATATTTAGCTCTACTCTTGTATTGAGCACTTTTCCCCCCGTTTTTTTTACCAAATATACCTCCTAATATATATATATATATATATATATATATATATATAACTACTTAATTTACTCACATAAAATTTACATACGAAAGTATAGATTTATGCGTAAACTTTAAGTATTTACTTCAAAAGTGCTCAATACGTAGGTAGAGCTAGTTAGTAATTTATAAAATATATATGGCGATTAAGCTACACTGAATATTCCGCGTTTCATCCACTCTAGGACTCCTCACGCTTATGCGCGAATTCTGTGGTTGTTTATCATTTTTATGCTCCTCTTCTATTGAGATTTTAGTTAGCCAATCAGCGCGGTGGATACTAGAAAGCTGATTGGCTAACTAAAATCTCAATAGGAGAGGAGCATATAAAAACGATAAACAACCACAGAATTTGCACATAAGCCTGAGGAGTCCTAGAGTGGATGAAACGCCGAATATTCAGTGTAGCTTAATCGCCATATATATTTTATAAATTACTATATATATATATACACACACACACACACACACACAGGGTGGAATAATAAAATTGTCGGCATCTGATGAAAACCTGTTTTCTTTTTTATTGTTGCAGACCATCTACTAGTTGGTCAGTTGTGTACAAATCCCAAAAGTGATAGAAGCCTTCTATCATGTCTGAAAGTGACACAATATTCAACAAGCAAGATCATACGTGCACCGCTGTACAATTCATGCTCTCTAATGATCGAATTATGACAACAGGACCATTGCCAGCACCCTCAAAATGAAAATCCGGACAGTTCAATGCTTAAGGGTAGAGCTAAAAGTTTCCGGCTACGATTATGGTCTTTGGTGTGGTTCCATATGAGGCCCACATCATGCCACCTCACATTTTCGAAGTCGGATTGAAAGTCAACACTAAAGTTTTCCTGGATGTGCTGAAGAGTGTGGGGATTCCCTGGTGCCAACAGATTGCGGCTGGCAGACCCAGGTTGTGGCAGCAGGGTTGGCACTGGCCAACAAGTCCAAAGAGTCCCCCCCCCCCTCAGGCTTGGCTTCAAAAGGAGTGCTACAACTTTATACCCTTCTCTCACTGCACCCCCGCCTTCTCACCCAACCTAAACCTGCTGGATTACTTTGTTCGGTTAAACATTAAGAACTAGTTAGCCCGATTGCCGCCATTTGCTAAGCTTCCGCCGGCATGTGTGGAAAAGGCATGCTTCCAGTTCCAGACTCCTATCGAGGCGGTGATTGAGGCTGAAGGTGGCTATATTGAATAAATGTCAGCTTTACTAGATAATTTACCGGATTTGATTTTTCAATAAAAGTTTTAAAATAAAGCTGTAGTGTTGTTTTCTTTAGGGCGACAAATTCATCATTCCACCCTATATATATATATATATATATATATATATTAGTGAGAGAGAATCCCAGCAGAATTCCTAATTTTATTAAAAAAAATTAAAGTATAAGAGAGTAATATTTATTCATCTGTATTGCAGAAGATCAGCACAACATTGATACCATCGGTTTCAAAGGGGATCTATATCTGATCACCAAAGTAAGACTCATCAGCCTCTGTTTATGTCTGTCTCTCTCTCATATATATAACACTAGCCTGGGTGCCCGAATGTTTGAAAGTGTGTGTTGAGCAAAAAAAGTGGTATTAGGCAGGCTTGAACCTGTACCGTGTGAGAGGAAAAGAGCGTAAAAAAAAAAGAAAAAAAAATGTGAAATCTTTGCTGTTACACCCATCGTCAAACCAGAAGTGACGTAGGTTTAAATTAAGGCTAGACAATCAAAAAGAGGGGATGACTTTTGAAAATATCAGCAAAAAAAGCGACCCTTCCCTGTAGAAAAGTGCCCAGTTGAGGGTGAAGTAATTAATGTTTTTGGCTAATTTTTTTTATATTTGTTGTCCGAAGGGTCGAGCTTCAAAATGAGATTTATATTATAGATTAAAGCAGCACATTTGAACTTACCACTGATTCCATGTCTGAAAGTTTTATGCATTTCTCCAACATCATCTTATAAAATGGACGAATAAAGAAGGCTGAAAAGAGAAAGAAATATTTCAATTTGTTTTTTTGTTTCTCAAACAAGTGATAATAAATGGCAGAGTCAACACAACCTGAACTACTGAGAAGACAGAGATGCAAAACGAGTTATATTTCAAATGTATTCGTAATAAAAATCTTTTGATTTGAAATTCAAACATTTCACGTCATAAATTTTTAAATTCATAGATTGACTAAAATTAGATTTATTTGCTCTATCTTGTATATCGAGCAATTCTTATTTAGGTGGGAGAGTACTTATAGAATATTACTGCCAGTAATATCTTGTAAAACTTATAATCACAGGTTTCCATACCAGTTGATTGTTAGATAATTTTATTCTGAAGCATATATATATATATATATATATATATATATATATATATATATATATATATATATGCAGCATATTCTCATTGAGACAAGTGTTATTAAAAGGCACGGAATTCTTCTGTTTCATTATTTTCTTTTTTACCTTTTATAATCTCGTACTAATTCTGTGTTTTTCTCAAAATTGTTTAGATTGGATCCATAAGTTTCTTTAGCGAGCGCTTTCGATAGGAATACTTTCATCATCCTCAGGCATATTATTTCTTAAAATCATGTTATAAAAGTTATGTTTTTAATTATATATATATATATATATATATATATATATATATATATTTTTTTTTTTTTGTCACATGGTGGCTAATTTGAGCTAGGTGGGCGGATAATTTTTTTTTTTTTTTTAAACCCAAAAACAATTATTTGATGATTGGAGATAAAAAGAAAATAGTGAAACAGAAGAATTCTGTGCCTTAACACTTGTGTCAATATATATATATATATATATATATATATTTAGTGTCTTTTAACAACTCTTGCTGACATTTTCTTAAGTAATAACCTGTACATTTCAGTTGACCTATATTATTTTGCCCTATAAATTTTTTTGCGCCTTTTGACATTTGTTTTTCTATTTTATATTTAATTCTATCACATTTTTTCCCCCCTGCTTCCTTGATCTTTTTTATTTATATTTATGTCTCAACAGCAGTGATAAAAGCACAGCTTATTTTACTTTTATTAATATTATTGAAGATTTTCCCCTTTTCCCTTGCACATATTTGTGAATTATTCCATGGATTTCGGCCTTTGGATTATTTTGGACCATCTTCCAATTACGGGATTTCCTTAGATTTTACTTATGCAAATGGAAATTCAATTACCTTTCTTGAAGTTATATTTTTGGATTTTATCGTCATTGGATTATTTATCTTTTACCAGACTATCCATTTACGTATAATCACCTTTTTCTTCACCAAATTCCCTCTGCTTCACTTTTTTGTTATCAAGTAAGATCTTTGACTTACTTGTTGTTTTATCAAATACTTTTGCATGCAAAATCCGATCCCGCATTTTGCTAATTCCTACCCTCTGATGAGAAGGAAAGTATTTCTTCGAAATTCCGCGGATTAAGGACTATCCACTTATCAAGTGTTTCCTTTTCAGATTAAATATGTTTTTAACTCTTTTTCAAAGTGTTTTTTAACATGTTTTATTAACTGTTTGCTCATATATATATATATACACATACACATAAATATAAAAGATTCTATCGTCAAGCATATTAATTATTAAAATCGCGTTATAAAAATTATGTTTTTAATTATATATATATATATATATATATATATATATATTTTTTTTTTGTCACATGGTGGCTAATTTGAGCTAGGTGGGCGGATAATTTTTTTTTTTTTTTTCTAACCCAAAAACAATTATTTGGTGATTGCAGAAGATAAAAAGAAAATAGTGAATCAGAAGAATTCTGTGCCTTAACACTTGGGTCAATATCTTCTTGCTCGGCCGTCGAAGTCGACGATGACCAAGGTATCAATCAGTTCGGCGTCAGGGGTTTGTGGGTCCTGAGATGGCTGATGAGGCCAATCCGTGCTCGGCAGACTGTTCCACACTCTGGACATGTGAAGGCGGTATCGGCAGGCTGTGAACCGGCAGCTCTCTCCTTCCTCCTCTTGCGCTTCTGCTGGTCGTGTGTCATGCGTTGATTCTCTGCCCTGTCGGCTCCTAGGCTGATGACGCAACGCCAGGCCGAACGTTTAGCAGCGCGACTCTCCCAAGACTGGGGGCTGATGTCAAAGTCTTTTAGGGACGTTCTCAGACAGTCTTTATATCGTTTCTTTTGGCCCCCTGCATTCCGCTTTCCCTGGCTGAGTTCCCCATAGAAAAGTTGTTTGGGGATTCGGCTGTCGTGCATGCGATAGACATGGCCTGCCCACCGGAGCTGGGTTTTGCGGATTATGGTGGTGATGGTATGGAGCCCCGCGCGCTTCAAGACTTCTGTGTCAGGAATTCTATCTTGTCAGCGGATGTTGAGAAGATTACGGAGGCATCTGAGGTGGAAGCCATTCAACTGTTTTTCATGTCTTTTATATGGCGTCCAAGTTTCACATGCGTAGAGTAGGGTTGTCAGGACAACTGCTCGGTATACTTTCAGTTTGGTTGCGAGTGTAATGCTTCTCCTCTTCCACACATTGTCTCTAAGTCTTCCAAATGCACTGCTCGCTGTGGAGATCCTATGGTTAACCTCAATGTCAATGTTGGCGGTGCGGGAGAGGGTGCTGCCAAGGTAGGTGAAATGCTCCACTGCATGGATATATATATATATATATATATATATATATATATATATATATATACACACACACACACACACACACATGTAAATATAAAAGATTGTAGCACTTTGTCTGTTGCAGGATATGAAGTTATATTCCTTAAACCAGAGTTACCTACCTTTGACCAATCTTTAGCAATCAGAAAGCCATCCTATAATAATGGATTCAAGTTGCATTTGATTAATTAAATTTACTTATTTTTTTCTAATCCTAAAGATTGAAAAGCAAACTAAATCAGATTTTTATGAGATGCAGAGATCGATGAATGTAAACAGCTAAAAATCACTTGAAAACGATCAATCAAAATTTTTCAACAACTATTTCTAATTATTTCAAAATTCTTTATAAGTTTGAGATAACATGACACTTATTTTTCATGAAACAAAAAAAAAAAAAAAAAAAAAATAAAAATGTTACAAAAATTGCTATAAAGAAAAAAAACCCAAAGTTTCTTACCATCTAGCAGTTTACCATGGTAGACAGCCATTCCAGCTATTCGACCGATGAATTCAAAATAGTTCAAATGTTCTTCGTTAGCCACACCAGACAAAGGGTTAATTTGGAGGGTATAGTTGTCTCTGTACAGAGAAAGAAAGGCATCGGTAAACAAATATTCAGCAATATAAAATCTTAATTATAAAACTGTTGACCATCCGGGCATTCTTGCCTGCTTGAATTTATATATCTATATATCTCTATATAGTCTAAAGAAGTTTTGAATAAAAAAAATGCAAAAATAAAAATACAAACTGCAGTTCAGATTCCCGGAAGAAAAAAAAAAAAATTAATTTTAGACTATTGCAGACTAAGCACCTACATAATCCGATTTCTGAAAAGCTTATAATGACCAAAGAGAATTCATTTATATATGGATGAAAAAAAAAGGCCTTAACTAAAATTGTTGAATAGAAATAGACTAAGCATCTACATAATCCGATTTCTAAAAAGTTTATAATGACCAAAGAGAATTCATTTATGTATGGATGAAGAAAAAACTTTTTAAATAGAAATAGACTTAGCATTTGCATAAGCCGATTTCGCAAAAGTCTTCAATTTTAAAACAGAATTTAACTACATAAGGATGAAAAGAGAAAACCTAAACTAAAATTTTGTAAATAGAAAACGGGGATCATACACACACACACATCTTTTATAATAAAGTCGTATTCCTATTTGTTTGTTTGTTCACAATTTGGTTAACATTCACAAAGTAATTTCCATACTGAAAACGAACGTTTACACACTTTCATTTCTATATATACTATACTTTCATTTCTATATATACTATACACTTTCATTTCTATATATACTATACACTTTCATTTCTATATATACTATACTATATATACTTTCATTTCTATACATACTATATATACTTTCATTTCTATACATACTATATATACTTTCATTTCTATACATACTATATATACTTTCATTTCTATACATACTATATATACTTTCATTTCTATACATACTATATATACTTTCATTTCTATACATACTATATATACTTTCATTTCTATACATACTATATATACTTTCATTTCTATACATACTATATATACTTTCATTTCTATACATACTATATATACTTTCATTTCTATATATACTATATATACTTTCATTTCTATATATACTATACTATATATACTATTTATTCAAAGGGAATCTACATTCATTAGCATATTACACCCGACTCCTTTGTCCAACTCACCGTCCATTGTTAAAAAAAAAATGCTATTTCACTTGTCACCCACCCTTTGTCATTTCCTACCCCCCCCCACCATTCATCAACCTCAGTTGAACAGTATCACACATACATTGATTTTTACAGAAATAATTAATATCGAAAGTTAAATATTTTTTATTTTAGATATTCATACATTTTTTTTTAAATGTTTATTTACATGTTTAGGAAAATATTTATTTATATTAGCTGATTACAATATGGTTGTCTCCAAATCCAACGTAAACAAGTTCTTGATGGGCCATTCCACTTAAGTTAACAAATTTTCATTACTAATGGTTACTACATTACCCAATTGACTACTGTACACTCTTTAACCCTTATCCTAGAGTGGCCTCTGGGCCTTGATAAGTGGTGATGTCTATGTAAAAAAAACAAACAAAAAAAAACAGCAACATCTTTACAGAAATACTGAAATAAACAGAAAAGAAATTGAATGAACGTTTAAATAAATGGAAAAGAAAATGGATGTTTACCAAAAACTCAGAATCCAAAAATGCCAATTACATATGGCAACTTAAAAAAATTTTGGAATCTAATAAAATAAATTCTTGCTCAGATCATAAATTTTAAATTTTGTAAAATAAACTAACCAACTTTCATTATGTTTCTGATTTGAGATGAGAATTGGTTATTCATATTATTTGGATTCTTCGGATTACAATTCTCATCTTGAGTGTCATTTTCACAATATTTCGGTCAATGTAACCTCCGACCTTCTTCAGGTCTATCTTGTTGAACTCGTGATTTTGAAACATGAAAACAGTAGTCCAATGAATCCAAATAATATTAACCAAGTTTCGGGGGGGGGGGGTTATTAGATTGACGAATAGCATTCATTGAGAATGAAACGACATTCTGTGTGTTAGAATTTGCTCAAACAACAGTGTGCAGACAGAATGTATTTGTGATAATCTAATGAATATTTTTTAATTAAAAAAGAAATTATTTCTAAGAAATCAATATGATATCAGATTATATAAAGATTCAAACAGTTTGAGAACTGGAGGATCGAGCTCCAAAATTTGTTGATTAAAAAAAATAAAAAAAATAAATAAAAAATTCATGATCTAAAAACTGAAAGAAAATAAAAATCAAAAAACTTACGTGGCTGAATATTCAAACAATCCGTAATACGGGTTGAACATTTCTTTTGATAACATGTAAAACCATTCTCGAGCCACACCACCGTAATCCAGACCCACTTCTCCATCAAATTCTATCCATAATCTTTATAAAAAAAAAAAAAAAAAAAAAAAAAATATTCCATTTTTCGTGCGAATGTGTATCGTAAAACAAAACGTAAAATTTCTTACACATTTACAATTTGTCAAATCCGATGTGGAACCCAAATCCTCTTGATGCTCCAAATTGGTCATTAATTTGGTGTCAACTACCCTCCCCCCACACACGTGCCGATGAGGAGACTATATTAACATTAACTTATTGTCTCTGAAATGATCATATACTATTCAAAGTTGTTATTGTCTTAATTTCTTTAAACATTACTTTGGACCATCTTTCAATTACGCGATTCCCTTGGATTTTACTTGTGGAAATGGAAATACGACTTGAGTGGTATCAGGTAGAACTGAAGACAAAATGTTTAGCATTCCAGTCTTAGGTATTATTTAGTGCTCCAGCATCATTACCGTTTCAGCTATCGATAGATAGATATGAAAGGTTAAAAATTTAGCGACTTAGCTATGGAATTTTTTTTTTTTTTTTTTTTATTTCTTTTGCGCAAAAGTAACAGCTTTATTCAACTTCATTATGCCAAGTTTAACATTTTTTTTTTACCTTCTTAGTAGCTATTTTTACCGGTTAAAAACAAAACCATATAATTATCCCACAGGTCCAAATCCACTATATAACAAATTTCAAGTTCGTGTACCAAAAATTCAGAGAGAAGTTTGGTAGAGACTTTATGCACGCACAGATAAAGTTACTTTTATATATTCATGCAGATATAAATATGTATGTATTGGCGAAAAGTTTTATCCTAAAGTCTACACAATTATACACAAAGTAGAAAATATGCATTAATAGAATTAAGCATAATAGTTAAATGAAATTAATCATCCAATAAGAAACCATAAAAAATGAATACTTAATGAACATTCGATTTCCTAAGAATATGCAAATTAGTAAACCTTCATGAAGGTGCTCACATATCCATAACCGAGTATATTAAGTTTGTTTTAATAGTTTTTAAATAGAAAAAGTAGGGTTTTAATATCAATGTCAATGTGGCAAAAACTCAACTTCATAGGTATATATATATATATATATATATATATAACTGCAACTTTTTGTGTGTGTGTAAGTTTGTTCGTTCCTTATAGACTCCGAAACAGATTTTCTTTAAAATTTACAGAATTTTAGTATATAAGTCTGGGAGTGATCTTAATTAAGTTTTGTCTTAGAACATCCCCGATAATTACCGATAATCAAAACTGTTATTTTAATTCATCTATCATCGGTAAAGCCACTTTTTCCATGTCACTGCTAAGCAACATTGATAAAACAATGAACCATGAAAATTCTACTGTGGTTAAGTCGATAGTGTTTTGTTTTTTGTTTTTTTTTGCATGACGTGGTCTGTAGGTTTAAATTCCGCACATGAATTTCATGTTTTTTTTTTTCGTTAACTGGAAAGAAATTTATAGAAAATAATTTTATAAAAGAAACAGTAGGTTCTCTAGAGTGCAATGTAGAATAACATATATAGGAGTGCGAAATATTTGTTGATCATCATTCAATCCCAGACAACATCGGGTCTCCCTGCTAATATATATATATATATATATATATATATATATATATATACACACACACACGACAGTAAATAAATACCCACAAAAAATAATGCATATATTTAAAATTCATAGAGGTTTGTTCCCATGACTGATAGTCTTTCGGCTTCCTTTGCTGATGGTCAGCACTTGGAGCCGTACAAATCAGCTGTAAAAATTTGAAACACCAATATTCTATAGTAATTAACATTTTGTTGGCGTTTCAAATATCAATGCTATCATTTAGATACGATGCAAAAGCATCAGAATTTCCATTCTAAAAGGTGACTCAATCAGCATTACCGCAAATGGAACAAATGCATAGAAGACATTGCCAAGATTGCTGCAAAGAAGATGGATTTCCTCTACCATGCTATAAACCCTAACCCACACCTGCCAGTATTCGTCCACGCATGTGCAATATTGCCATAATTGGACAAAGAAAAAATATCCAATCTAATAGATCGCGCACTGTCCACAAAACTCCAACCTCTTCCCAATCACCCCAATGTTGCATCTCTGTACTTGTTTTACAAGTAATTTAATGGAATATGCTCAGAAAAACTTTTAGCATTGGTGTCACCTTGATGTGAATAACCCTGACCAACCAAATAAGCAGCAAATTTTCACCCTTTTGCAGTAGAGGTAACCCCCTATGCTCAAGAGTCTTCTACTCAAAGTTTCTTTGCTCAAACTACTAAAATTTCAAACTCCTTTTTTTTCTGCTTCCCAGACTATACTAAAATGCAGAAATTCAAATACAATGTGAACAGACAACTTGCTGTTCAACTCCCTACTAAGAATGTTCCTGTAGGCACCGTACCATATTCACATTAGCCCTTTACGCTTACTCCTCAGTGGCAATTTGTTTTGCTTGGGGTGAACATCGGTAAAAAAAAAAAAAAAAAAAAGGATTTCACTTTTAACCAAATGATTGACAATTTATCAGACGGGAAGGAGGAATTCTGGATGAGAACCATTTTCATTTTATAATTCAACAACTAATATATGCACTAGTGAACTCGGTCATGCGAATATGTAATTTAACAAATATCAGTTTGAGAGAAAAGAACTATAGGTTTATTGAGTTGCACACTACTCATCCTATTGCAATTAATTTTTGTCCATTTTCATCCCAGAATTGTGATCGGATCATAGTCTATTTGCTCATATTTGTCTACTCTTGATCACTTTATTCAAAATTACTAGACTTTTTGGTGCATATTTAAAATTACACTTATTAAAAAAAAAAAAAAAAAAAAAAAATACAGAAAAATCTTTATGATGTACATACTTATCACAGAACGAAGATGTCATATTCCAAAAATCATGTAAACTGATCCAGAAGTTATGTTTTTTTTTAACAAAGAAAATAAAAATCATGATTTTTAACAATTCTATTATTATAGAAATGATAAGGCTGAATTTGATCTTGATACTTCGAATTGAGTTGTCTCCTCCTTATGCTGGAACAAACATGGCCCAAAAATCACTTTGTCTTGCTTAATCATAAAATTTGATTTTCTTAATACAAAAAAAAAAAAAAAAAATACTTGATCTGTTCACGTGATTTTTCTTATTTTTTTTTTTAGAACTTGTTTCAGCCATTTCCGGTACAAACTTTATATTATACCACCCTCATTTAATCCAGAGCAATGCTGATTATTCTATTATTTAGCATTACTATTCTCAGACTTTTTTTTTTACTAGAATTCTCTTACCTTTATATATGTCATTTTCTCGTTTAATTTTTTTTTTTTTTTTTTGGAATATATTTTTATTTTTTTTACAGGTATGTACATTATACATATTTCTCTTTGTCATTGTGTGTTAATGTGGGGAGGAGGGGGGATTCTGGACAAAAACCCTAAAATCTATCTGAAACAATTAAGCAAAGTTGTTTTACTAATAACTTACCTGGTTTTCAAAAGATCAACTTTTTTCACGCCCATAATGACTCTAAAAGAGTCTTCAAAAACATTTGCTCGAGAAACTTTTATGTCGATTTTGTTAGGAACATTGACCTGAAACGAAAGAGGAAAAGAATTTTAAAAAAACAAAAAAACCTTTAATATGAATCGACCAAAGATGATGAAAAGAATTTAAAAATTTCCCCTCAAAATTTTTTTTTTTTTAAAAGTATTTTTACTTCTAAGTTGCTTCGAAAACACTAAAACCTAATCAAATAGTTAGATTGTTCTTTTTTTTTATTATATTGAACCAGTTGCTAGAAAGACAGGCCTCAACTGTAACAATCAAAAAATGTGAGCAAAATTAGGTCGTTTTTTTTTATATTTAAACTAATTCAAGAAAAAACGTTTTTGGTGCATGCGTGTTTGGCTAAATTGTCATTATATAACTACAAATCATGTTAAAATTCTAAAAATTACGAACAATGATAAAGTGAGAGTTCTGCAATAAGTATTTTTTTTTTTACAAAAAAAAAAAAAAATACTTATTGCAGAACTCCCACTCTTACATTACAAAAAAAAAAAAAAAAAAAAAAAAAAAAAAAAAAAAAAAAAAGGATATTAGATATTTTCCACTTCAAAATGGGGAATTACAATTTTGTCAAAATCATAGACAGCAGTTACCTCCCTTGGCTTTTAAGCAGTCTTTAAATATTAATAACTAGCGAGGGGTACCCGGCGTTGCCCGGGTGTTTGGAGGTGTGGGGTGGGGGCTAAAAAAAAAAAAAAGTAAGTATGAGGATCGAACCCGAACCGTTGAGGCAAAGTTGTAAATTAAAGTGTGAAAAAAAAAAAAAAAAAAAAAAAAAACGTACGACGTTAACCATTGCCCCACCATGAGATGCTAACGGAAAAATTTTTGAATTTATTTAATTATTTGGATTTGGCAGGTGCTCGTTTTAATGAGTTAATGAGGTCAGGTTTGACTGCGGGTTAGTATTTACTGCTGAATGCTTTTTTTTTTTCCCCCGAAGATGTTATAGGAAAAAGACTAACCCACATGCGGCGAGCGACAAATATTGAATATTTATCTTCCCGAAATCGACCAAATTAAATAGATAGGCGAGCTTCGTTGTTAACTGTGAGATATTACGATTTGTATGTGATATAAAAAGTTTTAAAAAGTTGTGAACCGACCGACCGCTTCTCTGAAAGAAGCCTTTTGTAGACACACAGAAAAAGCGAACACACATACATACATATTCGCTTTTATATTTATAGATGAAAACTCTATAATCCAATAAATTTTATTTTTACTTGTGATTATTTCTCTACTGTATCATTTTTCATAAGTTTTAGAATTTTTACAAATTTCAACATGACACAAAAGTACATAATCGTGTTTTTACTAAAAATGCATTTTATTGGAAATCCCATAATATTGCATTAGAACCAAATTCACAGCACACACATTGCTAATCTAAAAATAGAATCTATTATTATATAAAAGGAACAGTATGTGTGTGTGTGAGTTTATGAAATGCAAAAATTCTCAGTGGTTGTTCAACGACTGAACTTGATAATTTTTCCAGTTTGAAGACAATCATTACCCTTTAAATCAACTAAAATTAACAAATATTTTTTAATCATTTACATCATAAAGAGTTAACATACGCTTAGTTACAAAACACCCTCCCCATGTTAGGAATGGTTTTCTAAATAATAACATTATTTCAGCATGGTAACATAAGTGCATAAGTACAAACTGTTCTATGAATAGGACCCCAAATAATTTCTTTTTAAAATCTATAAGATAAGATATAATAGAGTGCTTGTGCAGTTTAGCAAAGATATTTAAAAAAAAAAAAAAAAAAAAAAAAAGCGAAAATTAAAAAAAAAAAAAACGAAATTAAAAAATACGAAATTAAAAAAACGAAATTAAAAAAAAAAAAAAAGCGAAAATTAAAAAAAAAAAAGCGAAAATTAAAAAAACATCCCTATGATGTGCGTGCTTGTTATGGAATGAATTCTCAAAAAAAAACAAAAAAAAAACGCTCAATCTAAT
Source organism: Euprymna scolopes (assembly GCF_053919585.1). NCBI lineage: Eukaryota > Metazoa > Mollusca > Cephalopoda > Sepiida > Sepiolidae > Euprymna > Euprymna scolopes. The sequence goes on from NC_136509.1 coordinate 91,043,432, forward strand.
CAAGTAGTTTTTGTTTAACAAAAGAAAATCATAGAGTAATAACAGTGCAGACGTATGTATGCAAATGCATACGAAATGAGAAATGACGTAAGGATAAAGAAAAAGACTATAGACAAGAACGTGTGCAAAAGACAGAAGAGTACATTCAAAATGACGTTCAAGAGAACAGTCATCAGAAAAGACTAGCACGTTAGAGATGTGTGCGCCATCACAACTGTAACAAGAAGTCACGCGTGACGGGAGAACGAGGAAATAAATGCCGTAGTTACAAAAAAAAAAAAAAAAACAGGAGTCAAGTTATTATTTATTCTATGTTCTTTGTGACGTTGACTGCATACAATGAGTGGGTCCTGCAACATTACATGATTTGTGTAGGTTATGTTGGGGATTATTTTGAAACATTTCATTTTTTTTTGTTGTGTTTCCTTTAAATGATCAGTTGCTAGATTTTAAGAATGAGTGACAGGCATACTTACAGGTTTACGAAGTTTGGATCGGAAGTAATCATATTTTCTTTTGTAGTCCCGAGAATATGGTACTGCCTGCAAAAAAGAAAAAAAAATATTTTGTTGAGATCGATAAAAAAAATGGAAAGGAAATAAAGAAAAGGAAGCAAAAAAGGAAACAACAGAAGAAAAAGGAAACAAAGAAAAGGTGAAAAAAAAAAAAGGAAAGGTGAAAAAAAAAGGAAAGGTGAGAAAAAAAAACCCCGGAAAGGTGAAAAAAAAAGGAAAGGTGAAAAAAAAAGAAAAGGTGAAAAAAAAAGAAAAGGTGAAAAAGAAAAGGAAAGGTGAAAAAGAAAAGGAAAGGTGAAAAAGAAAAGGAAAGGTGAAAAAGAAAAACGGAACAGTGAAAAAAAAAAGGTGAAAAAGAAAAGGAAAGGTGAAAAAGAAAAGGAAAGGTGAAAAAAAAGGAAAGGTGAAAAAAAAGGAAAGGTGAAAAAAAAAAGGAAAGGTGAAAAAAAAAGGAAAGGTGAAAAAAAAGGAAAGGTGAAAAAAAGGAAAGGTGAAAAAAATGGAAAGGTGAAAAAAATGGAAAGGTGAAAAAAAAGGAAAGGTGAAAAAAATGGAAAGGTGAAAAAAAAGGAAAGGTGAAAAAAAGGTGAAAAAAAGGAAAGGTGCAAAAAAGGAAAGGTGCAAAAAAGGAAAGGTGAAAAAAAAGGAAAGGTGAAAAAAAAGGAAAGGTGAAAAAAAAGGAAAGGTGAAAAAAAAGGAAAGGTGAAAAAAAGGAAAGGTGAAAAAAAGGAAAGGTGAAAAAAAGGAAAGGTGAAAAAAATGGAAAGGTGAAAAAAAAGGAAAGGTGAAAAAAAAGGAAAGGTGAAAAAAAAGGAAAGGTGAAAAAAAAGGAAAGGTGAAAAAAAAGGAAAGGTGAAAAAAAAGGAAAGGTGAAAAAAAGGAAAGGGGAAAAAAAAGGAAAGGTGAAAAAAAAGGAAAGGTGAAAAGGAAAGGTGAAAAAAAGGAAAGGTGAAAAAAAGGAAAGGTGAAAAAAAGGAAAGGTGAAAAAAAAGGAAAGGTGAAAAAAAGGAAAGGTGAAAAAAAGGAAAGGTGCAAAAAAGGAAAGGTGAAAAAAAAGGAAAGGTGAAAAAAAAAGGAAAGGTGAAAAAAAAGGAAAGGTGAAAAAAAAGGAAAGGTGAAAAAAAAGGAAAGGTGAAAAAAAAGGAAAGGTGAAAAAAAGGAAAGGTGAAAAAAAGGAAAGGTGAAAAAAAAGGAAAGGTGAAAAAAAAGGAAAGGTGAAAAAAAAGGAAAGGTGAAAAAAAAGGAAAGGTGAAAAAAAAGGAAAGGTGAAAAAAAGGAAAGGTGAAAAAAAAGGAAAGGTGAAAAAAAGGAAAGGTGAAAAAAAAAGGAAAGGTGAAAAAAAAAGGAAAGGTGAAAAAAAAGGAAAGGTGAAAAAAAAGGAAAGGTGAAAAAAAGGAAAGGTGAAAAAAAGGAAAGGTGAAAAAACGGAAAGGTGAAAAAACGGAAAGGTGAAAAAAAGGAAAGGTGAAAAAAAGGAAAGGTGAAAAAAAGGAAAGGCGAAAAAAAAGGAAAGGCGAAAAAAAAAAGGAAGGTGAAAAAAAAAAGGAAAGGTGAAAAAAAAGGAAAGGTGAAAAAAAAAAAAGAAAGGTGAAAAACGACCCATGCCAACCAGTTATAGCCGACGACATATCAACCTGTTGCGTTGATGTTTCTATGTGCTTATCGTTCATTTCCCCGGGGAGCTGGTTGCATTCCCAGGACGTTCCTCAACCGAGTAACCCTCCCTGGGAAACGATAGTGTCATACCAGTACCTGTCGGACTAAGGTATGCTGCTTGAGTATTATTTAGGAGGTCCACCCTCCCAGGCCTTGCCACCCAGCTTTCGGGTGGGGTAAGTTTATCACTTATTGTTTAAGGCACCCCTCTCGGAAAATGCTGATATTGGGGTGGCCGGAGGGAGGCAGGCAATTTTTGCTAAGTCTTTAGGATCGCTGGCTTGACATTCTCACTTTCTGACCTTGTGTCACATCTTGCTGAGATGGGCAGAAAGTAAATATCTACCTTCCACAGAAAGCTTCCTCAGAGGCTAGCTTTAATAACTTCCATGAAGATGAAATGAATTTGTGTCTTTAGATTAGCTTGTAAAATGAAGGCAGAGAATCAGGATATTGTAGGTGAGAAATGTGTTTGTGATGACGAAGGTGTAGCTGTATACGATGATGATGATGCCAAGCTTGAGGCTTGGAAGCAGCATTATGAAACGTTGATTGAAGAGTTTATCTTGGATGAATCGGTTATTACTGATGCCGACCCCATCATTGCACCTGCAATCCATATACACAATGAAATGGTGGCTGATGCCATCCGACACTTGAAAAATGGAAAAGCAACTGGCTGAACGGGTATTCTTGCTGAAATACTGAAAGTAGACAGTGATTGCATCATTCCCCATCTGCGTAAGTTGATGGATCTCATCATTCAGCACAACATGGTGCCAGGTGATTGGAATCGTTCAGACATCAACCTTTTCAAGGGTAAAGGCAGCCCATCAGAGCATAGTAATTTCCGAGGACTGCAGCTCTTGGAAGTCATTCAAAAGGTATTTTAAGAATACTGGAAGTTATAATCAGATCACAAATTTCCATTGACAGCATGCAATTCGACTTTATGGCTGGACGAGGAACTATAGACGCCATTTTTAACCTGCGTCAGTTCCAAGAAAAGTAAGCTGGTAAGCACCTGTTGTTTGCTTTTGTTTGTTTTGAAAAGGCGTTCAATTGCATTCCAGAGTATGAACGAAGGATTGCTCAATGGCGAATGCATATTGTTCAGGCAATGTACTATGCACCAAGTTAATGAATGGCAAATTCAGTGAAGATTTCAGTGTTGATGTTGGTGTCCTCTACAGATCCATATTGAGCCCTCTTCTGTTCATTATTGTTATGTAATAACTGTGATCATTTGTTCAAAATGCCTTACATGTACTTTTGTTGCCGGCACAAAATATATACATACTGACAGCGAAGTCAAAATCACAACACAGTTGATCTACAAAATATATTGCTTTTATTTCACTCCAACAATCAAGTTTTTTTCATGAAAACAGTTATTCTTGTTTTTGACATTTACTGAAAGGTGGGGTGGGATGGGGATTTAGACTGTTGTCTGGTGGTGAAGAGATAGGTGACATTTGCCGGAGCTTTCTCTCTGACTTTCTCATTGTTCCTATTTACAATGCCTCCCCACAGGACAGAGTTAGACACCAGGGTCGTTTTTTAATGTGGAGAAAAGGAACAAAAATAAAAATTGTCTCAGTCGTGAAGGATTTCTCCTCCACTGACAGAGAACAAGAAATTGAAGTGTAGCATCTGAAGAACAGATACTACACTTTGATCTGGACCGCGAAAGCCAAGGTTTTATTCATAAGCACATTCTTTCCCATTAGAATTTATAAATATTTCATTTGTCTATCGTCTCCACCTTTGACTGATATCCTCTCACATATTTCCGAGTCAAATTACGCATAACATTAAACAATGGTATTGAACTGGGTTCTCGCATCAAGAGCAGATTGATAGATAATGTTGAGTTTGTGTGTCCACACTGTAAAAATCTAACTGTCTCTAATCAAACCAACTTTGAAAGCTGTCTTCATCTTCTGTCATTTTAAAGACCTGGGAAACAACAATGGAAGGTGTACAGATGCTATCACAACCAGAACACAATCTGCATGGATAAAGTTTAGAGAGCTCATTTCCATTCTGAAGAACAAAGGAATACCCTTAGTGGACAGGTCTTTGTTGTTGTTAGTATTCGAGGAGTTATGCTTCATGCCACCGAAAACTTGGGCTGTCACTGTTGACGATACGAACAGGCTTGTGAGAAACGACAACGCCATGGTTAGATGGATTTGCTCTCAAAAATGGATAAGAAGAGCATGCTCAAGCTGAGAGAACAACTTGGCATTCCTTCTTTGAAAGTTTTCCTGAGACGTGGAAGATTGAGATGGTTTTGGCATGTGGAAAGAAGAGATGACAACCTTTGGCAATACAGAATGTTGTTCTTTGATGGCAGAGGTAAATAACATGGCCGACCATCATGCTAGAAAACTACAAAGCCAACATTTAAATTAATTATTAATTTGTTGTTGACCCTTCAAAGTTGCTTTAATTCAAAAAAATGTTTCATTTAAATTATTTGTTAAAAAAAAAAAAAAAGAAAAAAAAGCTATTTTACTTTATAAAAATCCAATGTTGTTTTTATTACGAAATTGTTTTATTAAACTTATATTTTCTTAACAGACTTTTAAATAAATGTTTTTTACAATTATATATTAATACATTTTTATAAAATAAATGTTTTTACAATATTTTGATTTTCCAATATTTTTCGGTTTGGCAAAAAATCTTGTTTGTTACTTATTTGCCGCGTTATAGTGTTAGAAGACTATTCGCACTTTAGAGTATCCTGTACCTTCACAAGGCCACCATTCACCAATGTATGGAGTGTTGTTACCACATCTGGGCTGGTGCATCTACCGCTAGTCTCTCCCTCTTGGATAGGGTCCAAAAAAGGAGCCTCCAATCTAATAGTTCCCACCTTGTCAATTGGGCTCCAACCCTGTCCCATCGCCACAATGTTGCATCCTTGTGCCTGTTTTATAAGTATTTTAATGGAATGTGCTCTGATGAACTCATTGCACTTGTGCTCCCTCGACGTACATATCCGCAACAAAATCACACCCCTTCACTATTGAGGTCTTTAAATGTCAGAAAGTTTTCTACTTTAATAGCTTCTTCCCTAGAACGGCTAGACTTTGGAATTCCCTTCCTGCTACCTGCTTCCCAAACTGTACAGAAGTTCAAATGCAAAGTAAACCAACGTCTTAATCTTTCTTAGGTATGATCCCAATTAGTAGCCTCTTATATTCAAGTGGCGATATGCCTTGATTGGGGTGAACATGAGTTAAGAAAAAAGAAAAAGGATGGCTGAACAACATGTAAACATCACAGAGCACCTGGTCAATGATTATAATGCCTAGAGAGCAACAATCAACATTTATGGTAACACAAGAAGGTGTCCAATCACATCTTAGAGTGAGAATAGAACACAGCATTCAATTTGCAGAAAATGTTGAGTGTACATGGCCATTTGAATATACTTACAGGACCTCCAAGCTTCTGCAACCTCGGATCTTCCCACATTGTGGTTCTGGTATCTGGAAAAGAAATATAAACATTAGCTATTTTAATGGATTTTTTTTTTTTTGTTTTTCTTAGCAAACAAAACTCATTTAATTACTTTTATTTATTACAAAAATTTTTTTTTTTTTTATTTGTTCCGTTTTACGACATATCAACTCTTTTCGTATTATATTTAACGCCGAATCCAGTAATTTCGGAAAAAGGTTTTATGCTTCAAGTTCTTTACATTTTCAAATATCTATTAATGGTGTTTGATTTGATCATTTCGTGTATAAAAAAAAGAAAAAAAAAAAAAAAATGAAAAAAAGAAAAAATGAAAAAAAGAAAAAAAAAGAAAATGAAAAAAATGAAAAAAAATGAAAAAAAAAAGAAAAAAATGAAAAAATGAAAAAAAAGAAAAAAGGAAAAAAGAAAAAAAAGAAAAAAAAGAAAAAGAAAAGAAAAAAGAAAAGAAAAAAAAGAAAAAAAAAGAAGAAAAGAAAAAAGAAAAGAAAAAAGAAAAGAAAAAAGAAAAGAAAAAAAAAGAAAAAAAAAGAAAAAAAAAGAAAAAAAGAAAAGAAAAAAAGAAAAAAAAAGAAAAAAGAAAAAAAGATAAGAAAAGAAAAAAGAAAAGAAAAAAGAAAAGAAAAAAAGAAAAGAAAAAAAGAAAAAAAAAAGAAAAAAAAAGAAAAAAGAAAAGAAAAAAAGAAAAGAAAAAAGAAAAGAAGAAAAGAAAAGAAAAAAAAAGATTCCTATTTCTGACTTTGCAGAACATGATTATGTTTTATAAAAGGGAAAGGAAAAGCAACAATAACATCAATGTTTGGTTCTGTTTTTGTTCAGGAAGCCAGTATCTTCAGACTGTCTGATCTGTTAGCACCAGCTATCCTAACAGGTATTACCACTCTAGGCCAAAGTGGACCTGGGAGCAACACTAACTAAGAAACCACTCCACATTGCCCATAGCCCCCAAATGCGGCCTCATCACTGGACGTCCTTTAAAATGGTGAGATCCTTCTATCGATCCAGTAGATATCTTACTGCTGATGCAATTTTCTATCTACGTAAGAGCCAGGTACATCCAAGAATGGAGTAGTGTTGCCACATCTGGGCAGGAGCTGCTAGAAAGGACTTGTCCTGCTTTGATAGAGTTCAAAATGGACTTCGTAGCCTAGTAGGGGATGCCCTTTTCTATTCCCTGCAACATCTTTCTCACAGAAGTGATATTGCGAGTCTGCTTTATCATTATTTTCATGGCTAGTGCTCACCTGAGCTCCAATCTATGGTCCCCCCTCATCAAACTTTCACGAGAAACATTCGTCTAGCTGAAAACACTATCAATAATTTCCCACACTCTTTATCTGTGCCTAAACCTAAACGTTTCTTTCTTAGAACTGCACGCCTGTGGAACTGTCTTCCATTTGCCTGCTTTCCAGCTGACTACAATTGTCTTCAAGTCCAACGTTAACAAGTTCTTGATGAGCCGTTCCACTTAAGTTAACAAATTTACCGAATTTCCATTACTAACAATTACTATATTGTCCAATTGACTACTGTACACTCTTTAACCCTTATCCTCGAGTGGCCTCTTGGCCATAAGTTGTGATGCCTATGTAAAATAAATGATCATATCAAGCACTATTTTTCTATCAAAAGATAAATATTGATAAAAAATAAAACAATTTAAATATCTCAGTGACCAATTCATAGACTACACACACACACACACACACACACACACACACACATTCAGCCAATGACTAGAATTTGATGGTAGACTTGAGAACAGATAAAAAAAATTGCTAAAACAAGACTTGAACAAAACAATGCATAATTTCAGAACTGTCAGCGTCATCAAAAGAATCCATCAGATTAATGAAAGAGAGAAAAAAAGACAAAGTAGCAGGAAGAACTAGTTGAACGATGTGAAAATAGATGGAAGCTCCACTTTGACCCTACAGAGGTTTGTTGCTGGGTTTTATAGGACAGTCATTATGGAAAGAGCCAACGAAAATAGGTATAATGGAAGCAGCAAGGATCCATACTGTTACAGGGTTTGTACAGATTTCCAATGTTTATTTTCAAAAGCTTTTCAAGGAGTTTCTAAGGCTTTTCAAAGTTTTTCAAGGTCTCCTCCAGACAAAAATAAAACAAAAAACTTAACGGACAACAGGAAAAGTTAATTTCATTTCTAAGTTTTACATAGTTTTGAGCAACTAATTTTAAATTATTAGCATCATATTTAGTTTAATGTCAGTCTTATTGGTTGGCCTTTGATGGAGGTATATTTTGTCAACGTGTTTTGCAAATTTGTGTTGTAAAGATGTAGATAAGTAATTAATGCTGAAATATTTATTTAAATATCATTGATAATATTACAGGGTTCGGACAGATTTTCAATGTCCATTTTCAAGGACATTTTAAAAGGTTTTCAAGGCCATTCTCCAGGCAAAATTCAAGTTTTCAAAACATATTTTCATCTATAAACAATGATATAATAAACCAAAAAACTTCAGTGACAACAGGAAAATTCAATTTCATTTCACCTCCTGAAGTAGTTTTAAAAGGTCACACAGTTATTTACATGAAATTCTCTAACGCGCAACAAAAATGGTCAAATATTTACAGCTTAAGTTCACTACTACACTTTGTCATTCAGTGATTTTGAATCATTTTCAGTTTTTGTTTAGTTTGAAGAATTTCTTTGAACTTAGCCAGTTCAGTGTTTTCTTTTTCAGAGGATTACTTTTTGAAAATAACTGGAAGTTCCGTTTTTTTTTTTTTTTTTTTTCTTTACATGGTAGTCACCACTTATCAAGGCTGAAGCCACTCGGGGATAAGGGTTATTGCGTATATAGTAATCAATGGGATAGTATCGTAGTAATCGTTAGTATTGGGGATTTGATAAAGTGTCTTAAGGGGCGGTTCATCAAGAATTTGTTTATGTTGGACTTGAAGGCATCCAAGTTGTAGTCAGGTGGGAAACAGGCAAACGGAAGAGTTCTCACAGGTGTGCACTTCTAAGAAAGAAGCTTTGTTCATGGAATCTACGTTTTGATTTAGGCACAGATAAAGAGTGGTTTCAGCTAGATGGGTGTTTATCGTGAAAGATTAGAGCTCAGACGAGCACTTGCCATGGAAGTAATGATAAAACAAAGACAGACTCGCAACGTCTCTTCTGTGGGAGAGAGGCTGCAGGGAAGAGAAAAGGGCATCCCCCACTAAGCCACGGAGTCTATTTTGTATTCTGTCAAGGCAGGATAGGGTGTTTTTAGCAGCTCCTGCCCAGATTCACCTTTCATTTTCACCTTATGGTTATAGTTTTTTTTTGTGGGTTCGTCATTACGTAAAGTGCTAACAAAAATAGACATAAAGAACAGCAAGGATCCGTACTGTTACAGAAATCACAAATGTTAGCCATGTCCAAACGTATTTGGCTAAAAATGATCAGAACCATGAAACAAAAATTAGTACAAAATGAAGGAAGAATAGACTCAAAAGTAACCGAGTTTTTCGTGCCCTCTGAAACATTCACTTGGGCTTATTTTTAATGACGTGTCAGTGTGATGCCTGCTGTTGTGTCATTAAAAAGAAAGGCCATAGATTTCCAGAGAATGACTTTTTGCAATGTCAGTTCATATAGCTGATAGCTTTCAAAGAGACAATCTAATGTGTTTGGAATCAAAGTCAGGTCAAAGTTGCTGTCTGAGGTGATACAATATGAAACTAGAAATCTACAATGAGGGCAGTGCATCACTGAAGATCTCTCTTGAGGCATTCATAAGAACGTGTTTCCTCAATGAGAGAAAACAAAAACAAATTACTCGTGATGGGACGATTCTAATATTTTTCTGGATTTCGATAAAACTAGAGATTTTAACTTTACTGGAAGTTTAAATCAATAAATATTGATTTTATTATTACTACAAGCAGTGGAAGATTTTTCTTTAACGAAAACCAAATAAAAAAGATAATTTAAGGAATCGGTTTTGGCATCGGAAAATAGGCTCAAATTTTTCTGATTCCGATATCAATTCCGATACCCCAAAAAGCGCTGATTTTTCCGATTCTGATTCCTTGTCCAACACTACAAATTACACAAAATTGTATTCAGGGAACTCTGAACATTACTAATCAGCAGAGTGTTTCACTATCGACCAACGGAAGAGTCTATTAGGCATGTGCTTTAAAAAAAAAAAAAAAAAAGTTATGCATTCTTTAGTAAAGGTTTTTGTTTTTTATTTGAGAGTCACTACTTATCAAGTCCCGAAATCCACTCGAGGATAAAGGTTAATGAATGTAAGGTGGTAATGTAGTAATTATTAATGGTGTAAATTGGGTAGAATTTTATTATTTATGGGGATGGTTCAACAAGAACTTGTTTACATTGGATTTGAAGGCTACCATGTTGTATTCAACTGGGAAGCAGGACAGTGGAACAGTGTTCCACAGATGGGCAGTTCTGGGAAAGAAGCTTTGTTTGTGGAATCTGTGTTTAGATTTAGGCATAGAGAGGGGAGGAAATCGTTTATAGTGATTGTAGCTAGTTGAGTGGGTTTTTTTTTGGGGGGGGGGTTGTATTCACTAAATATACACAGAAATTATACATGGTTTATATAATCTGTACTCAAGATTATAAGGCCGGTTCAAATTAATTGAAGGGGTGGGAAGGGTGTTAAAACCAGAACATGCACGCAGTGTGATGACGTACGGAAACGAAGGTCTAAGACGTGGGTTGCATTGAGAAGATGATATACGATGGATGAGTAATGTTAACTTCAAAAACAAGCTTATTTATATGTGATGACTTCAGAGGATTAAATCTGGATGAGATAATGAGATGTGTGCAAAAGAGTAGACTTTGTTGGTATGGTCGCATTGAAAGAATGGATGAGAGTGCTTGGGTTAGTAGATGTAGAACAGTTGAGGATGTATGGAAGTAAAATCTAGCTTGTGAGAGTTGAAGACATGCATTGCATGGAGAGAAATGATAGAAGAATGATAAGACGCGCTCAAATCTGATAAGCTCAGAGGAAGACTAAATCTGAACAGTATAAGTAGTTGTGTGCAGAACAGTAGACTTTGTTGGTATGGTCACATTGAAAGAATGGATGAGAGTTTTTGGGTATGAGAGGAAGTGGTAGAAATGGATTTAAGGGAAAGAGGAATGAATGAAGATCTGGCCAAAGATAGGTTAATTGGAAAGTCCGTTTCTAGAAGCTATCTATCGAATGCTGTTAAACCAATGATGATTAAAGCTGTTCAAAACTTTTGAAAGTTTTTTTTTTTTTCGGTAGAAACACTGGGGTAGTCATCTGAAATTAATCTGTTTTTCGTTTCCTTTAATGTCTTGTAGTTATTGTATCGTTAAATGTTTTTCAACTTTAAATGGACGCACAAAAAAAAAAAAAAAAAATGGTTGAAACCATATTTTAGTGTTAGTACATCATAAGATGCTTTTTCAACTTTAGCTTAAAAAAAAAAAAAAAAAAAAAAAAAAAAAAAGGCTAAAATCCTTTTTTTTTTTTTTTTTTTTTTTTTTCAAACGTATACCACTTAACACTAAAGAGCAGAGACATCTGGATATTTTTACATTTTTGTGACAACACGAGAAACATGAATTGGAACAATTACATTGAGAGCATACCGGGACCGCTGCGAAGAACGTAAGTTCTCTCTACTGCGCTAGAAAGCTACTAATGCTCGAAAGTATTCTGTACCTCTATAAGGCCACCATTCACCCATGTATGGAGTATTACTGTCATATTTAGGCTAGTGCATCTGCTACTAGTGTCTCGTTCCTAAACAAGGTTCAAAAGAGAGTCGCCAATCTGATAGGTCCTGAACTTTCATCTAAGCTTCAGCCTCTGTCCCACCGACGAAATGTTGCATCCCTCTGCCTGTTTTACAAGTATTTTAATGGTGAATGCTCTGACGAACTGCAACCACTTGTGCCCTCTTGACGTAAATAATCCTGACAAACCCGACAAACAGCTAAATCCCACCCCTACACAGTAGAGATCCCTAGATGTAAGAAAGCTTTCTACTCTCGTAGTTTCTTCCCCAGAACCTCTAGACTTTGGAATTCCCTTTCGGGTCCCTGCTTCCCCAACTGTACTGACATGCAGAGGTTCAAGTGTAATGTGAACAGACACCTTGCTGCCTAACTCCCTACATAGTACCTCAGTAGCTTATGTCCCTTATAGTAGCCCCCTTGCACCAAAGTGGCATTGTGCCATTTTCAGGGTGAAAATGTAATTAAAAAAAAAAAAAAAAAAGTGTCTAATGGTGGTGTGTACATATTGTAAAAAGTCATCGACACTCAAACTCAAAACCCGGCTGATAGGAAACGAAAAGGTGACATATGCAAATTAAGACGCGGTCGAACTTCAGTGGATAAAAAAAGCCGGTATTTCTTTCATTGGTGGAAGATAAGTTTGTTTTTAGGAGTTGTTCGAATGTACAGTAAATTCGTCTGTCAGTGGGAAGAAAGAAAGACGGATTTTCTACGAATGTCAAAAGGAAAAGAAAAAGGATTGTCATTTTTGTGAGTGTCGAAAACAGTGCAAGCTGAAGAAGAAAATTGTTTGTTTTTTTTTTGCATGAATATTTAAGGTAATTTGGCAAACTTAAATTTCGATCTTAGAATTTTGGAAATGATTGATAAAGAGGGTAGGTTTTCTGAAAATTCTTACTCTCAATTAGGAACATTTTATTTTTATCTACATTTAAATGAGAACATTTTTATTTTATATAAATTTAAATGAGAACATGTTTATCAATAATACAAAGCTGAACGTCTCTGTGTGTGTGTGTGTGTGTGTGTGTGTGTGTGTGTGTGGTCACAAATAGACTCCTATATGGTTGACTATTACAGAAAACTGATCACATATAATAATAGAAGATGTATCGAGACACAGAAATGGGTATGTGTGATCTGGCAGTGGTTCATAAAAATTGTGGCGTCTGCATTCGCGCCTGGCCCCCAAAGTATGGAAATAAAAAATGAAAAAAACAAAAAAAAACCGTTTACAAGTGTTTTTGATATAGATGTACATAAGAATACTTTGATAAGTATGTTTTAACTTAAATAGGGATGGTATAATAAAATTGTGGGGTGTGCGTTCGCGCCTGGCGTCAATAGAATGGAAATAGGCACAAACTTTAATAAAGACTTTTCATATTTATCTGCATAAGTATACTTTGATAATTATATTTCAGTTTGAAGAAATATGGTATAATAAAATTATTGGGTGTTCGTTCGCACCTGACCTCCATAAAATGGAAATATCTCACAAAGTTTAACAAGGTTTTTTTGATATAGATCCATAGAATATTGTGATAAGTGTTTTAGTGTGAACAGGTATGGTATAATAAATTATGGGGTTTATCTATTTTATTTTTACTTTCATCATATTTTGCTTTGGTTTTGATACTCCCAAATTCGAAGCTATCTTTACAACCCTTCCTTTTCATAACCTATCATACTTTCATAAATCAGAGTACATTTTCTGTAGGCTGTTTTTGAACCCAGTCAACGACAGGTACTTTTGCTAGTTTTATATAAATTTAAATGAGAACATTTTTATTTTTGTATAAATTTAAGTGAGAACATTTGAAAACCTGAAAATGTTATGAAGTGATAAAATCATTTTTCTTTACACTTTTTATGTTGTCATTAAAGTCCGAATTTTTGCCAATCACCTGGCTTTAGGTTTTCAAATGTTCTCATTTAAATTTATATATATAAAAAAATGTTTATAAAATTTATGATTCCCCATTTCTAAATTTCGCGCTTAAACTGAGAGATTACACACACAGAATGAAACAGCACCAACACAAGATGTCTTTCTCTTTGAGGAGCTTCAACCTCTTAATAACAACATTACGAAGAAAAAGAAAAGAAAACAAAATCAGACTAATTCTCTCCTTAATAAAACCAGGTTATTGGTGAAAATTCGGACTTTATAAAAAAAAAAAATAAATAAATAAGGAAATAAAAATGATTTTATCATTTCATAACATTTTCAAGTTTTCAAACATTTAAATGTATAAAAATGTTTTCTATATTTTTATTTTTGTTCCAATCTAGAGTGCCCCATTTTTGTGTATCTCAATTTTCCCCATCATGGGTACATATATCATACAGATTTTTCTTTAGTTTAGTTTTTTAATATAGGGGGCATTCTGGACAAGAACCAAAAACAAAAATGGGATAAAAATGTTTCACTTACTGTGGTCGATATAAAACACCCTCCCATCTGTGTGGATACGTTCTTCCCAGCCAGGCTAAAACAAAAAATAAAAATGTAATTAAAAATAAATAAAAGGACATTGAAAATCATTCAAAGTGAAATTAACATGATGCGCAGGTCATCATTTTATCCTTCAAATATCAAACATTCAACAAAATCATATGCACGAAACTTGCACGACCATTTGGATATGTGAATTTGTTATGTTAGCAATACACATGGCCGTTAAAACGCTTTGGATAACCACAGATTTCAAGGGGTTTCTGCTAAAATAGTCATATTTTAAAAACCAAAGCACTTTAAGTCTTCAAAATACCAGTTTTGTTCGGAAATGAATATACTTTCAAATGAATTAGTAAATAATAACATACATTATCTATATATAAAGGTAGAATCACATATTTTGAAGAGGTGGTCAGATGGGGAGGGGTAACAGAAGGTATTAATCTACAATAATACCAAAGCAATATTGAATATATCATTTTTAACCAATCCTAGATTTCGATTTCAGTTTTTGGCACATAAAATGCATTACAACTAAACTTTGAGTTCTCTAACTTCTCTTCTTTTAATGAATACATGGCATTTTTAAGCAATCGCAGCATATTTATGTGCATTTACTGCAGATTATTTAGAAACCATTAATTTCTGGAGATTTTCAATAGCATATTCAGATTCCTTGCACAAAAATACACTTATATGGCAAATTGCATTGCTTAGTCTTGTGTTTTAACAAAGATATAGCAATTTTACTGAAAAAGTAGTGCAAAAAACGAAAAAAGACACAAATGAAACGAAAAGACACAACGGAACCGAAAAACGACGAAATGGAAACAAAAAAGACAACAAATGGAAACAAAAAAAGACAACAAATGGAAACAAAAAAAGACAACAAATGGAAACAAAAAAAGACAACAAATGGAAACAAAAAAAGACAACAAATGGAAACAAAAAAAGACAACAAATGGAAACAAAAAAAGACAAAAAATGGAAACAAAAAAAGACAAAAAATGGAAACAAAAAAAGACAACAAATGGAAACAAAAAAAGACAACAAATGGAAACAAAAAGACAACAAATGGAAACAAAAAAAGACAACAAATGGAAACAAAAAAAGACAACAAATGGAAACAAAAAAAGACAACAAATGGAAACAAAAAAAGACAACAAATGGAAACAAAAAAAGACAACAAATGGAAACAAAAAAAGACAACAAATGGAAACAAAAAAGACAACAAATGGAAACAAAAAAAGACAACAAATGGAAACAAAAAAAGACAACAAATGGAAACAAAAAAAGACAACAAATGGAAACAAAAAAAGACAACAAATGGAAACAAAAAAAAGACAAAAAATGGAAACAAAAAAGACAAAAAATGGAAACAAAAAAGACAAAAAATGGAAACAAAAAAAGACAAAAAATGGAAACAAAAAAAGACAAAAAACGGAAACAAAAAAAGACAAAAAATGGAAACAAAAAAAACAAAATGGAAACGAAAAAAACAAAATGGAAACGAAAAAAACAAAATGGAAACGAAAAAAACAAAATGGAAACAAAAAAGACAAAAATGGAAAAGAAAAAAGATTTTAATAGTCGAAAAGAAATAGTTCATTATTCTGATATGCATTATATGTTATAATTTTAGGAGCCTAGAAAGTTGATCTTGGCTTTACTTTTGGAAGCCTTAGAACCCTCACTTCCCTTTGTCGTTTAGTCCTCACATTACACGAGCCATGTTTCTGAGAAAGACGGAATAATTGCTGTTTTGTAAGTCAGAATCTATCCCATCTAACATTTAAATAAATTGGGGTTTTTCGTACAGAAGTCAACCGAATTAATACAAAAATACAGAAAATTCTTTATGGTTTATGTACGCGCCAAAGAACAAAAAAGTCATTTTCCAATAATCACGTGAATTGATCAAGTAGTTTATTTATATATGAGAAAAATTTCATTGAAATTCAACTTTTCAAAAAAAAATTAAAAACCTGTAAGGAAGGTATACAGAATTTTTCATTATCCGACAAGGAATACAGATAAACTTGAAAGATCTTATTCCACTGAGTTTAATCAGAGGAAAGAGGTTTGCAAAATATACAACAAATTTTTGCATTAAAAGAAACTACAAATATGAATTGAATCATATTTGCATAAAATTTTTTAACAGTGAAAGTTTATAAAGTTTCATATTATTATGAAAGCAGAAACAAGGAAAACAAGGCTGATAGCCATTAGTTGCATGCTCTCATGTAATGAATGAATGCGTGAATGTAGGATTGACATGAAATTCTTAAAGATAAACTAAAATGGCCGAAAAATGGGCTGAAATGACTTAAATAAATAAAAAGTAAATGACTTAGAATGACTTTAATTAACTTAAGGATGAATTGAATGACCTTAAGAATGACTTGAATGCTTAAAAAATAACTGGAATCATTCAAAAACAACTTGAATGATCTGAAGAATGACTTGAATGGCTTTGAGACTGACTGGTTGTAAAGTGGGTGATCATTTTACATTAAATTAATACAGAAAAGTGATCCCCCACTTTATATCACAATAAGTACAGCATGTAGTAAGAACAGATACTAAACTTTGATTTGGGCCAAAAGGCCAAGAAAAGCTTAAAAAGCTAAGAACAGCATGTATTAACAACAGACCTTTGATCTTAACCAAAAAGGCCAAGCACAAAAGTGTTACGGACAGACCGACCAACAGAACGACCGATGGAGTGACTTATAGAGTCACTTGCACGCGACTAAAAATTAGAAGTATAAAAGGATGTGATAAAAATCCATTGAATAAAGAGGTAAAATCCCGGAAGAACAGGATGAATCCAAATAAGTCCATTGATAATCCAGAGTTACAGATGTCCAGGGTAAATTCATGTTTCCAGAAAATCCATCAGATCATAGAGAAATAAAATTCAAGTTTTTAAGAACAAATTTTTAAAAAAATATAACAGCAATGGCAATATGGGAATAGGAAAACCATTTTAGCAAATGGAAAAGGTGAAATGAAAACTCAAGGAATAGCAATCATTTGTTTTACATATTTTAGCAGTTAATAGTAAATCATACCCATTACAAGGCTGATTTGGAATCTCGATAGTTCGAATTGAGTTGTCTGTCTTAATTTATTAAAGATGGCAGACTGAAACCTAATCCTCACCTCCTTATGAAATTTGATTTTCTTTAAAAAAAAATAATTTGCTTGATCAATTTACACGATTTTTGGAATATAACATTTTTGTTCCATGACAAGTACATGCATCAAAGATTTTCTGCATTTTTGTTTTTTTAATATAGGGGAATTTTTTACAAGAACCATACGTCCTTGAGATTTTTTTTTTTAAACAAAAAAAATTTTTCACCATAATTTTTACACTAGAAACAAGTGAAGCATGCATGGTCCTCATGAGTGCACAGTGAACAAGGCATAAAAAAAAATGACTAAGTTCAGCACCCCTCCCCCATTTAGCCCCAAAAGTCCCAGGGCACGTCAAATCCTGGTGAAAATTAACGACGTAGTTTTAGGCCTTACCATATGTAAATTTGAGTTTTGCACCATGCAAAAAAAGACCAAGTCCATCATTTATTTACCCTGCACCACCACCACCATTTAAATGACTAAGTCCATCATTTGATCCCCACCCCCACCCATTTAGCCACAAAAGTCCCCAAGGCCTTAACATATTTAAATTTGAGTTCAGCACCATGCAAAACTGGTAAATAGACATACACAGAAAATTTTGGACAAATATGGTAAAACAGTCCCAAAAATGGAGTGTTTTTATTAGTCCTAAAAGAGCCCCTGGGGCACACCCAAGAGTTATCGCGAAGTATAGACAAACAAAATTATATAGAAATCAGTTAGTTACAACTTTTCAGAAAATTTTATAAAATTCCAAGGAATCATTTTTTTTTTAATAAGCACAAAAGTGTCAAATTTAGCCATTTCAACCTGAAAGGCACCTCTAGGAAGGGGGCGGGGGGGGGGCAACCAGAGTTTTCCCGGAAAATCCATTCTTTTACTTTTTTTTTTTTACTCATACCATGTTTAATGGTTGAGCAAAATTTCCAAAAATTCCAAAGCGTAGTTATTGAGAATGGACAAGGGTGAAATTACAGGTCCACCCTCCTTTTGTCGGGGGACCAAAAAAATCGTTTTTATCATTAATACAAACTATGTTTTCATCATAATTTTAACACTAAAACAAAAAGAAAAGGAAATAACTCAACAATAATTCAAACTACTTACTCCAGTGGATGTTTCAAGTAATCGTACTGAAAGTGCAATCGATGGTGTTATCCCCATGATAGAAACGATGAATTCTTAACTCAACAGCTAAAAAAAAAATCCCAAGACAAAAAGGTTGAAAGTTGTTCAAGAAACTTTTTGCCATAATGAATTTGTTTCTCCAAGTTAAGGTTTTTAACAAAACCCAAACTTTGCCCTCAGAAGAAAAAAACTGGATATTGTTTATTTTGCTAGACCAGCAAACAACTAAATAAATAAACAAACAAAGCAGGTATAACCGTTTCTTGACCTTGTGGACCTAAACCATTTTTTTTTCTTAATCTGTTTATTGCTATGGGGGAACAATACAAAGTTCAAACTCAAAATTACAATATTATCAAGAATTTTTTTGTGACCCATTAGAACCGCATCTGAGGGAATTTGTTTTGTTTCTATTTTTTTAAATAAAAATTGCTCCAGACAAAGCATGAAGTCACTTGATGTCAGGAGCTTTAAAAAAAAAAAAAAAAAAAAAAAATTCAAGGCGAAAAACTTGCCAATGATAAGTGTTAGATAGAATAGATACTGACCTAAAAAACAGCAATTCTTCCCTCTTTGTCAGAAACATGGCCCCTGGAATGCGAGTCGTTTAGATATACATGCGAATGGGGTTTGCTTGTCAATTTGATATTCCCATAAAACTTCCCCCTCTGAGTGAGAGCCTAGGCTGAATGCTGTTGGCATAAATTAAATGAGCAGATCTTACACACAAAAAGTGCTCAATATTTTTTCAGATAGAGGTTAAGAACAATAAACAATTGTCTTAACACTTGCGCTTTCACAGTAGACTCATTCGTCCAAAAAAAAAAAAAAAAATATATATATATATATATATATATATATATTTCAAACCATACTCACAGGCAAAGGTCCAAGATTGTTGAGGAGGTCTTCATTTGAAGATGACCGTACAAAAGGTTTTGGAGCATCGGGAGTTGCTGCGGTCCGCAACGAGTTTGTACGAGTTTTGCGAGGATCCTCCTACAAAACGAGATTTGTATAATTTTTTTTATTTAAACACACATGTAAAAAAAAAAAAAAAAATAGAAATGTAAAAACATGTAAAAATAAAAAAACAAATGAAGAAAAAAAACAAAAATGAAAAAATAAATGAAAAACAAACAAAAAAAACGAATGAAAAACAAATGAAAAAAAAAACAACAAAAAAATGAACAATGAAAAAAACAAATGAAAAACAACAAACGGAAAAACAAAGAAAAACAAGAAGCAAACAAATAAAAAAAAATAAAAACAAAAGCAAAAAACAAACAAAAAAAAACATGAAAAATTAGAAAAATGCTCAAGTGACTTAAGAGTTCCACTCAAGAAAAACTTGCACGTTAGTTGAATAATTTAGACAAACAGAAATTTGTAGCAGTGAAATTTAGACAAACACCCGATTGAAATGCAAGTGCCACTTCTGCCATGATTTGTTGTGGATATATCAAGTGGATGTAGTTGCTTGAGTGGCACGTTGTGAAATAAAAACGACAAAAGTTTATCTTATTGATATTATTTATGTCGTTATTAATACACACGCATAGGTATGTGTAGGTTTATGCTTGTTTGAAATAGCGTGTGCATATATATATATATATATATATATATATATATATATATATACATACATACATACATACACACATATACAGGGTGACCCCCCCCCAAAAAAAAAAGCTAAAATGGAGGCCATCTAGAATATACACTGTAGAACGGAGAAAAAAAAGGCCAAAGTGTTTTGATGTGATGCTTTGAATATAATAAACTAGTCATGACCAATTTGGACAAAACACTAAGAAACGGGGCCTAATTAGATTTGGGGCCCGTTTTTTGTGGGTCACCCTGTATATATGTGCGTGCGTTCTTATTTAGAATTTGATTTCATTATAAATACAGACAAATGCATATGATGTATGTATTAATCAAAAATGTCGTACACCAATAATCACGTAAATCGATCAAGTACGTTTATTTTCAAACAAATAAAATTTTATGAGGAGAGAGCTAATAGCTGCCATGTTATCTTAGAATGTGCTAAAATTCAAGGACGACAAATCAATTTAATTACCAAAATTTTGTTTGCATTAAAAAACAATTCAATTTGTTTTTTTGTATATATAACAATCGTAAATTGGAGATTTTCTTAATTAACAAAAAAAAAAAAAAAGTACTTGATCAATTTACGTGATTTTTGGAATATGATATCTTCGCTCTGTGATGAGTATGTAAATCAAAGATTAGTCTATATTTTTTTATTTTTTTTTATTGAAGTTGAATTATAAAAAAGAACCATAAATATGTGTGCGTACCATAAATATATATACATAAATATGTGTGCGCATGTGTATATAAATGTGTGTGTGTGTGTGTATGCGTGCCAAACATTTTGTATGTTAATGAATATATAAAATATACATATACAGCTTAATCACGTTGACACACTGAAGTTAAGCAATGTTCAGCCTGGTCAGTACCAGATGGCTGACCATTTTGGAATACCAAGGGCTGTATGTAGGAAGACGTTGACCCTATCGGCAGTTTCTGCATTCCACATAGATTCCAGTTGAATCAGGCTGGTTGGGATGAGAGTGAAGCTGGCTCTACGCCCTTTATATATATATATATATATATATATATATATATATATGTGTGTGTGTGTGTGTGTGTGTGTGCGCGCGCACACAACCGCAGCAATTTGCTATAAATCAACCAAATTATTTGGTTCTGCTTTAGTGATGTGTTTGTGTCATTATTTTTACTAGTTTGTTGCTATACTTATCCACTATTCCATATATTAAATAGTTTACACACACACAAACCTACTATTGATTTTATATGTCAAACCTTTCAGCTGGTGTGATAATAAAATTTCCCAGATGCACATATGATGTTAGGCCATGTAAGGTGTGTTAACTTTGATCAAAATCTTCTATTCTTTCTTTCATCAGATTATTTCAATTATCGATTACTTATCAAAGACATTCCAATACAAAACCTATCTAAGAACACTGCCAGGCACATAAAGTACCTTTATGTAAAATTTCATAAAAATCTGCCGACCCATCGATAGGAAACGGAGACACAGATAAAGTTCTTTTTATTTAATAGTAGATAGATATAAGTAGTCTAGATTAAGAATACATTCATAGGATAAAATCCAAATATCCACTAGGTTTATATACTAGTGAGCAACAACAAATAGAGCTACATCAATATCAATAAGTATTTATACAGACATGAACAGGCTTGGCTACATTGGCATGACAATATTTCAATCTGTAGTTATTAATTACTAAAAAAAAAAATTCTGTGTTTTTTCCATTGTGAATAACGAAATGGCCGAAAATACTTGATGCTTCGCCAAGGCTATCAAGGGTATTTTTATCGTGACGCCATCACTAGATGGGTTGCCTACCATGGCTTAAGAGAGGTCCATCTGCTCTCAAGAGAAGGATAGACCAGTTCCCAACCTAGCCTCGTCTTCCCAAATGGTCACCCAACTGGTACTGGCCAGGCTCAACGTTGCTTAACTTTGGAGAACTGGTGTGTCAATGTGATTGTGCCGTACGTTATTTGTATTGTCTATCACTATTTGCACAGAAATTAGTTGTCCTATCTCAGCCAACCTATTAAATTTAAAACCAATGTAAACAAGCCGCGCGGGTGTGGTCCCCCTCTGGTGCTGTATGTGAGATGACGCCACAAAAAATAGTGAAGAAATGATGAATGTGAGAAGTGTGAAGGGCCAACGTTGCCTTCACATTTTTACCAAGTTTCAGAAAAATCTAATGGATGGAGAAAAAGTTATGGGGTAAAAAGTGTACATTTTTTTGCCATTTTGGGGCATTAGTGACCACTTTTGAGCTCCTAGGAACGCCGAACCCCAGTGAAAATAGACAAATAGTGAAGTTTCATGCCTTAAGACGTGTATATTTGAATTCAGCACTATGGAAAACCACTATAAAGACATACATATCAAGGTTTTGAGTAATATGAAAAAAGAGCTTCAAAAAGGCATGTTTTTTAGCTCTAAAAGTCCCAGAGGGATGCGAACCAGAATTTTGCCAGGAGCTGAATTCATATTAAGAACAATGACCTCCACATATTGGCAAAGTTTCAGGAAACTCTAATGGATGGATCAAACGCTATGTGGCAAGAAGTGTGATTTTGGGATATTTTGAAGCATTTTTGACATCTTTTGAGCCTCTGGGGCGCAACGGGAATTTTTGCAAAATTTTTTTTTTTTACTTTGCACATCTATTTAATGAAATACAATTTGTGGCAAAATTTCAGGAAAAAGTAATGGACAGTAATCTGGCAATAGTCCGGAATAACGGATGCACGGACGCCACTGAATACATAGGTCCCTCTCCAATAAATCGGGGAACCAAAATGAACAGGTAAAAATGCAGGCCAAAGAAGACTTTACATGACTTATCAAAACCAACGTGAATCATAAAATTTAATGGAAAAAAAATCTTTGCATATAAGCATGATCAACGTACAACCCGCATCTGATGTGACAAAACTCTACTAATCACCGCAGAAGAAGAAGAAAAAAAGATTTAATGTTTATTAAAGACTAGCTGGATGTTTGGAGGTGTGTGTGGAGCAAAAAAATAGTGGTAGTAGGTAGGCAAGCTCGAACCCATACCGCAAAGGAGGACAAGAAAGTGGAGAAAAAAAAAAAAAAAAAAAAAGTGACATCTTCGTCATTGCATCCATCACCAAACCAGAAGCGGCGAAGGTTTAAATTAAGGCAAGTCAATTGAAAAGAGGGGATGACTTTTGAAAATATTGGCGAAAAGGTGACTCCCTCCTTGTAGAAAAGTGCCCAATTGAGGGTGAAAGAATTAATGTTTTTGGCCAATTTTCAGTATTTGTCGTCTGAAGGGTCGAGCTTCAAAACGATACCAATTTCCTGAAAATCCGGCACCTCTGTCAAAAGTTTTAGGCAGATATATATACACACATACATTTAAACAGACAGGTAAGATTTATATTATAAACAAGCAGGGGTGCCCGGCATTGCTCAGGAGTTCGGAGGTGTAAAAGAAAAAAAAAATTGTTTGGGTAGGCAAGTAGACTCTAACCCGAAGCCTTGGGGCAAAGGCGGAAAAGAAAGTCTGATAACTTACTGCGACACTAAGAGGATAGAGTAGTCAGAATGGTTGAAATTAAACGCTTAAAAAACGTCTGGTTTTCTAGGCTGAATATCACGCCATAGAGAAAATGAAATTACGCAGAGCCAGTTAAGCTTTACGCTTTTTGCATATTTGTTTGTTTCCCCAAGATGTTTGGGAAAATCAGCTCTCCACAAAAAGGGGAGTGTTCAAATGAATAGCAATTGTCTAATATGACGGGTTTTCCCTACAACTGATCAAAGCTCATTGCTTCTGGACGTGCCGAGAACACATTTGGATTTCGATTTTTAGTTTTGCTTTTATACAGGAAATCCAAAAAAAAACAGGCGAGTAAGAAATAGCGCGAAAATAGCATGCAAAAGTCGCTGAAATAAAAGATAGAGACGACCTCTTTTTGGAAATCGGAGATATTATAATCTAGGGAGTATATAAAAAGTTCTAAGATGTGGTAACTCCTCCAAGCGCCCCCCCCCACTCTCCTCGAAAAAAGCCTTTGCTGGACATACAAAAAAATTGCACACACATTTTTGTTTTTATATAATATACTAGGGGGGGGGGTGCTCAATGTTGCCCGGGTGTAAAAGAAGAAAAAAAAAATTTGGTAGGGAGGTAGGCTTGAACCCGAAGCCTTGAGGCAAATAGCCTGACAACTTACCACTACGCTATGTGGGCAGAGACGTGAGGAAGGAAAGGTGAAATTAAACATTTAAAAAACATGTGGTTTTCAAGATCAAACATCTCGCCGTAGTAGAGAAAATGAAATCGCAGCGCAAATTTTGTAACATAAAATTTCACTGAAATAAAAGATATTTACAACCTCCTTTTGTAAGTTAATTTTATTTTTTATTTCGGACTATTAGTCTCATTTTATCTTTTTATTGGTGCACAACGTTTCGGCCAACTTCCTCTGGCCTTCGTCAGGTGGTAACCGCGACGGATAGGAACTTCGAATCTCCTAACTGCATTCCCGTGGCGCAGTTGATAGAGACGTTGAATCTCTACGGTTCCAGATGAACATTGTGTGAAGATAGCGGTTTCAATCCCACCCAAAGCGTGCCAGAGGTAATTGGTCAAAAATGTGGTGTGACGACAACAACTACGGATGGCAGTGATGGCTGAGAATGCAGTTAGGAGATTCGAAGTTCCTATCCGTCGCGGTTACCACCTGACGAAGGCCAGAGGAAGTTGGCCGAAACGTTGTGCACCAATAAAAAGATAAGATGAGACTAATAGTCCGAAATAAAAAATAAAATTAACATACAATGCTCATCTCAAAAATAAAAAATTCCAATAAGGAATAATATATATATACTCCTTTTGTAAATCGGAGATATTACAATCTAGACAGTATATTTCTATAGACAGTGACCACCCCTAGCATCCCCCCCCCCACCCAAAAAGCCTTTGGCGGACATATGAAAAAATGCACACACACACATTTTCGCTTTCATATTATAGATGTCGGCATTACTAATATAAAGCGGACGGAACACAATAGGCATTAAAAACAATAAATTCTTTTGTCTGATGAAATCTTAGTTATCACTACAGATTGAAACATTGTCATGCCAGTGTAGTAAAGCGTGTACAGGTCTGTATAAATACTTATTAATTATTAATTATTAAGTATTAATTATAAGTACACAGACATTAGAGGAGGAGATGAAGATGAACACAGCAAACAGAAGCTCACCCATGTGGTTGTTCTTGTATTATGATCAATAAAAAAGGATCTATCATTGGGTGCAATTGACATCGCCCAACCAGCAGGCAATGGTTCCTCGCTAACATCGCTGCTCGACTGAAAGAAAAAAAAAAAGGCAAAGTTGTAGACACAATCATTACAGGTAGCAAGAATTGGAACACAAACAAGAAAGACAAAACAAAAAAGCACAAGATATAAAAAGACAAAAACAAAGCAAGAATTTCAAATAAGAGTTTGGTTACATCTTTAAAAACATTGCGTAAATTTGAAAATTCTAGAAAACCGAACAATATTAAAAGAAATTTTTTTTTTTTCACAAAACTTTCAGTTGAATACACCTTTTCTCAAAGAAGACTTCAAAGTAATGTTATAAAATATCAAAAATCATTTTCTTTTTTTGTATATTTTCTGTAAGACAACTTTTTCAAAAAAGACTTGTTTTTTCAGTTTTTGTTTTCTCCATTTTTAGTCGTGTGCAAGCGACTCTATAAGTCCGTCGGTCGGTCTGTCTGTAACACTTTTGTGCTTGGCCTTTTTGGTTAAGATCAAAGGTCTGTTGTTAATAGATGCTGTTCTTAGCTTTCTAAGCTTTTCTTGGCCTTCTGGCCAAGTCAATAAAAAATGTTTTAAAAATTGGGAGTTAAGTAGGATCTCCCCCAGTACAAAAGAGTGAATGCGGTATTATGATAAAAGAAGATACTAGCTGGGAGAAACTTTTGATTTTGTTTAGTTCTGGAGTGACAAGGATTACCAACGACCCCCACAATCTCCCCTTTTGAGTTGGCCATGTGCCTAAGTTTTTTGTTTATTGTTGATTTTCACTGCACTTTTAACATGAATAAAGGATTTAATATCTCAAAGTGTAGTATCTGTTCCGGCAGATACTGCAAGCAAAGACCATATGTGGGAGCAATCCCACATATAAGACCTTGGTCAATGTAGGGGCAACCCTTCATACCAATTGTCACTATCCAGCTTCCCTACTCCCCGGGGAGTTGGTCCCCATTTCCCCTTCACTCCTCACATTAAAAATCGGCCTTGTGTCTAATTTGCTCGGTGGGGGAGCAAATAAATACCCTTTTCTTGGCCTTTTGGCCAGGATCAAAGTGTAGTATCTGTTCTTACTACATGCTGTACTTACTGTGATATAAAGTGGGGGATCACTTTTCAGTATTAATTTAATGTAAAATGATCACCCACTTTACAACCAGTCAGTCTCAAAGCCATTCAAGTCATTCTCCAGATCATTCAAGTTGTTTTTGAAGGATTCCAGTTATTTTTTAAGCATTCAAGTCATTCTTAAGGTCATTCAATTCATCCTTAAGTTCATTAAAGTCATTTACTTTTTATTCATTTAAGTCATTTCAGCCCATTTTTCGGTCATCTTAGTTTATCTTTAAGAATTTCATGTCAATCCTACATTCACGCATTCATTCATTACACGAGAGCACGCGACTAATGGCTATTGGCCTTGTTCTGGTAGTATTAACCCTGATGGATCAGTCCCTCATGGAGAGAGAAAAGGATATGTTTGGCGTTATTGACAGTTGTTGTCAGTCCGAAGCGATGGATATGTTTGCATGGTGGTGCAAATTTTAAATAAGAGTTTGCTCACATCTGTGAAAAATTTAATTTGAAATTTTAGGGGGGAAAAAAAAACCATCTAAAAGCAAACTGTAATTCTATTTGAACACAAAAATACAAAATTTTAATTTTATTTCAAATATAAGAATTTATAAGACTCAAAGAAAACCTTTTCTTCTATTTAAAGAGCAATTGTCTGCATGTCTGCATGTCTAGCTAGAAGTCGAAAACTACTAACCAAAAACCAACAAAGTTTATATTTTCTTTTGATCAGCATTACCGCGGAAGTATAATATGTAAAATTTAGAAAAAAAATATATTTTCATTTAAATGGGATAGTTATAGTAAATGAATTGCATCATTTTTTTTTCAAAACATTAAATGGAGAGAGAAAGAGAGATGGGTTGGGTGGAGGTGAAAGAGAGGGTTAGGAAGAAGGATGAAAAAAAGGGGGATGGGAAAGAGAGAAAGATAAAGAGATAGAAAGGGGGAAAGATAGAAGTTTTGATCTCATGATGTTACACACAGTATTTAACTTGTGTTTATTCTTTTACTAGCGGGGGCTACCCGGTGTTGCCCGGGTGTTTGTAGGTGTGTGTATAGGGGAGGGGGAGGTAATAACCCTGTTAAAAAAAAATCGGAAAAAAGAAAAAGCCCCAGTGTTTAGTAAAATAAATTTTTGGTTGGAAGGTGGGCTTGAACCCGAAGCAACTAAAACTAAAAAAAATAAAACAAATAACCATAAAGTTGGTATTTTCTTGATCTGCATATTTCCGGATGATTAATATCTAAGATTTAGAAAAAAAAAAAAAAATCATTCTTTGGGTGTCAACTGGGTCAAGGTTTGCCAGAAGAGGAGGAGGGGCATTTTTCAGTTTTATTATGTGCTAATTTGAAAAGAAAGTGTGGGCTCATTACTCGAGGAATCTTATATATAAAGGAGAGTTGTATGCATATGTGCATGTCCAGCTTGAGAGAAATGAGCTATGTGATAGAGAAGGATGGGGGGGATGAGAAAAATAGAGAAAGGGGTAGAAAGAAGTTTTAATTGAAATATGTTACAATTTTATCCTGGGCAATGCTGATTACCCCTGCTAGTATAATCCAACAATCAAAACAGTTCAATAATAAAATCATATTCGGTTTAATGTCTATTTTCTAGGTTGACATGCAATGGATGAAAAAAAAAAAACAAAAAAAAAAAAAAAAAAAAAAAAAAAAACAAATAGCCATTACTTATCAAGACTAAAAGCCACTCGAGAATAAAGATAGGTTGTCAGTTGAATTATGAAGAATATTATAAGAGGGTTCAAAAATGATGGATGTAACGGATAACATTCGAGGATGGTTTATTACGAGTGTTTCGTGACACTGTCGCTGAAGATGACCATGGTGGAGCCCTCAGGGAAGCGATCTTGTTTCAACATGTTTTATGGATAGGAATTGCATAAAAAAAAAATATTTACAAAGGACAATAATACAAAAACTGTACAAATGAGAGCGTTACGAACGAAATTGTTCAGAGATGTCTGCTGGACTAGTGACTTCTTCTAAGAGCAATACTTACGCTACAAACCATCATTCGTCCATACATGGAGTGTTGTTATCACATGTGGACTCGTGCATTAGTCTCCCTCTCTCTCAAACAGAATCTAAAAAAGGATCCTCTAATCCAGCCATTCTACACCTTTTCTCCATCATTGACCCCTCGATTTTACGTATTTCTTCATTTACCCCTACTCCCATTCAAAAAATTCATAAAGTGACAGAAAAACAAGAAGGTCAAAACGAACCTTTGCTGCTTCTACACTATTTGAACAAAATTTTGGAAATCTTACCATGGAATTTCACACGGAAACAATGGTATCTATGTATTTTTATGATTCTAGGTGTTTTCGGGTGTGCTGAAACTGAATATCGCATTTAAAATTGGAGCCGGCAACTAGTTTTCATGATACTGAAAAGATACGTTTCCACATGTTTCATGTAGTAAAATACAATTTTCCGGTACTTATGCACTTATGTTACCGTGCTGAAACAACGTTTTTATTTATCAGCTCACGAAGTTACTCGGGTGTGGTCAGCAGATGACGAGAAGAACCGGAAAGGGTCGACACAGTTTTCTGTATATCAAGACATTTTTGGTGTTTCTACATTATCAGAACGAAATTTCGGAAATCGTAAAACTGAATTTCACACGAAAACAATGGTATCTACGTATTCCTCGTATTTTTAAGATGATTATATCCAAAAATTACGAAAATCGATAAGGTAGAAAATTATTTATTAAAGAAAATAAAATTTGAAGAAAGCGATCGTATTTGCATTTTTTGGTACTTATGCACTTATGTTACCGTGCTGAAATAACGTTTTTATTTATCAACCCGCGAAGTTACTCAGGTGTGATCGGCAGATGACAAGAACTGGAAAGGGTCGACAGTTTTCTGTATATTAAAACATTTTTAGTGTAATTACATTATCAGAACGAAATTTCAGAAATCGTAAAACTGAATTTCAGAATAAATATTCATCATTCTATCATTAAGAAGAGTATAATGATTTTTTTTTTTTTTTCAATTTTGACACATTTTTGACATCTTAAAAACTATTTTAACCAGCTAAGGATCTGTAAAAAAATCCAATCATTTGCGGCTCCTAGTGCCACTCTGTAACTTTTATTTTCGGAAGAGATAGAGTTTGAAAATATGGAGACAGACAGACAGACAGACATAGTGAGTTTTATAAATTAGATTACACTTTCCCATATTTTCATCATTAGATTGATGAAGGAGCCGTGCCATATTGTGAATGTGCATCTGTGTTCGTTCACTGCAAAGCCTGTGATTGTCCACCTGTCTTTGTCTTAGATTATTAAACACATGTTTATGATAAAAAGAAACTTTATGGAAAAAATTCTTCTTCCATCTTTCTTTAAATCTCACCTGCCCATGGAACATTAATAAAATACACCATCTTTTCCGAAAATCCAACCATATCTAGCACAAATATACTTTGTTTTCTTCCTGACTCATCCACCAAGTTACAGTAATAAATAACCAACAGTCTTTGTTTTATCAGTATTCAATTATACGTTTAAAGTATGCTTTTGGATACGACTAATTTTGATTACAGTTCTCCTCTTCAATTTAAGAATAGTTTGGAGCATTGATTTAATAGATAACTGTAGAAGAGGGAAGGAAGGTAAGGTCTGGTGAGTGTGAAGTTCATTCGGAATAAAAATTCCAACTGATGAGACAATTACCAAAATGTCCCCCACATAATACTGAACAGACGATAAAACAAAGAATAGTCTGGAGATTGTTTCAATAGACATTATCTTTGAGATTATCCCTACAGATAAAAATAAGGCAAAGTGTGTGTGCGTTTCTTTTATAAAGTTCTAGTGGGTGTGAAACTCATTAAAGATCACATCTCCTAATGAGACAATCACCAAAGTGCCCCTGGTATATTGTGTGACAGAAAATATGACATCTTTCACATAATAACCGGAAGAATACCAGTCCAAGGACAAGTAAAATCCTCCCAATCAGATTTGACACTCATTATGAGATAAAAAGAATTTGATACTAAACCTTATATCAAGAAACCTTATTCAAATTTTGATTAAAATCCATTACATGATTTTGATTAAAAAAAAAATGTCTGAAAATTTAAAGCTTAAACTTAAGGGGATTAAATAAATATTAAGAGCAATAACAGAGCATAATCATGTTTACACACCGGTTCCCGCTGGATCACCAAAGTTAAGCAACGTTGATCCTGGTCAGTACTAAATGGGTAACCATTTGGGACTTCCAGGTGCTGTATGTGCTCTCCGCTTATCTCTGCATTGTTTCCAGTTATTCTGGACTTCTCCTTGCCACTGGACTAAAACAGTGCCGGTTCAGGAGAGGTGTAGTTGGGTATCCCACAACCCTTGCCTCACAATTACATGCACAGCTACTCCTACAAGGGGTATCCTTTGTCTTTTGAGACTTAACAGAAGCAATAATATGCTCCCCTTCCATGGTCACATTTTTGCACACACACACACACACACACACACACGCAGAGAACTTGAATGCCTACTAGAGGAGAGAACTTGAATGCCTACTAGACACTATCCTCGAGTGTCTAAGGTCTCTCTGTACAGGGGTTTGTCAGAACAATCTGGCATGAGGATACTTTTTCCTAAAAGTAAACCCTGACCAAATATTCAAAATCACATAGTATTCGCTGCCCAAATAAGATCTCCTCACTACGGCTACCCCACAGCTTTTCCGAGGAATGGTGCACCTTCTCCAAGTGATATTACCTCAAGTAATAGCACGAAACTGGATACTCCACCAGACTAGATAAATTCTTGTCCTGGAATCCAGTAAAACCAAGAGACCAAAATGAAAGATATACTGCAAGATATGAAAATGGTTAATTGGGGAGAGGAAAATTATGTTCTCAATTTCTTTACTAACTCAGTGTTTGAGAGATAAAGAACTTTAATGGAACATTTGAATATCTATGTATCTCATATAGGCTTCAAGTGTTAGCCCCAGGTAGTGGGCCTCTTGATTTCTGAGAACTTCGACGGAAGTAAAATAAAACAAAAAAGATATATATATATATATATATATATATATATATATGTTAGGTTTTACATAAGCAGTAAAATGTTGCTACATAGTAATGAGCATGTTTTGGTCAGCTAGTTACTAGAGACCTCTTCATGTGATACAACTTATATGAAACCAAGTTTGCAATGAAAATATCAGGTCTTTAGCATCATAGGGAATTAATATCATGAGGTTCCGTCACATGCTGTTAAAAATAGGAATAAGGAATAAGATTCAGTTGATCATATTCCAAAAATCATATAAATTGATGAAGTTTTTTTTTTATATATAGGAAATAATTTTTTTGATTTTATGTGATCAAAAGTAAATCATAGCCATTACAAGGTTGATATTGATCACTGTTTCTGGAGAGGTTGTTAAAGGGGAGATAATCAGTGATGAATTTAAGATGGCAGAGTGACACTTTACTCCATCCTGACTTTCTTATAAAATTTGATTTTTATGGTACAAAACAAAAGAAAAAAAAAAGTGATCAATTTACAAGATTTTTGAACATGACATGTTCGTTCCGTGACAAGAATAAAATTTTTTCTGTATTTTTGTTTTGTAATAGAGGGGGGGGGGTCAAAACAAACACGAAAATCATTAATTTCTTAAATAAGCGGACAGAATAACGAAAGTCGATGCTGATCTGTTTCACCACCCCCATTTTTAGTGAAAGCATGTTGCAAATAAACTTTAGGGTGCTTCTTCAGAATATTGAAAATTGAATTTCAACTAAAAGTAATGTTATCTACTTAATTATCAATTCAAAATTCTAAACATAAAAAAATCCAATCATTTTGAGGTCTCTAGTGCCACTAGTTTTACATAAAACATTTACTTTCACAATCCATTGATCCGTCATTATTATTTTGAATTGTAACTTAAACAAGGGAAGTAACTCATACTTTGGAATCTTTCCTATTCAAATAAAACTTGCAATTTTCTCCAAAAGCAATTTTTACTTTGTGATTAATTTTCAACATAATTTCTGGATATGTTACTAATTTCGACATGAGAATTCAGCATATTGGTTTTAGTTGAAATTCGATTTTCGATACTCTTCAAAACAAGTGGCAACTTTTGTAAAAAAAAAAAAAAAAAAGATGGCCATGTAAACTGCGAAAGACGATTCTGATATCGTTACAAGAAAATTTTTGTATATGTTTGATAGTTTGGATCGTTGAAAGTAAAACGGAAAGTATAACCTGCCTCAACAGTTTGGGGCAAAACCTTTTTTTTTTCTTTTGTGTTCTTTTCCAGAATGTGGGAATGAATTATTTTTGTAATTGTGTTACAAAATATACAGTGGTATTACAAAAAAAAAAAAAAAAAAAAAAAAAATGTAAACATTGTTAGCAGTAACAAAACAAATCAACATTAGTACTTCCCTTCCAGTGTTTGATACAACAGAATGTAAAAACAGAAACGTTTAATCAGCAAAAAAATGTTATAAGAATTTATGTTGTATTTGACACGTGTTAGCAATGAAGGGTTATTTTCAAATCAAATGTCAAAGGTCATTATCATAGGCGTTCAAATGTTATTCAGAATATTCTTCATTTTCAATACTCTCATAATACTATAACTGACAACCTATTTGCTATATTGTAACACTGCCAGGGCAATGCCGAGTGACCCGAGAAATTATTATTACTTGTCATCAAAATGGATTAAATATTTTAGAATAGAAAAACATGTTAAATAGTTCACAATAAATAGGAATGCTAACTCGATAGAAATGGAACTTTTAGTTGAACAAGTTAGAAATCTTAGTCAACAAAAATAATAACAAACGAATACGGAACAAATCATCAGGTGACTTGATTCTTTAGGCTACATCTATTGATGACGCAATTACAAAAGGAGATACACGTAGAGTTTAGCTAAGTTGGTAATTAGTGTTTGGGAGGGACAGACAAGCTGGCAACCAGTCGTAATAGCTCTGAACTCCGATGTTGGGGCAATGCCGATAGAATGTAGAATTTAGGACAAACGTGCAACTTTCCAAATGAGGAACCATTCTGAGAATGAAAGTTGCTGAAAATAGACCAGGGACTTCTGGTCGTTTTCCTTGAGATCAATCTTCATTGCAGATTCCAAGATCTGTCAAAACAAGACCCAAAGATGGACAAGGTATGCCTTCCCTATTGGCTAGATATAAAACCCTACAAAACGTTGTTTTGTATTGTCCGCATTTGTTATATGTCCTATAAAACATGTTAATGCGTGCATCAACTAGGCGATCACTAAATAGAAGTAAGATGATCTCACAAACACTAAAAAACTCCCGCATACATGAATACTTATATACACCCACCATGAACTGTAGATGAACGCAGCGAACATTACTAGACGATAATCGAGACACTGGCACAAATATATGCATGTTACACATACTCAATGGATGTGGAAATACATGAACGTTAAACATATTACATAAACATATATCCATCCATGCTTCCGTTCAGTCTTGAAAGACAAAGGATACCCCTTAGGGGCAGTAGCGCGGGTAATTGTGAGGCCAGGGTTGCGCAATCTCCAACCACACCTCTCCTGAATCGGCACTGTTTGAGTCCAGTGTCAAGGAGAAGACCAGGACGATTGGAAACAATGCAGAGATAAGCGAAGAGCACATACAACTCCTGGAAGTCCCAAATGGTCACCCATTTAGTACTGACCAGGTTCAACGTTGCTTAACTTTGGTGATCTAGCGGGAACCGGTGTGTCAACGTGATTATGGCGTATAAACATAACGGCTTCATATACACTCTTATATAGACAAGTATGCAGCATACATCGATTTGGTGATTCGTATATATACACACTCCACTATATAACACATTCATCTCATCTACTTGAGTAGCTTTTTTCCTGAATAAGCACTATAAGTAAAAATAAAAATAAAATATAAATACTTAATATAAATATTAAAATATAAATAAAAATAAAACAAATAAAAACTAACTGCGTGAGTGTGTGCGAGGAAAGGTCTCTACCAAACTACAGACTTGAAACTTGGTATATGGGGTATTTGGATACGTGGAATAAATTTGATTTTTGTTTTTAGCTGGTAAAAATACCTGTTAATGGGTCAAAATTGAAAAATTGGAACTTCATAGGCATGTCAACAAAATGTGTATCTTCTATGTATGCGTAAATATACATTTATGCGTTCAATTCTCGGCCTTTTTTACTCTACCCAAGACGTATTATTGTTGGTACCTTTTAAATTTTTAATTGATTTGATTTCATCGTTTTTCCTAATTTTTGAATATGTTACTAATTTCAACATGACAATTAAGTAGACATCATTGATGAGGGGCTATGTGGTATTGTAAATGTGTATGTGTTCGTTCACTGCAAAGCCTGTGATTGTCCACTTGTCTTTGTCTTAGATTATTAAACTTATTAAGATCTAAAAATACCAACAATACATCTTGGGTATATTTAGTAAAAGAGCTTCACCATATACTTGAGAACA
Source organism: Euprymna scolopes (assembly GCF_053919585.1). Classification (NCBI taxonomy): domain Eukaryota; kingdom Metazoa; phylum Mollusca; class Cephalopoda; order Sepiida; family Sepiolidae; genus Euprymna; species Euprymna scolopes. Next base: position 91,078,155 of record NC_136509.1, read on the forward strand.
AAATTCAATCTCCACGTCAATTGTTTCATTGTCATCACAAGTGTAGTTTAGCAGCTTACACTGAAGTATTTGTCAAAAAGTATCTCCAAATTTGGCTAAATATAAAAGTGATTGACCAGAGTCAAAGCAAACTACAAGACTATTTTTTTTTTAAGTTATTAAATCAAGTTATAGGGAATCAGACCACTTCTTTCCAATTATTACTCCACTTATCCTTGATCTTCGCCTTATTATACCGAGTGTTTTACAAAGAGGATATAAAGTACCAATTTCGGTACTTATGCAGAATACAAACCGTGATATTTTTTAGATAGGATTTTCAAATTAAATTAAAAGTTTATGGTATCTTGTTTATTAAATTGTTAGGTGAAAGTACAGAAAAGTTACAAAATGCTCCCCACGTTAAAATGGATTTCTAAATAACTAGTGAGTGCCGTCAGCCAGAAGCAAAACCGAAAGCAAAATTTTGTAAGCAAAAAGAAAAAGAAAAAAGGGGGGAAAAAAGAAAAGAAAATGCCACATGGTGGATATGAACTTGCTAAAGTTTGTAAGTGAACACGTTATCAATCGGACTACGAGAACACAGATGTTATGATGTTGCAAATTTAATTTTTTTCAAACGAATCGACCGTTCGCACATACACGATTTACAAACAGCACTGAAACCAAGCATTTTATCTGACCCCCCCCCTTCATACGAAACGACTCTTCTACATGAAATAATCGACAAATTTTTCTAATTTTCCGATACTATTGGTCTGAGAGATCGCTCTTTCTAATGATACCATGTTCATGCCACTTCAATGCAGATGACAAAAGTTTTTAGTGGATTTACTAACACACATATTTACCTTTTATATAATAGACTTGGTGGCTGGGGGGTAAGGGGCATTTTGCCTAGTCGTTAAAAAAAAAAATTAAAAATTGTGACAGCAGGGAGAGGAGAGGAGGGATAAAATATGACGTTTAATAAGAAAATTAGAAATCCATGTTTGCGCATGTGTATTTAAGATTCAGCGTCATAGTGGAGATTTTTATATGGCCACCTTCAAATAAAACAACATTTCTAAATGAAATAACTGATGATTTTTTTTCTAATTTTTCAATATTATTTGTCCAAGAGATCCTTCTTTCTTACAATACCATATCCATGTCACAACGAAAGTTTTAGCAAATATATGAACGCATTCGTTCACACACACACACTCGATATTTATTTAGTAGATAACAGTATTTTTTCAGCATGGCCTGTATTCTGCATCAGTTTAACAATTTTTTATTTTTGATATGACTATAGTGGATTGAACCGAAGTCTCCCAGCCCATTAGCGAACACTGTTACCATTATACCAAATGGTCTGGTATACTGCTCACCGAACCTGAATATTTTTACGGTTCTATAGTCACTAGAGCAGTGCACCTTCCCATTGTTGAAAATGGTCTTCTGTAAAGCTCCAATTGTCTCACTTTGCCAAAGCATCGATTTTATGATTGTCGACACAAGAGCTACATCTACTTGTAAAAAATAATATTGTTCCTGTAGATCATCCGCATTCGATTTATATTAACCGTCTAATCTTGTGAATGATGTGGTTCTTCAGCACACATGAATGGTCGTTTGCTATGGAGAAGTTGTATTCTGTGCATCACAGTGCTGGTATGAATGGAAACCAAGGATGCTATGAATAGACCATCTGGGAAAGGTACTATCAAGGTTTTAATAATGAATAAAAACGGAGAGCAACAAGATACAAGTGGATATGAAAGAGGAGCATAAAATAGATAAAAGCAGAAAAAAAGGGAGGAAAATGGTAAAAAAAAAAAAAAAAAAAGGGGGGGAGGGGGGGAAGAAAAAAAAACAAAAACTTACTGAAGACACATCTGGTGATTCTCTAGGTACATAACGGATCTGAACACAAGAATTAAAGAAAATAAAAAAAAAAAATAGCAAAAAAAAAAAAAAAAAAAAAAAAAAGAAGTTTTTTTTTGTAAAGAATTCCCCCCATTTAAAAAAAAAAAGTCTGTATGATACTTTTAACCGAAAGAAAATATTGTATTCAAAATAATTTTATTTTATAAAAAAAAAATCCAATTTTTTTAAGTAACCTAAGAGTGACCATCTCGCTCACCATTTTGAAAACAATCTTAAGAAACAAAGATGATGCAACATAATTTTAAGCTTGCAAGATTTTTGCTGCAATGCCTTCAAATTCCCATTAATCACTTAAAATGATTTTTTTTAATAAAATTAAAACTACTTGATCAATTTAAATGATTTTTGGAATATGATATTTCATATCATAGGTATTGCATACCATACAGATTTTTTTTTTTTTAATATGAAGGAATTCTGGACAAAAACCAAATAAATTTATTGCAAACAGATCCAGTGAATCCCAGTATTATAATATAACATATCTGAACATAACACAAATGAAAGAAAATAAAATAAACAAAAAACAAAGAAAACAAAATAAAACAAAAAAAAATAAAAGGAAAAATATAAATAAAAACAGTTCATGCATTTTATATATCTGGTACTTTTCTTGTTAAATATTCTTTTGTTTGAAACAAAGGTAGTAACTGTACTGACAATATGAAGTTTCATTTATTTATTTTTTTAAGTATGTATATACATAAAAAAAGATGTACCTATCCCGTATTGTCCGGTAGTGTTTTCACTTGTATTTTGTTTTTTTAATTATCCTGGGTTTTTTTTTTTGTTTGTTAACTTTTCTCTCTTTGATTTCTTTTCATATAACTTATATTTTTTTGTCTAAAATATTTGTTTCAAAGGGAAGTAACTCGGCATTAGTAAAAATAGGATTATCTCCCCCCCCCCATCTTCTCCTCACATTTTGTTTTTTGATGGTATCCATATGAAAATAAGTCATTTTCCCCACCCCACAATTTTTTTTTTTTTTTTTTTTTTTTTTTGTCAAAATCAAAATAAATAAATATATGTTCAATATGCATCAAGAATGTTTTCGATTCTTTATCAAAATCATCTTTAGAAAAACAAATGAACTCTGGAGAGAAGAGAATTTAAAATGGCAGCAAAGAACGCGTACGTGAAGTCAGTGTTCTGCTATGGTTTAAAATTCTTCTCTTCTTTCCAGAGTTCATTGGATTTTGTTACAAAATGATTCAATGAAGAATCAAAAACGTTTGTGATTTTTTTTTTTACACAGTGATCACCACTTATCAAGGCCCGGAAGCCACTCAGGGATAAGGGTTATTGCAAGTACATTACATTAGTGTGGAGATTTGATGAAGTGTTTAGTTAAGGGGGCGGTTCATTAGGAATTTGTTAACATTGGACTTGAAGACATCCAAGTTGTAGTTCGGAGGGTAGCAGGCAGACGGAACAGAGTTCCACAGGCGTGCAGTTCTAAGAAAGAAGCTTTGTTCATGGAATCCACGTTTTGATTTAGGCACAGATATAGAGTGGGGGAAGTTTTTCACAGTGGATTCAGCTAGACGGGTGTTTTTCGTGAAAGATTGGAGTTCAGACAAGCACCTGCCATGAAAATAACGATAAAACAAGGATAGGCTCGCAACGTCTCTTCTGTGGGAGAGAGGTTGCAGGGTAGAGAAAAAGGCATCCCCCACTAAGCCACGAAGTCTATTTTGTACTCTGTCAAGGCATGATAGGCTGTTTTTGGACGCTCCTGCCCAGATATGGCAACAGTATTCCATCCTTGGACGTACTTGGCTTTTATATAGATAGAGAATTGCATCAGTAGTGAGATATCTTCTGGAGCGGTAGAAGGATCCCACCATCTTTCCAGCGACCTTTTTTTTTTTTACACACAATAGATTAGAAAAAATGTATAATAAAGCACATAGGGTCTTCATTCTGACATTTTGAATCATCTGCATGAAAAAAAGGGAAAGAACTAAATGGTCAGCAGCTATACCATTGACCGCATCACTGAATCCACACGCTTGTACTATGTGTGGACTCATTTGCAGGATTTATGTCATCTGAGGCCAAAGCATAAATGAAGTTAAAGACTAAGTTGTTAGAACCTCATACATCGAAATGGACAAGATATATATATATCAGAGCTCTACGGACAAATTTATCTTTAGCTGACTTTTGGCAACTAAATATTTTCGTTTACTAGCAAACAAATAGAAAAGTTACTAGCCAAACCCACATGATTTTTAGAATATGACATCTTCATTCTGTGACGAGTATGTACATCCTAAAGAGTTTTCTATGTTGTTTTTTTTTTTTTATATACAACAAATTTTATGTTGATACTTGAAGGTATAAACATTTTAATTTCTTCAGATATATTTTAAACAGCCTTCGTTAAAAAAAAAAAAAGAGTATATTTACCTTTTATTGTTTAAATAATTTAACTTTGTTCATTTTTTACAAAAAAAAAAAAAAAAGTTAAAAAGACATTTTTCACTCCATAGTGAGTTTTGGAAGATTGTTGATGAAAGAAATACAATCGCCAAAAGATAAGTGTTTCATTATTTCTAGTCGCCATTTTGAAAATCACTCGCAAATGCAACTTTTTGCAATGTAGAGCCCTATATATATATATATAAATTATAATTAATTTTTCCTAATATTACCTCTTTTTCAATATTTTGGGGGAGGTGAGACTGGTCAAGTGGTTAACAACAACTGACGATCTGAGTGTCCCAAGTTTGAATACAGTGTGTTCCACAAAAATAACTTTCACTTAGGATGTTGGCAACCTTCACACGCTTCTTCCCATAATCCCTGATGTCTTTCTAGAATAAATTCTGAAAAGTATCAGGGAAACCAATCCCAACAATAGAATCTTCGATTCATCCTCTTATCCATGTATGCTTGCTCTTCACTTTGAATTTATCCAGTGGAAGTCTGGTAAGTGCTTTCCCTTCTCAATCTTTCCATGCCCTCCACACCTACTTTGTGTGGTTATCAGTAGAGATTGTGGTCTTCTATTTTTAAGGGGAAGAGATGGGGGGGGGCAGTATATAATATTTCTTGTAATTTTAGTTTGTGTTCATCTTGTGTTCTCATTTTATTTCTATCGCAGTTCCACCGTAGATAGTCAGTGTTTGGAGTTGATGTGGGTTAGTTTTCACATTCGAGAATTTTCTTTACGATTTTAGCTATTTTCTCTCATTACAGTCTATTGCATAGTTTCAGTCTTCCCCTTGATTCCAATTTCTCCTAATTTTTTTTTTTCCCCAGTTTTTTTTAGGACTGTTCCTAGTGCTCCTACAGTTACTGGTATTATATACTGATTATCTTCAGGCTCTATATTCCTTTCAGCTGTCTAGCAAATTCCACACATTTGCATCATTTTTTTTTTTTTTTTTTTTTTAATCTCTTTGATTCTCACTCTGTGGTCTGCTGGGACAGCAAAATCTACAATTTGGCAGTTTCTTTTCTTCTTGTTAATTATTATGACACCCGGTCTCTTGTTTGGATGAGTTTATCTGTTTGTATCTCCATGTCCAAAAGGATTTTATGTTTTGCGTTATTATTTTCATTATATTCATGACTAACCTGAGTACCAGGCGTTGCCCGGGTGTTTGGAGGTGTGTGTTGAGCAAAAAAAAAAAAAAAGTGGTCGTAGGCAGGCAGGCAGGCTCAAACCCATACTGCGAAAGAGGAAAAGAATGTGAAAAAAAAGAAATAAATACTTGACATGTTTGCTGTTGCACCCATTGCCAAACCGGAAGTGACATAGGTTTAAATTAAGGCTAGACAATTGAAAAGAGGAGATGACTTCCGAAAATATCGGTGAAGAAAGCAACCCCTCCATCTAGAAACGTGCACAGTTGAGAGTAAAGGAATTAATGTTTTTCGCCAATTTTTCGATATTTGTCATCCGAAAGGTCAAGCTTCAAAATGATACTGATCTCATGAAAATCCGTCGCCTTTGTCGAAAGTTTTAGGCAGACATACAAACATACATGCACACATTTAAACAGACAGATGAGATTTATTTTATAGATTTTTCTTTATCAATAAAATTGTCATAATATTGCATTCGTGTCCTCTTTATTCAAACGGCACAAACAACGGATGTTTGTGCCGTTTGAATAATGACTACCCTTAGAAGATCCAGTCGAGGATTCCGCGATATGTACAAAGACAAGAATAAATTGAAATTAACTTACAGCTACTGGTCCCTCTTCAACACCTTCGACCTCAGCCGGGTTCAAGCTGATCGTGTCCTCTTGACTTATATGTCTGCGCTGTCTATACAATTGGGCCACCTCCATACTGCGCTGCCGTTGCAACTCCACCTGCGAAGGCTGCACTGCTGGCCTAATAAACATACAAACGCAAAAAGAAATTATGAGAATTTGACGAGCAAAAAAAAAACAAAAAAAAAACCAAGATGGTGCAAAAGCAAACAAAAAATATTCATTCATGAATTTTTTGAGATGAGGATTGATAATTTGGATTATTTGGTCTACTGTTCTCATCTCAAGTGTTATTTGCATAATGTTTCAGCCAATATAACTCCCAGCCTACGTTAGGTGTATCTTGTCAGATTCAGAAATCTTTCAGTTGTACTCAGGAAATTTGCACGGAATTTCGAACAGAGGTAGCATGCTTTTGTTCCATTAGCCATAATTGGCTAGAAGTCTTTTTAAGTAATTCGCAATAGTAATTTTTAAGTATTGCCCGCATGGAGGATTGAACCTTTAACTTTCAGAAGAGTGTAACTTACAACTGAATCTTACCAAGTACTTTATACAATATGTCACAGGTCCTTACGAACAATTCTAGTATGAATTTTGGGAGCCTAAAACCTAACCTTTCCCCAGTTTAATAAGATACACCTGAAAAAGGTCAGGAGATAACACTGACTGAAACGTACGAATAAAACTCAAGATGAAAAATTGCCTGAAAAATTGAAAGAACCCAAATAATACAATATTCTGTCAGTTTTTAGAATATTTGTAAGCTGAATTTGGCTGATTTTTTTTTTTTTTTTTTAAATAAATTTGTACTTTTTTAACTCCAGTTTGCAGCGGATTATTGGGCCAAACATGAAGTTGTTGCATTGGGCAGAATGTTGTTGAGAGAAAAATATCACATGAAAGGTTCAGAATGGAAATCAAATTTTTTTTTTTTTTTTAATTTCAATTCTTTACATTGAAACAAATGAAAGAAAAAAAAAAAGAGAAAGGAAAAGAAAAATTTCTTGTCTTTTAATTTTCTAAAATTCCAAAGTCAATTTAGATTCTTCAAATTGAAAGAATTACCATTTCTATATTCTTCAAAATTTTCAGGTATGCGCTATTTTTCTGATGCATCAACCCCGAATCTTCTTGGGTTGGATCTTATTGGAGAACTTAATCTTTTCATTTGTCTGTTTTCCAGCTGACTACAATATAGTTGTCTTCAAATCCAATGTAAACAAATTCTTCATGAACCGTCTCCTTAAATAATCCAATTTACCAAATTCCCACTACCAACGATTACTACGAAATTATCACAGACTACTGTACATTTAATAACCTTTATCCCCGAGTGGCCTCCAGGCCTTGATAAGTGGTGACCCCTATGTAAATAAAAAAAAAAAAAAAAAAAACCCTGTTAGACATGGTGCCAAACCTAAGTGGTAATATGCTTTGTTTAGAATGTTACATTCCACTCTGATGAAATGATGAGGAGGATGGCCGAGTCATCAATTTCGTTTAAGTCTATTTAATTTAAAAATACTTAAACACTTGTCAGTAGAATAGAAAACACATGCAGCTGATTATAGAAATACGTCCAAGGATGGAATACACATCTGGGAAGGAGCTGCTAGAAAGGACCTGTCCTGCCTTGATAAGGTTCAAAATAAACTTTGTGGCCCTGTGGGAGATGTCCTTTTCTCTTTGCTGCAACCTCTATCTCACAGAAGAGATGTTGTGATTTTGTCTCTGCTTTATCGTTATTTTTGTGGAAAGTGTTTGACTGAGCTCCAATCTATGGTCTCCCCTCGCCAAACTTTCACAAGAAACACTCGTCTAGCTGAAAACACTATCAATAATTCCCCCCACACTTTATCTGTGCCTAAACCTAAACGTAGATTCCATGAATAAAGCTTCTTTCTTAGAACTGCACGTCTGTGGAATTGTCTTCCGTTTTCCTGCTTTCCAGCTGTCTATAACATGGTTGTCTTCAAGTCCAACGTAAACAAGTTTCTGATGAGCCGTTCCACTTAAGTTAACAAATTTACCGAACTTCCATTACTATAGATTACGATATTGCCCTTTTGCCTACTCTACACTCTTTAACCCTTATCCTTGTGTGGCCTCTCGGCCTTTATAAGTGGTGACGCCTATGTTAAAAAAAAAAAAAATAGAATGATGTTTTCCAATCAGTCGACATTTCAATTGCATTGTTTCACAATAATGCGGTCACTTGTTATTTTGGGCTTTGCAGAACATGACTGAGTTTTATAAAGGGAAAGAAAACAGAACAATAACATCAATGTTTGCAGACTAGAAAGCCAGTACATTCAGACAGCCTGATCTGGTAGCACTAGAATTTTCTGGAAGGAATTAAATCTAATATTTCATTCTTCTTAACACCATACAGCAACCCATAAGAAAATCCAATAATGGTAAGTGCTACTCAATTTTAGTGCTTCATTTTAAGGAATTTGCCATCAAATCTTCTATATATATAAAAGCCAAACGTCTGTGTGTATGTATGTATGTTTGTTTGTAACGCTAAAACTTTTGAAAGACGGAACCAAACTTGACAAATTTGGTATCATATCGAAGCCCCATCACCCGGATGACAAATATCGAAATTTCACGTCAAACGGACCACTAGAAGTTGGTCAACTGATCAGTTATCTTCAAGGGGGGCCCCAAAAAAAACTGTCATTATCTATATATATAAAAGACAAATGTTTGTTTGTAACGCTAAAACTTGAAATGAAAGATTCCTCTCCCCTAAGAATAAAACATATGTTCAATATCTGCTTTTGTTTTTTCATTGTTTATACGGTCCCGAGCAACGCCGGGTAGCCCTGCTAGTCTTCTATATATATAAATCTCAAACGTCTGTGTGTTTGTATGTTTGTATGTAACGCTAAAACTTTTGACAGACACAACCAGACTTGATAAATTTGGTATCATATCGAAGCCCCATATCCCGGATGACAAATATCAAAATTTCACGTCAAACGGACCAGTAGCAGGGGGTGAACTGATCGTTTTTCTCCCAGGGGGGCCCCCAAAAAACCTGTCATTTTAACTTTATTCATTACGTGTCACGTGACGTGAGGTCAGCTCAGTAAAATGTCGGCTGCGGCTGAGGTACTTAAAAACTGCCTTCGGAGGAGTAATTGATACTATAACACAGTTAAATATTAGTTTTCGACTCGAACCGTTATTACCAACGGATTTATCGCACTCCAAAAAGCAAAATTCCAAAATTACACGAAAATTGACGTAGGGAAAATGTTTTTATTTTTGCTTGAAGTTTTTTGCCGGCGAAGGTGACTTTGCTCTTTGTAAAACATGTAAACAAAGGTTTAGCCATTTTCTTTTTACTTTCTAACTCTGTTAAACTTGAAGGGGGAGGGGTGGGTATCAGTATCAGGCCGCTTATGTACACGAAAATTAGGTCGCAGTTTTCCCAAGCACTCTTTCTCTCTCTCTCTCTCGCCGTCTTTCTCTCTCTCTCTCTCTCTCCGTCTTTCTCTCTCTCTCTCTCGCCGTCTTTCTCTTCTCTCTCTCTCACTCCCTTTCTCTTCTCTCTCTCGCCGTCTTTCTCTCTCTCTCTCTACCACTTTCCTAACTCTCTCTCTATCACCATATTTCTCTCTCTCTCACTCTCTTCTCTCTCTCTCTCTCTCTCTAGACCTCTTTCTCTTCTCTTTCTCTCTCTCACCCTCTTTATCTACTCTCTCTCTCTCACCCTCTTTCCCTTCTATCTATATTAGCACTTATCAAGGCCAATAGGCAACTCCAGGATGAGAGTTCAAACGTGCACAGTAGTCAAATTTGGGAAAGAGGATGGAACAACTTTCTCTTCTACCTCTCTCTCACACTCTTTATCTTCTCTCTCTCTCTACCCCTGTTTCTCTTCTCTCTATATTAGCACTTATCAAGGCCAATAGGCAACTCGAGGATAAACTCGACGATGAGAGTTCAAACGTGCACAGTATTCAAATTTGGGAAAGAGGATAGAACAACTTTCTCTTCTACCTCTCTCTCACACTCTTTATCTTCTCTCTCTCTCTACGCCTGTTTCTCTTCTCTCTATATTAGCACTTATCAAGGCCAATAGGCAACTCGAGGATCAACTCGACGATGAGAGTTCAAACGTGCACAGTATTCAAATTTGAGAAAGAGGATGGAACAACTTTCTCTTCTGCCTCTCTCTCACACGCTTTATCTTCTCTCTCTCTCTCACCCTGTTTCTCTTCTCTCTATATTAGCACTTATCAAGGCCAATAGGCAACTCGAGGATCAACTCGACGATGAGAGTTCAAACGTGAACAGTAGTCAAATATGGGAAAGAGGATAGAACAACTTTCTCTTCTGCCTCTCTCTCACACTCTTTATCTTCTCTCTCTCTCTCTCTCTCTCTCTCTCACCCTGAAAGATTCCTCTCCCCTAAGAATAAAACATATGTTCAATATCTGCTTTTGTTTTTTCATTGTTTATACGGTCCCGGGCAACGCCGGGTAGCCCTGCTAGTCTATTTATAAAAGGCAGTTGTCTGTGTGTATATGTGTATGTCAAGCTTAAAAAAAAAAAAGAAAGAAAAAAAAAACAACTTAGAAACAACTACCAACAAAGTATTTTCTTTGTTGGTGTTACCCCGGATGAATAATATCTAAAATTTAGAAAAATCCATTCATTCTCTGGATGTCAACTGGACCAGGTTTTGTTAGGGAGGATCAGTTTTTCAGTGATATTTATGTATTAATTTGGAAAGAAAATGTTGACTCATTCCTAGAGGAATCAATTATACAACGAAGAGGGGTGTGTGTGTGTGTGTGTGTGTGTGTGTGTATCCAGGTAGAGAGGAATGGGCTAAATAGAGGAAGAAAGTGGGGATTAGCTGGATACACACATGCACACACATATACACACACACACACACACACACACCACAAATCAATGCAGAGAGAGTTTTATCTTCAACAAAATAGTTTCTATAAAGTTCAATTTTTTTATATGTATATATATATATATATATATATATATATATATATATATTGTTATCTATGTGTGCGCAAAATTAAAAAAATTGTTTTAAAGCCAAACAAGTGCAGAATCTATTTTTTTTTCTTTTTTTTTTACAAAGGCATTACCACATTATCAAGGCCAAGAGGCCACTCAAGGATAAGGGTTAAAGAGTGTACAGTAGAAATTGGACAATATAGTAATCATTAGTAATGAAAATTTGGTAAATTTGATAACTTATATGGAACGGCTCATCAAGAACTTATTTACGTTAGACTTGAACACAACCATATTGTAGTCAGCCGGAAAGCAGGAAAACGTAAGACAATTCCACAGGCGTGCAGTTCTAAGAAAGAAGCTTTGTTCATGGAATCTATGTTTAGGTTTAGGCACAGATAAAGAGTGGGGGGAATTATTGATAGTGTTTACAGCTAGACGAGTGTTTCTTGTGAAAGTCTGGCAAGGGGGGACCATAGATTGAAGCTCAGTCAAACACTTTCCATGAAAATAACGATACATTAGAGACAAACTCGCAACATCTCTTCAGTGAAAAAGAGGTTGCAGGGAAGAGAAAAGGACATCTCCTACAAGGCTACGAAGTCTATTTTGAACTCTATCAAGGCAGGACAAGTCCTTTCTAGCAGCTCCTGCCCAGATGTAGCAACAGTATTCCATCCTTGGACGTACCTGGCTCTTATATAGATAGAGAATAGCATCAGCAGTGAGATATCTACCGGATCGATAGAAAGATTCCACCATTTTTCCAGCGGCCTTGGCAATAGATTTGATGTATGTGTTCCATTTAAGATCAGGAGTAATGGTCAAGCCCAGAAGCTTGTCAAAACTTGAGGCCTCCTGAAGACGAGAGCCATTCATTTCAATTGATGCCAGATGTGGATCAGAATGTTGATGATGTAAAGAGACAAGCTTGGTTTTAGATGCATTAAAAGTAACCAGCCACTCCTTACCCCATTGTACTACGTGCTCAAGATCAGAGGAGAGAGAATTGGAGAGAACTTGGTTGTTTACTGTCTTAGATGTGCTACCATAAATGGTAGTGTCAATAAGTAAACATTTATTAAAATTAAATATTTCGATTCATAACAGAATCTACATCAGGAAATACATTGTTTTTAAATTGTTTTTCTTAAGAAAATGATTTGATTTGGGAATCTTAAGACGACCCTTGATATGTTTGTGGTATTATGGTGACTGCGAATTCTAGTTAGGATTAGCGTAGACAAATCAAAAGGTATAGTAACAACGATGACCATACACCCTCCCCCATCCTAACTTTCCAATCGGCTTTGTACCTCATTTTGTTTTGTCAAACTTCTTGTTTTGCGAAATAAAATATATAAATCAATGCCGTGAAAGTGACAATGTTGGTTCTAGGCCAAACCTTCCCCACAATCAAGTCTTGCTGCTCTCATAAAATCCTATAATCTTGCAGGTTAACAAACAGCTGCAACCAACGAGAACTATGCAGGCCAGACAACAGCAGCAAGCAATGACATTTCTAACACTAGGTAAAAAATTTGTGATCCCTATCCATAAGATTTTTTTAAATATTTGTACACGCAGAAGTGAAATAAAAATAAACCAGTGATAAGATTTGAAATTGACCGTTTGGATTAGCAGGTTGAAAGAAAAACCCTCCATAGAATTTAATTATGCATATAAATTACATTTTCCAATTTGACTTTACAGTGGCAAAAAAAAAAAAAAAAAAATTACAGGCAAGAAATTTTCATACATTCTTTTTCTTTCTTTTTTCAAAAGATAAACAAGAACCTATTTAAAAACAGAAACGAAATAAAATTAACTTAATTCAAATAATTTAAATTCAATTTTAGAATAATACAGTTGCTTTCCGTAATTTTCTGCTGAACTGCAATAAAAATAAAATTGCGGTACTTGTGTAGATTGGTGATCATTTAAGCCAACATATTTCAGGTGAAAACATTATATACTTATGTGTCATGTGGAAATTTGTATAAATTTCAAAAATGAAAAAAAAAAAAAATGATCCAGTAGAAAATGTGCTTAAAAAAAAAAAAAAAAAAAAAAAAAAAAATTTAAACAATTATTTTCTTTTTAAAAATGGTGGACCCTTGATTTAAATCAAGGGAGATAATTCAGTTTGTCATAATGAATTGAGCGCATAACTCTTCCAGATTCAAACATGATAAAAGTCAAATTCTATTTTTACTCATAACTATTTTTCTACTGGATCATTTTTCATAATTTTTGGAATTTATACTAGTTTCGACATGACACACAAGTTCGTAATGTTTTCATCTGAAAAGCGTTGGTTTAAAAGTTCACCGCTGTACACTAGCATCAACATTTTTTTTTTTTTTTTACATAAAAGCAATTTGAATTAGAATTTTAAGATAAAATTATGACAAAAACATGGCAAAATAATTTGAAAATGCACAAAAACAAATCAGGTGCAACTATAATAGCGAAATTTAAAAGTTTTAATACAGAATTAAAGGCAAACCAACGGTCTTTACTTAATTATCATGTTACAATAATGAATATATCCAAAAATTATGAAAAACAGTAAGGTAGAAAAAAAAAATATTAAAGACATTTCTTGTAGGAAAATTAGAAAAAATAAAATATTTGGCTAAAATAAAACACAAGAGTTCCAAAGGGAGGTAAATAGTGTGTGACTATTGCCAATTTTTTAATGAATTGTGCATTTTGCCTTAGCATAACCGAGTTACTTCCCTTGTTATTATGTCATGTCTTACCAAAGAAAATATGGTGCAGGTTTTTTACGATAAAGATCAAAAACATTTTTTTTTTATAATGTGGTAATATTTAAGTACTTCTGACATGCCAATTAAGTAGATATCATTGCTTTTTAGTTGAAATTGACACAAAAAGTCAGTAGTTGTTGTTTTTATTTTTTTTTAGTTTTTTTTTTTCATTTTTCAAATTTCGCTATTATAGTGTAGTTGCACTAAAAAAATAAAAATGCTTAAAAAAATCGTCAAATAAATAATTTGAAAATGAACAAAAAATCAGAAGTTTAAAAAGAAATACTAAAATAAACGATTTGAAAATGGAACAACAAAAAAAAAATACTGACTCTTAAGTATTAAAATCTGTTCTGAACTACATTTTTTATTTGCAAAAAAAAAATTACAAAAGAAAAACTAGGAAAAAAAACTAGAAACTTAACAAAAACATAGCAAGATGGCCATGCTAATACGCCAGGTTAAAAAAAAAAAAAAGAAAGAGAAAAAGGAAACCGAAAAGTAAAAATTATCGAAATATTCATCTTTTATGAAAGCAACAAAAGGGGAGAGAATTACTACTCGCCCTGCTGCTTTAAATTGGGTTATCTTCCCTTGCTAAAAATATATATGTACTTATGCAAGGCTTTTAAATAAATCATACTTAAATAAAAAGTAAAATAAATAAAAATTATATGTATAAAAAGCTGATTATAAATATATATATATTTATATATATATATCTTATTTTTTTTTCTGAATGAGCTTGGCACGACTGTAGCACAACGGCAGCAGAAGTTTGCCATACTCACATTGTAGGTCTGTCCCAGCGAGTGGTTCTGTTATGGTGGTTGACGTAATACAATCTACCGTTAGCATCCACTCTTTCTTCCCAACCTGGAGGAAGCATATTATTGCTGCGAACAGAGGAGAAGTTAAATAGAACAATAGCGTTAGTCATTGACAGACGGAGGGTATGTGTACATACGTACATGTCTTGGCAGTGTTTTGCTTTGCTTTATTATTGCTAGTAGAGTTGTAGGATGTATGGTGCAACTTAAATTAAAAAAAAAAAAAATTTTTTTTTTGTTAATAAATTTTGTGTGTGCGCGGGGGAGGAATTAACACAAGTCAGTATTTATGAAATGTAGAGCTAATTCATTTTTGTTTTTAAAAAAATTCCTATCTTCTTAAATGGGCTGCTAGACATTTTAATACACAGACTAGATAATTATGAAATGAAGAACATTACCAGAGAAAAAGCTCACAGCAATAAAAACTTAAATTGAAAAAGTATTATTGAATATTCTTGCCAATGTTTTTCGGCGCTTCTACACTATTGGGACGAAATTTCGGAAATCGAAATACTATTGCCTTCATGTGAAATTCAGTATCTACGTATTCCTCACAAGAGGATTATATAAAAAAAAATTACGAAAATCGATAAGGTAGAAAATTATTTATTAAAGAAAATAAAAAATAGAATTTGATGAAAATGATCGTAAGACACAAGAGAGTTCAAAGGGAGGTAATTTTCAGTTTCAATATAAAAAAGATGGTAGCAATTTTTCATCTGCAATTTTTCATCTGCTAACATGATTAAAGTTTTTTTTTTTTTAATATTTCAGAAATATTCAGGTAATTTTCCCTGTATAATCTGGAAGCTACTATTGTAAGTCATTAGAATTGACAAAAAATCAGTAGAAACCATAGTTTGTTTTTTTTTTATCTGAAAACCCCATTTATCGACTACAAAATCTTGTCCCAATTCTGTAGAAGTATGTGTTTTTCATATGCATATATTTTAAAATTCTCATTTTTAAAAAGTATTATCAACCATTAAAAATGGGCATCATCGACCATTAAAAAAGGGCATCATCGGCCATTAAAAAAGGGCATCATCGGCCATTAAAAAAAAAAAGAAAGGGCATCATCGGCCATTAAAAAAAAAAGAAAGGGCATCATCGGCCATTAAAAAAAAGAAAGGGCATCATCGGTCATTAAAAAAAAAAGAAAGGGCATCATCAGCCATTAAAAAAAAAGAAAGGGCATCATCGGCCATTTAAAAAAAAAAAAAGGATATGAACAACCATTAAAAAAATATTAAATTGAATTTTTCTGTGAACACATGATCAGAATATGATTTTCATTTTAATTTCAGATTGGTTGGTCAAATTCCCTGAGCCAAGCAATTGCCACATAAACAGATGGTTGTGCTTCGATCAAGAGCTGTGTATAGAGGTGGTCTGTCCCCGTTTCCTTTTCATAATAGCAGAACTTCTACATCATCTCTACACAGCAATGCATAACTTTCTCAATGATACGATAGTGTATCTTCACATACGTGGGGACAGCAATTCTAAAACAGCACATATTTGTTTTGGGTTATATATAAGGTTGACAAGAAAGTTCTTGTGAAATTTTTAATTTTGACTTCAAATGATATATTTTCAAATAAGTTTTTGTTATAATACCTTTACTTTATATATTATTTTAAAGAGCGTTAATCGCTTTATCTAATCGTTTTAATTACAATCGTTTTAAACCATTTGTCTTCTTTTCAGAACGTTGAATACAAGATGGAAAAAAAGTAAATTCACACAATTTTCTTATTTCAGTTCAAGCTAGGCTGAAAAGCTACTGAAACAGCTTGCGGCATCAATGAAGCATTTAACCCAGGAATCACTACTAAACGCACAGCACGATGGTAGTTTAAGAAATTTTGTGGCGGCAATAACAGTCTTGAAGATGATGAGTGTAGTGATCGACCATCGGATGTTGACAACGATCAATTAAAAGCCTTAGTCGAAGACAATCAACACACAACTGTTCGACAACTTGATTCTGAATTAGACGTAACATGACATTTTCCAACATCTTGAGAGAGATTGGAAAGACAAAAAAAAAACTTGATAAATGGCTGCCTCACGAATTTAACAACCAAAAGAAACACTGTTATGAAGTGTCATCTTCCCTTCTTTTACATAAGGGCTTGTTTCTTGACCGAGTTGTGACTTGCGATGAAAAGTGGGCTCTTTGTGACAACAGGCGATACTCAGCTCAGTGATTAGATGCACGGCACTTCCCAAAGCCAGAGTTGCACCAAAATAAGGTAATGCTGTTTGGTAGTTGGCAACTGATGTTTTGAATGCAGGCGAAACCATTACGGCAGAAAAGTACTGTCAACAAATGGATGAAATGCAGCAGAAACTTCGACAACAACACCCAGCATTAGTCAACAGAAAATGCCCAATTCTCCACCACAACAATGCCCGACTACACCTTTCTAAACTGACCCTGCAGAAGTTGAATGAATTAGGCTACGAAACACTGCCTCATCTGCCATACTCTCCATACCTCTCACCTACTGACTACAACTTTTTTCAAACATCTCATCTTTCTCCATGAGAAATGCTTAAAAAAACCTAACAGGGCTCTACATTGCAAGTGAAGTAGTCGAATTTGCGAGTGATTTTTTTAAAGTGGCGACTAGAAATAATGAAATGCTTATCTTTTGCCGATTGCATTTCTTTCACTGACAATCTTCCAAAGCTCACTACTGAGTGAAAAATATCTTTTCAACTTTTTTTTTTTTTAATAAAATGAACAAAGTTAAATTATTTTTTAAAAATAAGTTTAATAGAACAATATACTTTTTTTTTTTAACGAAGGCTGTTTAAAAAAATATTTGAAGAAATTAGAATGTTCATACCTTCAAGTAGCAACATAAAATTTGTAGTTTTAGAATTATGCTTATTAAAAAAAAAAAAAAAAAAAACACACAGAAAACTCTTTATGATGTACATACTCGTCACACAACGAAGATGTCATATTCTAAAAATCATGTGGGTTTGGCTAATAAACGAAAATATTTAGTTGTCAAAGGTCAACTAAAAGATAAGTTTGTCCGTAGAGCCCTGACTAAGCGAATTATGAACTAGGATTATGATTTTAACTTTACTAGTAGTTCAAAAACAATTTCTCATGTTATCCTTAGAAATCAAATTCTAAATGATAAATAAAAAAAATTTGAAAAGAATCGTTTTTGGAATCTAAGAAAAGGCTCAAATTCTTTCAATTCCAAAAAGTTCTGATTCTACTGATTTCAATTAATCCTCCCAAAACTTGTTATAATTTAGTCTCCCCCTCCCTACATTTGTCGAACACTACGTAGGTAATAATAGTTGATAAGATCAATACACAAAACCATCCTCACACTTAAAAAACTTTAGTAGAGGCTATTCACGCTCATGCGAAAGTCAAAAACAATTTTTTCAGAGATACAATCGTCTGTCGGATTTGCTTCTTCCGAGAAATTTCAGAAAAAAAATAAAATTTTTGTTGTAATTTATTCAAAGAATTTATTTTTGACTCCCATCTTTCAAATAATAAATTCCACAATTCTTTAAACAGGACAAACTTTTTGGTAAATTACAAGTATATATATGCACACACGGCATAATCGTGTTGACACACTGTTTCTTGTCAGATCACCGAAATTAAGCAACATTGAGCCTGGTTAGTACCAGATGGGTGACCATTTGGGAATTCTAGGTGTTGTATGTGCTCTCTGCTTATCTCGGCATTTTTTTTCCAGTCATTCTGTACATACACTTCACTTGCCACTGGTATTTAACAATGTCGACTGAGGAGAGGTGTCGTTGGAGATTGTGCACCTCTTGCCACAAATATTTCATGCGCAGGAACCCACTACGTGGCTTTCCATAGTCTGTCAAAGTCTGAAGGAGCCTATATATATATATATATATATATATATATATAGTGAATAAATGACAAAAGACTATATTCCAAAGTTCATGATGCTGAACATCTTATAATTCATTCCTTTAAGTTGACATAAGATGCTCAAAATCATGAACTTTGGAATATAGTCTTTTTGTCATTTATTCACTATATTGCTCTGTAATTACATTGAGCTTCTTAAATAAGGATTGGTATATTTCATAAGGAAATAATATATATGTGTGTGTGTGTGTGTGTGTGTCTAGTTATATAATCATGTGATTTGATTAAATAACATTGTTCCAGATAAAAAAAAAAAATGAAAAAGAAAAAATGAAAAAAAAAAATGAAAAAAAAAAATGAAAAAAAAAAATGAAAAAAAAAAAAGAAACTCACAGAGAAAAGGACTAAGTTATCTTTCTTTTTTTTTCCTCTTTCTCACTGACAAGCAACTTTCCTGAACTTTGCATCGATATAACAATTTTTGCTCAGTAAATTTGATTTAAAAAATAAGTTGCTTGTCCATTAACATGATTACCTTCTGTTTTATTTTTCTTCATTTTTGTTGCATACATAATTAGTTTTAATTGAATAAAATTTGTATTAATTGTTTAACAGTGTCATCTTTGTTATTTTTGCATGTGTTTGTTGTTCAATATTTCTTTTTTACTTGTGCCTTGAGAATAGGATATTCTATTCCTATGTTTCAGTGTCATTTTGCCATGAATCCCGGAAAACTTATATTATCTATTTTTTTTTTTTTTTTTTTTTTTTTTTTAAATCAATTTAGTTGTAACAGTATGTGTATATATTAGGTTGGTGCAAAAACTATCGTTTTCTCACATAAATTATTTTTATATATGATTTCTGAATTAATTCATTGATATATATATATAGCCATGTTATATATCATTTTGAAGCACGTTTTTTGCTCTGTCGAATCATGTTATTCGTTACCATTCTCAATCTCTTCATTCATTTTTTTGCAAACTTCTCGACAGCATGGACAAAATTCAAATCTACACAATTTCCTTGTTCTAGTTAAAACTAGGCCAAAAAGCTGCTGAGACAGCTAATGATATACATGGCTCAGGAGTCACTAACAGATGTGTGGCACACTGGTGGTTCAAGAAATTTCACAATGGTGACAAGAGCCTCAAAGATGAAGATGGTTGCAGCCGGCTGACTGCGGTTGATAACGAACATTTGAAGCTGATCCTCGCAAAACCATACGAGAAGTTGCTGTTGAACTCGAGGTCAACCACTCAGTCATTCGCTATTTAAAGCAAATAGGAAAGTAAAAAAAGTTGGATAAATGGGTGCCGCATGAATTGAATGATAATAAAAGAAATCGTCGTTTTGACATGTCTTCTACGCTACTTCTGCGCAACAAAAACGACCCATTTCTCAAGCAGATTGTGACGTGTGATGAGAAGTGGAACTTTGGCAACCAGCGACGTTTGGCGCAGTGGTTGAATGCCAAAGAAGCTCCACAACACTTCCTGAAGCCGAAATTGCACCAAAAAAAGGTTATGGTAACTATTTGGCAGTTTGCGGCCAGTCTCATCGATCACAGATTTCTGAACCGAGGTGAAACAGTTACAGCGGATAAGTACTGTTGACAAATTGACAAAATGCATCAGAAGCTCAATCAGATGATTGGTCAATATGAAGGGACCAATCCTCCTTCATGACAACGCTCGCCCGCATGTTGCTCAACTGACCCTGCAGAAGTTGAACGAATTGAGCTACGAGACTGCCTCATCCACCATATTCACCAAACCTCTCGCCCATTGATTATCACTTTTTCGAGCATCTTGACAATTTCCTGCACAAAAAATGCTTCAAAAGCCAAGAGTATTGTCAAGGCTGCTGCAAAGAAAGTGAGCTCTCTCTCTCTCTCTCTACTGTGCTAGAAAGTTATTTACGCCTGAAAGTATCCTGTACCCCTAAAAGGCCACCATTCGCCCATGTATGGAGTATTGCTGTCACATTTGGGCTGGTGCATCTGCTACTAGTCTCTCACTCCTGAAGAGGGTTCAAAAAAGAGTCGCCAACCTGATAGGTCCTGAACTGTCATCTAAGCTTCAGCCTCTGTTCTATCGACAAAATGTCGCATCCCTCTGCTTGTTTTACAAGTATTTTAATGGTGGATGCTTTGATGAACTACAAGCCCTTGTACCCCCTCTACATAAATACCCCCGACAAACCAGACGAGCAACAAAGTCCCACCCCTACACAGAGACCTCTAGATGTAAGAAAGCCTCCTACTTTAATAGTTTCTTCCCCAGAGCTGCTAGATTTTGGAATTTCCTTTCAAATTCCTGCTTTTCCAACTGTACTGACATGCAGAAGTTCAAGTGTAATGTGAACTGTCATCTTGCTGCCCAACTCCCTACATAGTATCCTTGCAACTATGTCCCTGATAGTAGTCCCCCCTACATCAAAGTGGCAATGTGCCTTGTTTGGGGTGAAAATGTAATAAAAAAAATATATAAACTACTGAGTTAATAAAGAAGTTGGGAAGATTATTTTTCTCTCCTCAAATTGACTATTTAAATAAATTATAGTAAGTCTTTCTTGTGATCTCTCGATTTTACTGGATTCCAGGACAAGAATTCATCTAGTCTGGTGGAGTGTCCAGCTTCATGTTGTTTACTTGAGGTAACATCACTTGGAGAAGGTGCACCATTGCTCGTAAAAGCCAGTGTGGATTAGCAATACTAAGGAGATTTTATTTGGGCTGCGAATAGTTTGTGGCTTTCAATATTTGATTAATGTTCAAAAAACAAGAAACATATCGAAATATTTATTTCCTTATTCAATGGAGTTTAAAAAATTAGGCTTTTCTCCTCAGAGAAAATAAATTGCAAAATAAAAATACAGAATTTTTAGTTTCCATAAAATTGAAAACTTTAAAAATTGGAATTGTCAAAAAGCTAATTTAAAGTGGCAGGAACTTGAAAATGGGGTTCATGAATCCAAATATAGTCGATACGCAAAAAATCCAATCAAAAAAAAAAAAAAAAATGTAAATAATATTTACATGAATAAATTGGTTTAAATGAAATTCTTTGAAATAAAGAAATTACATCTTTTGTTATATTCCCCATTTTTTACCATTTGATGAATTAACATCGTAAATTTCTATTTTTCATCCTTTTTTATTAGGTTGGTGCAAAAAGTCGTTTTTTAACTTGAAGTTGAACATCAAAAAACGACTTTTTGCACCAACCTAATATATATGTAAGGAGAATTTTTTCTCTTAAGCATATATTATTAACTAAAATAGACGTTTTTTTGGCTATTAATTCTGTTTTTTGATCCTTTCCAAATTCTGAATAATGGTCTTCACTTCTGAGAGGAAGTCCCTTTCCAATTTTTATGGATTCATCGTCAAGGACAGATTAATCTAACTGGTTTTGAACAATTTATATAATTTTTTTTTTAAATAACGAGTATATTTATTTCATTAGCTATTTTAATAACTTTACAAGCATTTCAGGATGTTACTACTATTGGTAAAGTTTCGTTAATTTTTTTAGTTTTTATTTGTAATACTTGTAGTATTTCAAGTTTTTATTTAAATATAGATGTGTTGACAACTAAAATCTTTCCAAGTGGGGACAAGAGGCAGGAATGTTGATTTATCAGATAGTTTTATATATATATATATATAAAACTAACTGTATACACACACACACACACACACACACACACACACACACACACACAAGAAAACATCCTCGAGAGGAAAACAACCTCTTAACATTGTAAAAACTAAAATCAAGGCAGCGGATCTTAAACAGCTTGGTGTCTTTTTAAATAAAGTGGTTCTTGCCCAGAATTCTTCCAATATCAAAAGAACCAAAAAAAAAACTCCAATGTATGTACATGTGATAAAACGAAAATATCACACTTCAAAAAAATTAGGTAAATTGAAGTAGTTTTATTTTCATATTGAATATCATTTGTAAGTGATTCATGGGAATTCGTAGGCATTACAGCATGAATCTTGCAAGTTTAAATTATTGAGTTATCTCTTTTTTTTAAAGATCGTTTTCAAAATGACAGATAAGCGAGTCGCTCTTTTGTTACTCATAAAATTTGATTCTCTTTTATTTGAAAATAAAATAGTTGATCAATTTGTGATTTTTGAATATGATATTTTACTTTTGTCCCGGGTGCATATATCATACAGATTTTTTCCTTATTTTTGTTTTTTAATATACAGGGGAATTCTGGAAACAAAAAAAACTGATAACGCTATATCAATAAAAGTTATAGAAATGAAATGCTTAAAAAAAAAAAAAAAAATCTGAGCTTGAAAAAAATTATGGCTGCAATGTAAAAAAGGAAAAAGAAAATTTGGCAATAATTCTCAAATTTTAGTAAATTCATAAAAAAAATCAAAATGGCTAAAGTGAGATTTGCTTACCTTGAAGGCCGTTCCCATTGTGTTGTACGTTCATTGTGATTGACGTAATAAGTCCTACCCTGGGCATCTGTACGTTCTTCCCATCCTACTGGCAAAGGTGTTAACTGTTCGTCAGACATGGAGGCAGTTGGACCAGAGGCTCCAGATTCTGTCAAAGAACTTTGGAGGCTTACCATTTCCCAGCCAGGCTAGAGAAGACACAAAAAAAAAAAAAAAAAAAAAAAATGAATAAATCCGTAGTCACCTCCTCAATGTTTTGTAATGTTCCTATATACTTGCCTCCCCAACAGGGCAGAGTTAGACACCAAGGTCGGTTTTTAATGTGGGGGAAGGAACAAAAACTAAAATTGTCTCAGTCGTGAAAGATTTCTTCTCCACTAACTGAGAACAAACAAATTAAAGTGTGGCATCAGAACAGATACTACACTTTGAGTTATATATTTTTTTTAATTACTCTGAAAAGTTGACAACAAAACAGTAACAAACAAAAAAATTAGGTACAAGGTCACTCAAAAATTGGAGAGAGGGTGCCCATGGTTATCCTCATCCCCGTACCTTTGCTAGTCTATGTTTGATCCTAGCTAAAGTTCTCATTCACCACAATACCTCAAGCACACCTGGAGTCGTCCTATCTAAGATTCCCAAATCATATTGTGTGTGTGTTTTCTTTTTTAATATATGTATAAATATGTTACAGACAGTGAAATAAATTTGCAGATCTAGAACTACATAAGTCGTTCTATTGTATTTCATTGGCTGAATACTACACTTAGATCTTGGCCCGAATGTTATCCAATACTATATATAATAATATAATAATACTATATACAATAATTAATGTTATCCAATACTACACTTAGATCACTTAGATATTGGCTGAATACTACACTTAGATCTTGGCCCGAATGTTATCTAAAAGCATTTAATAAGAACTCAAACAGTCAACATGCAACTACAAAAAGATTAATTATAGGTGCTGCATATATTCAGCTATTAAATTTCTCATAAATAGCATTTGCTGACTAGGCTTTAAAAGTCAATGATTCGTCCCCACTTGGAATACGAGTCCTTAGTGTTTGCTAGAGTTAGCAAGGTGTTCTCCGATTCTCTTGAGCATCTACAGCATCATGCCATCAGATATATACTACATATACTCTGCCGTGACCCTGTTCCATCTGGTGTATATGATCTGCTTGGATTAGATCTGTTGTCTACTCGGAATGTGACAGTTGTATCTGTTGCCTACAAATTAGTTCATGGTTCTTGTCTCACCGCAATGCTTAAATACTGCCCTGTGCCGTGGCTGAACAGACCAAACCAACAATGATATATATTCATATTAGACCCTCTGCATAATCACACTGGTGTTTGCTCAGAGATGTACTGGCGATCTCCTTTCACATTGTATTCTGCAGTCCTGAACGTGCTGCCTCAGAATTGTGTGAATGAACATGTACCACTGTCACATTTTTGGAGTTCTGTATTGTCTAACTATTGTGATATTCCTAAGTTTTATGCATTCCCTAATTAGCTTAGTTCACAACAGTGTCCGCCAATATGGAAATGACAGGAAAGCTGCCGTAGAGAAGCAAACATCGGACAAAAAGAACAATGCTTTAAAACCCTTAACACCTTCCATTTTTTGTTTCCATATTGTAGAACTTTCTAAATGCCGGTTGGGCTTATCAGCCATCTCCGCAATCACCCATGATGATCTCCCACCGCTCTTCAGGATAATCGAATGGTCTTCTGATGAGCAAACATCTCATAATATATTTATGTATGTGACATTCCCAAATTATTAATAGACTATCGTGGGTGCCCAGCGTTGCCCAGGTGTTTGTAGATGTATGTTGAATAGAAAAAAAAAAAAAAAGGTGTTAGTAGTCAGGCAGGCTCAAACCCGTAACGCGAAGTTGGAAAAGAAAGTGAAAGAAAATCTGACGTCTTACCGCTATTCCATGACGCAACCAGAAGTTTGGAACATTAAAATTAGGCAAAGTCAATCCAACCGATACAATCACCAAAAATGGCTCACAAAAAATCGACCTCTTCTTGTAGAAAAGTGCCCAGTTGAGGGTGAAGGAATTAATATTTTGGGCCAATTTTTTCAATATTTGTCGTCCGAGGTATAGAGCTTCAAAATGATACTGATCTTGTGAAAATCCATCATCTCTGTCGTAACTTTTAGGCAGACATACAAACATACAAACATACATACATTTAAACAGACAGATGAGATTTATATTATAGATGGATGAGCGATCCAGTTGGAACCTTACCTCAGACTGTGCAGAAGAAGTATCTTCTTGACTTTCCGTGTCGCCCTCATCTTCAGGTGCATAATACGCCAGGTAAATCCACAAGTGGCCACGGACACGGGATCGTGTGCTGTTAAGAAAAATCAAACAGGGGAAGAGGAGGAATTTAGAATGAATAATAAATGAATATATATGAAAAAAATTAATGAAAATGTTAAAAAGAAATTGCAAGACAATTTCTTTTTAACATTCTTTAATTTGGAAGAAAAAAAAAAACCCAAAAAAAACAAAACTAAATGCTGTACTAAAACAAGTAAACAAGCCATATTTTCAGTATTTACTTCGACAGTGCTCGATATGCAAGTAGAGCTAGATAATAAATTTGAAAATATCAATGGCAATTTAAGCTACACAGAATTTTCCATTTCTCCTTCGTGAGGATTCATAAAGCATTAGTTTAAGGAATCCTTATAAGGATAAAACATGGAAAATTCCATGTAGCTTAATTGCCATATATACTTTCAAAACTTACTATATATAATAAATAATTAATGACCCGCATGATTTTGGTCAGGATTATATGATGACACATAATTTGCTTATTAGGATATCTAGTTCTTGCCCAGAATTCCCATTACATTAAACAAGCCGCGCATGAGTGCCCCCCCCTCTGTTGCTGTATGTTGGATGACGCCACAAAAATAGTGAAGAAATGATGAATGTAAGAAGTGTGAAGGGCCAATCTTGCCTTCACATTTTCGCCAAGTTTCAGAAAAATTTAATGGATGGGGAAAAATTATGTGGTCAATAGTGTCAGTTTTTTTGCAAGTTTGAGGCATTTGTGATCCCTTTTGAGCTCCTGGGAATGTCAAATTCCAGTGATAATGGACAAACGGTGCAGTTTCACGCTTTAAGACATGTATATTTGAATTCAGAAACATAGAAAGCCACTATATAGACATGCATATCAAGTTTTTGAGTAATATGAAAAAAGAGCTTCAAAAAGGCATGTGTTTTTAGTCCTAAAAGTTCCAGAGGAATGCGAACCAGAATTTTGCCAGGGTCACACATACTGAATTTATATTAAGAACAATGGCCTCCACATTTTGGCCAAGTTTCAGGAAAATTTAATGAATGGATCAAATGCTAAGGGCAAAAAGTACCATTTTTGGCCATTTGGGGGCATTTTTTACCGCTTTTGAGTCCCTGGGGATGCCAAATCCCAGTGTAAATGGATAACTGTGCAGTTTAAGGCCTTAACACATGTATATTTGAGTTGACCACCATGAAAAACCACTATATAGTCAGACATATCAAGTTTTTGTTTAAAAATATGAAAAAAGAAAAAGTCACAAAAAGGGGCGTTTTTAGCACTAAAAGTACCCGGGCATGCAAATCAAAATGTTGCCAGGGTCGCCCATACTGAATTTATATTAAGAACAATGGGCTCCACATTTTGGCTAAGTCTCAGAAAAATCTAATAGATAGATCAAAAGTTATGGGGTAAATGAGGTGTCATTTTTGTGGCACAACCAGAGTTTTTCCCCCAAAAATCCGTTCTGTTACATTTTACTCATATCATGTTTAATGTTTGTGCAAAATTTCAAAAAATTCCAAGGTGTAGTTCTCCAGAAAAGTGCAGACAGACGAACGGATAAGGGTGAATTTACAGGCCCACCCTCTTGTCTGGGAGGGACCAATAATTGATGGAGTACACATGCACACACTAGTTACTACGGCATAATCATATTGGTACACCAATTTTTAGATTACCAATATTAAGTGGCATTAAGTTTGCTTAGTACTAAAATGGGTGACCATTTGGGAATACTAGGTGCTGTATGTGCTCTCTGCTTATCTCGGCATGGCATCCAGTAATCCTGAACTTCTTTTTGCCACTGGAATCAAAAAAAACATCAAGCCAAGGGAGGTTTAGTTGGGATTGCACAACCCTTGCTTCACAACTACATATGCAGACACTTTTGCAAGAGCTTGCAAGAGCTATCCATTGTTTCTTGAAATTAAAACTGGGCGACAATTATTAGTTAAACATATAAAACAGATAATTATTCATACATGAATAGTTATCTGTTTACTTCAGAGATCTAGTAAAGTGTTTCGTCAGATTTATTTCTGGAAATTTCAGAATAAATTCTTAAGGCGCTTTTACAGAGTTGGGACGCGATTTTGTAGTCGATAAATGGAGTTTTCAGATCAAAAAAAAAAAAAAAATCAATGATTTTTTTTTTTTTGTCAATTCTAATAAGTTACAATGGTAGCTTCCAAATTAAGTAGTCGAAATTACCTGAATATCACTGAATTATTAAACAAAACAAAACTTTAATCATATTAGCAGGTGAAAAGTTGCCGCCATCTTGTTCAAATCAAAACGGAAAATTACCTCCCCTTTGAACTCTCGTGTGTCTTACAATCGTTTCCATCAAATTCTATTTTTTTAATTTTCTTTAATAAATAACTTTTTACCTTATCTATTTTCATAATTTTTGGATATAATCATCTTAAAAATATGAGGAATATGTAGATACTATTGTTTTCATATGTGAGGTCCCGTGTTTTGACAAGCTTCTGGGTTTGACCTTTACTCCTGATCTGAAATGGAACATGTACATCAAGTCTGTTGCCAAGGTCGCTGGAAAGATGGTGGGATCCTTCTACCGCTCCAGAAGATATCTCACCACTGATGCAATTCTCTATCTATATAAAAGCCAAGTACATCCAAGGATGGAATACTGTTGCCATATCTGGGCAGGAGCTGCTAAAAACAGCCTATCATGCCTTGACAGAGGACAAAATAGACTTTGTGGCTTAGTGGGGGATGCCCTTTTCTCTACCCTGCAACCTCCCTCCCACAGAAGAGACGTTGCGAGCCTATCCTTGTTTTATCGTTATTTTCATGGCAGGTGCTCGTCTGAACTCCAATCTCTGGTCCCCCCTCACCAATCTTTCACGAAAAACACCCGTCTAGCTGAATCCACTGTGAAAAATTTCGCCCACTCTATATCTGTGCCTAAATCAAAACGCGGATTCCATGAACAAAGCTTCTTTCTTAGAACTGCACGCCTGTGGAACTCTGTTCCGTCTGCTTGCTTCCCTCCGGACTACAACTTGGATGTCTTCAAGTCCAATGTTCACAAATTCCTAATGAACCGCCCCCTTAATTAAACACTTCATTAAATCTCCACACTAATGTAATGTACTTGCAATAACCCTTATCCCTGAGTGGCTTCCAGGTCTTGATAAGTGGTGATCACTGTGTAAAAAAAAAAAAAAAAAAAAAAAAAAAAAAAAAAAAATTCAGTTTTACAATTTCTGAAATTTCGTTCCAATAGTGTAGAAGTGTGGAGTAAAAAAAAAAAAAAAAAATCTTGTAATTTAGCAGAGACAGTCTGATTCTAAGAATTTTAGAATTCTATAAAAGAATGTTTAATTATTGTCGGAAAATGATTCCTGGATATATATTTTATACATACACAAAAAATTTTATCAAAGATACATTTCACATGGTTTCATGACTTTTGTCGGGCAGGGGAAGCTTCTATCTTTTAGAGTATTACTCAAACGTTTCTGTTCTTAAACGAATTTCATTGGGTACATCAAGTAAGGTCGAAATAAGAAATGCCGGAAGAGACAAAACACAAAAACTGGATTTACATTACAATTATAAATTTTTGGGATGAAATATGAATGTTTGTATCGTTTAGTTTAGATTAATTGGACAATTTTTCTCATTTTGAGTGTTATCTGCACAACGTTTCGGTTGATGTCACCTCTGTCAAGTGCAAAAGTCGCCATGTTTTGGCAGAAAAAAGTGAGGGAGGGGGTAGCTCTGCACTTCAAGGTTTCAAATTTTTGGATCTAGTTGAAAGTAAGTTTACACGAATTATAAAGATAATTTAATTATCAGGAAACCGGGGGGGGGGGGCACAATTTTTTTTAACTTATTAAATTTTTAATTTATCAATCAATTGTTAGTTCTTAAAAACATAATATTTACGAAACCAAGAGGTTGCTGGTTTCAGTATGATTAATCGTGTGGTATCCATTTTTTAACCAGATATAACTTAAAAAAATTATTTTTGATGTGTTATTATGACTGAGAGGAGATAAACGGGGGGGGGGGGATAAACGGGGGGGGGGAGAAAAAAAGGTAGTTCTCACTCATTATATTCATAGTAGATTGGCAAGGGAGGTCACTCGGCTTTACTCAGTCGTAAAATATGCTTAAATGTATTTTAATTTGTACAGATTTTGTATATATTAATATAGAGTCATGAGTTCCAAAGTAAAAAATAAAAATAAAAAAAATGTATTTGGGTGCCATCAGCTAGAATCAAAACTGAAAGCAAAACTGTAGCATTCAAAGCTGGTGACGTTACCACTGTACTAATGTGACTTATAACCTGATTAAAAATAAACTATGTATTACGATTTTTTTCAATTTTGAACCTTTTTTTTTTTTTTTTAAAACTATTTTAACTGGCTAAAGACTTATAAAAGACCAGTCCATAAAAAATTCAATCATTCGAGGTCCCTAGTGTCACTCTGCGACTTTTCGTTTTGGAAGAGAGAGAGTTTGAAAATATGAAGACAGACAGACAGACATATCGTCTTTTATATATTAGATTAATATCCAGATTATAAATTGGATTATACAATTGTAGGAGAACTCCATTTTCGGTCGATATAACTCTTCTTCAGGTGTATCTTGTCGAACTCGGGAATATTTCCAGAGTTTAACAAAAACATTACAGAGTTCGACAAGATACATCTGAAGAAGGTCGGAGGTTATATCGACCGAAATGTTGTGAAAATCACACTCAAGATGATAACTGTAGTCCGATGAATCCAATTAATACAAAGAACGTACAGGAATTTTAATGACCGATTTCATGTATGATCTTCACGATAAGCATAGACATTTACGGAGAGTAAAAAGTGAAGCTTCGGTTTACTTTTGGCAACCTTTTTGACCTTTAGTTCTCACATTCCATGAGTAATGTTTCTGACAAAGGGGAATAATTGCTGGTTTCTAGTTTGGAAACTATTTAGCTCACGCTGTTACTTTTTGATATTGAAGTAGACCCCCATCCCATCCACCCACCCAACCAAGTTCCTTGCAATAATGCTTTCATGCCTTGTCTTGACAGAGTTCCATATAAAAAACAAACAAAAAGAAAATTTGTTCTTACAAACCTTCGAGGTCGTAGAATGTAATCTTTCGTAGGGATGTTGCGGTCAGGCCTCTCTGTGAGAATGCTCGTATGATTAAGGGGGATTTCCACCAAGCCAAGAAAATCATCACGAGTCTATAAAAAAAAAAAAGAAAAAAAATTTTTTTTCCTCTCTTTCAAGTTCAATATTTGAAAATCGTTTAAAAACTCTAACGATTTTCAAAAATAATTTTTTTTTTTTTTTGCAACATTTTCTGAACATACACTTTTTCATTTTAAAATTTTGTAAATGCAATAAGTTTGTCAACATTTGGACTTTGTTGAACTCTACTACATCATTTTCACTTAGAGGAGATAAGTCATCAGTACCGTCGGTTTCAAACCTGGTAATAGGGAACCGTTTTAGGTCCCCATATCGAGCTTGATATGGGGGACCTAAAACGGTTCCCTATTATCAGGATTGAAACCGACGGTACCGATAACTTATCTAAACTTTCTGAAAACATATATAAGTGAGAGAGAATAAGTTAAAAGTATAAATAGTACAGTTACATAGGAACTTTAGTACATTAAGTCAATAAGATTTACAAAAAGGGAAATAAGGGAGAAACCTCTTTAAGCCATGGCATTTCGAAGCTAAATGCTTCTCATCAGAAGAGAAGAAAAAGTTGTCATTATACAAAGAGAAGAGTAAAGACAACACTCACTTTAAAAGCTTTCAGATTAGAAATGGGGAGAGGGGACCGAGGGGGTAATATGATGGCGACAAAAGAAAGAGCACGAAAGAAACAAAGAAAATAAAAATAATTTTTTTTTAATTTAAAAATTTTCTTAATCTTTTTATAAATTTAAAAATTTAAGAGAATTTTATATAAAAAAAATTGAAAGAAAATTTTCTTCAAAAATTTTTTTTATAAAACTTGAAAAGCAGTTCATTTTTTTTTTTTTTTTTCTTGAAATAAAAAAATATTAATCAGCTTAATTTTATTACTATATACGGGTGAGCCAAAAGTAGGTGGACAGTAAAAAAAAAAAAAAAAAATTATTTAGACATCACATACTCCTTAAAAAATCCACTTGCTTTTTGGCTTACACTTTATACATATTAGAAACAATGTCATCTATTGGGTTACCCATTCAGTTGAGTTGTTTGAACTGAGGGGGGAAAAAGTTTGCAAATCCAATTAAATATAAAAAATAAAAGACAAAATCCCATATTAGTCACTTTCTACTTACTATCGCTTGGCTATGGGTTAAATATTTTCACTACTCATGGTGTTATTATCTTTTGTTTATAATGGACTCTTAATATTTTTCATTCTTTCCTTTTTTATTTTCACATTTAATTGTTAATAAGCAAAGAGAGAGAGAGACAGAGAGAGAGATTTTCTATCTGCCCCCCCCCTCTCCAAATAAAGTTAGACACAAAGTCAGTTTTTGATGTGGAGAAAACCTAGCTCCCCCAAAAGCGTCACACTGGATTGGAATAGAAATTAAAAATGTCACAGCATAGACGAATTTCTAAAGTGCTGTATCAGAAAGGATACAAATTGCTTCAAACTAAAAAGGCCAAGGAACTATATACAATAATAGCAGAGAATCAAGCAAAATACAGTGAGAGAGGAAGAGAGTTATAGACAGAAACTTAATGAGATATAGGTTACTTGTTGGATTAATTAAAATTAAACATTAATCAGAATACACCATTTTTTTTTTCAAAACCTAACTCAATCCCCAAAACAAGGAATATTTTAAAATGTATTTTCTATGATAAAAATATATAGGAAACAAGCCATTAGAAAAAAGAAACGTTGATTAACTGGGCTTTAAGTATTATAATTATACTACTACTACTACTAATAATAATACTAATAATAATAATAACAACAACATGTTCATTCTTGTTCAAAAACATAACTCAATCCTTAAACCAAGGAATATTTTAGAATACATTTCATATGATTAAAAAAAATATAGAAAACAAGTCTTAGAGAAACCAGCGTTTTTTTTTAAATTTTTTTTTAAATAACTCAATCCCAAAATGAAGGAATATTTTAGGATGCATTTTATGTGATTAAAAAAATGTAGGAAACAAGCCTTAGAGAAATAAATGTTCATTGGCTGGGCTTTTTTTTAAATTTATTTATTTATTATTATTATTATGTGTTTGTGCATTTGTCTATCGGCATAAAGTGCCAATAATATTAAATGACAGGCTATCAAACTACAAAGGCCAATTAGAAGCGTGACAATTACTAATATTTGGAATAAGATCAATTTAGTAATTAATAACACACAGTTACAACCGCAAAGATACAATTTCATAATAGTTTTACTGCTCGTAATTCATTGACATGCACACAGAATTACTGCCAATACGCCGCAGGGGCAACAAGATGAAGCATGCACGACCACTAATAATGAGATTATCTAGAAAAAAAATGTATATTTGATGGTATTTATGCAATTTGGTGCAACCTCTAGAATTTACAAAGGAAAGAATTTCATAAGGTAAGAAAATTACGTCGGAAATAAATCCTGAAACGAAGTGTTTGTTATGCAATAACAATGCTTTTGTTGTTATTGTTGTCGTCTGTCTGTCCAGCCGAACAAGCAGTAAGAATGGAAAGCGATTTTTAACACGCCATAACGAGAATGGCAACAATAGCAAGCTGCTCAGTCGCAACGTAGTCTGGCCACCGAGTGACGGGCACCGGGTAGAAGGTAAAAGAAAGACAATCTCAGCTCTTTGTTGAAAACATTCAATGCAGTGGCAGAAATGGCAGGAGCGACGGAGAAATTACCTTGGAGATGTCGGTGGCAGTTGTGGTGGCAGTGACAGTCGGCATAGAATAGCAATCAAAATTGATGGAATCGATGCGTCTACACATTGCAAGGAATATACGGAATTTCCTATCTTCACAATAGACATTTTGTAGTTATGGACCAAAAAAGGAGATGGGGGGAGGGATGTGGACTCATTTTCTTGGTTGCTACCTGTACTGGACGTGCATGTTCAAATTGAGAGAAAGTATTGTGATCCCGTAAAGGTCCGGAAGAAAGACACAACTCCGTATTTAGTGGAAACAAAACTTATTCAACAGAATAGCAAGTACAACAAACAAAGAGTGCGGATATACATCAGTCCGAATGCCATGAGTGTAAGACTCGTGCAAAACTGCCAAGAGACATATTCTCCCAGTCTTTCATATTAAGAAAATATCATTGTTATCTGTAAGGTTGAGCACCACAACAATATTGAACGTGTTATATATCATATTGAGAAGGTTTAATGTGTTAGCTGCTGAAATAAATATTATATGAACAAAGTTGCATGATTATTTTAATTTTGCAATTTCCGGGAAAGGAATGGCATTTTGTCACATATATAGGCTAGTTTGATCAAATAATTATTACTGTTTTCATTATGATGGTCATTTACCAAAACTCTGCAGCATTCAACAGCAGCATTTGATATCGGTATTGACATTTTCAAAAATTATTTGTGAAATCCCGTTAATTGCCATTACATTTTATTCTCTCTCGAGTTGTATTTTTTAAAAGTATTTATTGATTTGAATGCAACTACTTTTTCGCCGACATCAAAAATGCAACTACACCAGAAGCCAAAACACTTAAAAGACCCATATACATTTTAGTACCCCCCCCGCCAATTCGAGTATTACTATCAGCAACGAATAACGTACGAGTTAATGAGGCAGATAACAAACATTTATGAACATAATTCATCTGAATGCGTACACAGGCGTCACAATTTAATCGCCACTTATAGAAATAAGTTAGCGCAACTGTCTTTTATTCAATAACTAACGGGGGTACCCGGCGTTGCCCGGGTGTTTGGAAAGGGTTACCTTGTTTTAATATTATAAAAAGAAAACACGATGTTAAAAGGCTAAGGCGGAAAAAAAAGCCTGACACATTACCCCTACGCCAAAGAGACATACAATTAAGAACGCATAAAATTAAACCTTTAAAAACACTTGCAGGTGGTTTAAACTAACGTCAATGTTTTCTAGGTCAAACATGACGTCATTGTCGTAGTAGCAGGAGGAGAGAAAATGAAGGAACGATTTTTTCGGCACCCCCTCCTTGCAGAAAACGGTTCAGTTTAGAGTGAAGGAATTAATGTTTTTGGCTATACATATGTTTTCGATATTTGTCGTCCAAGATGTCGGGCTTCAAAATGATACCAATCTCGTGAAAATTCGTCGTCTCTGTCGAAAGTTTTTGTGAGACATACAAACACATATACATACATACATTTTCGCTTTTATATATATATATATATATATATATATATATATATATACTAGCGAGGCGGGGAGAGGGGGGAACCCGGCGTTGCCCGGGTGTTTAGAGATGTGTGTGTGTGTGTGCTCGGGCGGGGGGGGGGGAGTTGGAAATCAAAACAAAACAAAGTAAATATTTAAAAAAAAAAAAATAAATGTTAAAACTTTTAAAAAATCGAAAAAAAAAAAAAACACTAAAAAATAAACTAACGTAAGGCAAAGAACGATGTTGAATGTAAAAATGGGAAAAACAAAAAAAGAAAACGCTAATGTGATGGAAAAAGAAAACAGAAAAACGAACGTTAAAACTTCTTTAAAAAATCTGAAAAATAAAAACCAAAAAAAAAAAAAAACACTGGCTTAAATAACCCTGTTTCATTATTAAAATTAAAAAAAAAATCGAAAAAAAAAAAGAAAAAAAAAAGACACCTCACACCACGATTCGAACCCAAAACCTTTAGATAATGAGGCCGCGCTCTAAGCAACTGAGTTAAAACGGCGTTGACGAAATTGGATCGTTTTTTTTAATTTAAACTAAATCATATTCCGACATAATTTGCGCATGCGTAGAAGTGAACTTGTCATGAGAGGACGGTTTTTACTGACCCCTCCCTGTAGAAAACTGATGATTTTAAGGTGAAACAATGTTTTTGGCCAATTTTTCCATATTTGTCGGGCGAAGGTTGGAACTTTAAAATAATACCAATCTCGTGAAAATCCGTGACCCGTGTCAAAAGTTTTTGCAAGATATACAAACACACATACATACAAACATTTTCGCTTTTATATATATAGATTAAAGGTCCGGAAAAAAGACACAACTTGGTACTTAGGGGAAACAAAATTTATTGAAAACAGAAAAGTAAATACAACTAATGAAAAATCTGAGTATGCATAAGTTTGACTACCACAAGTGCAAGACTTGTGCATAAATGTGGAGGCATGTTCTTCCGATCTTTATAATGTTCATTATTATCTGTAAGGTTGAACATCACAACGTTTTGTGATGATAATCTATATATATATAAAAGACAAAACGGGCGCGCGCGTTTTTATATGTCCAGCAAACGCTTTTTTTGCCGGGGTTCTCGGGGGCAGAGGGGTGTACTATTTTGGAGAACTTTTTACATACTCCCTAGATTATAATATCTCCGATTTGCAAATAGACGTCGTATCTACATTTATTTTGAACGAGTTTAAAAAAAAAAAAAAAAACCTAGTTTCCAGTGTTTGTTTGTCTTTCTCGTATAAATAAAGTGAAACTGAATCGAAACAAGGCGATTCGCTGGCCTTTGTGGCCGGCACGTGTTGAAGGCTATCAGCTTTGATCATTGAGGGGAATACCCTTCATATCAGATAACTGCTATTCATTAAGACACTGCCACTGGTTTCCCTCAGCATCATGGGGAAACAAATACGACAGAAAGGTGAAAGCTTAACTGGCTCATAGCCAAACTTAAGTGCATGATTTCATTTTTTCGCCTGTGTGAACTCATTCATTTAACTTTCACTTTCTGCATATAAACTTTTTGATCGCTAAATTTAAACTCTTTTCACTTCCTGTTGTGTCGCGGCAGGAAGATGTCACATTTTATTTTACTTTCTTTTACGCCTTCGTTTCAAGGCTTCGGGCTCGTGCCTGCTTGCCTACTACAACATTTTTTTTTTCTCAACACACCTTCAAACACCCGGGCAATACCAGGCAGCCCCACTAACATTAATAAATCTCACATGTCTGTTTAAATGTATCTATGTAAGTATGTATGTATTTTCACGATACCGGTATCGTTTTGAAGCTCGACCCTAATTGGCTAATAACATTAACTCCTTCACCCTCAACTGGGCACTTTTTTGCAGGGGTGGGGGGGCGCTTTTATCACCGATATTTTCGAAAGTCATCCCCTCTTTTTGATTGACTAACCTTAATTTAAACCTTCGTCACTTCCGGTTTGGCGATGGACGCAACAGCAAAGATGTCACTTCCCCTCCCCCCATTCTTTTCCTCCTTCGTGGTACGGGTTCAAGCCTGCCTGCCTACTACCACTTTTTTTTTTTTTGTTCAACATACACTTCCAAACACCGGGGCAATGCCGGGTACTCAGGCTAGTCTTCTATATCAGACAATTGCTATTCAATTTGGACAATCCTCTCTCAATGGGGAGCTGGCTTTCCCCCGTCCCATCATCTTGGGGAAGCCCAAACTGTCCTGCAGTAAATAAAAAAACGATCCCGCAGTGAAACAAAGTAAACAAATGGCAAAAAACTGCCCAGTCATCGTAACGCTCCTGTGATGACCTCATTAAGCGTCCACCTGTCAATCAAACCTCCTTGACTTGACTCACTTTAATCACTCTTACATTAACATTGTCGCCATAGCGCAGGTGTTTAGGCTCAGTCTATAGGGCTCAAGGCTCCGTGTTCGAGCCCACATGCCACCAACCCCCCATCTTTTTTTTTTTTTTTTTTTTTTTTTTAAATCGCTATCGTTAAGTTTCCTTTTTGTTCTGATTTACCCTCCCCCAAACACTCCTAGTCTATATATATAAAAGCGACAATGTTTGTGTGTGTGTGTGTGTGTTTGTACGTCTCAAAAAAACTTTCGACACGGTCATGGATTTTTGACAGAAAGGTATCGTTTTAAAGCTCCAACCTTCGCCCGACAAATATAAAAAAAAATTGGCCAAAAACATTAATTCCTTCATCCTAAAATCATCAGTTTTATACAGGGAGGGTGTAGCAAAAATCCTTCCTTCATTTCTGCGACCATGACGTCATGTTTGACCTAGAAAACGTTTATGTTAGTTTAACGTGCTGGTTTTTTTAAACGTTTCATTTTGTCATTACTTAGTTCTTTGTC
The DNA here is from genome assembly GCF_053919585.1 of Euprymna scolopes. Lineage (NCBI taxonomy): Eukaryota > Metazoa > Mollusca > Cephalopoda > Sepiida > Sepiolidae > Euprymna > Euprymna scolopes. The sequence continues at coordinate 91,115,877 of NC_136509.1, forward strand.
TCTTTGGCGTACGTGTAATGCGTCAAGTTTTTTTTCCGCCTTACCCTCGAGGCTTCGGGTTCAAGCCCAACTTCCAACCAAAACTGTTTTTTTTTTTCTTTTACGCCTCTAAACACCGGGTCTTTTTCTTTTGCTTACCTTTAGTTTACCCCCTACTACTCACCTACACACACAACGTTGTTACCTTAAGATTGCACGTTTTTTTTCTGATTTTTTTTTTTGTTTTGGTTTTTCCGATTTTTTTAACAGGGTTATTCCTTACCCCCCCCCCCCACACACACACCTACAAACACCCGGGCAACGCCGGGTACCCCCCGCTAATCTAATATATAAAAGGGAAAATGGATGAGAGCGTTTGTGTATGTCAACGAAAGGTTTTTTGCATTGGGGGTTCTTGTGTCGGGTAGATTCCGGGAGAAGTTTTCGCATGCTTCCTAGATTATAATATCTCGGATTCGCAAACGAACATCGTCTATCTTTTTTACGACTGAGTATCATCTGAAAGGGCGATGTCTTGGTCGAATAATACGTGAAAATGAAAAAAAATAAAAAAATAAAAAATAAATAAAAAAACGGTCAATAAACATTCGCAAAAAATGTTCTTTCTTGAATTAGTTTGAATAGAAACAAAAACGACGTTACTTTGCTCACACGATCTTATAGTGGTTATAGTGACAGCATCGTCTTAAGGATTACATATAAGACATTTTTTTTTTTTTCGATTTTAAAAGCTTAATATTTAAACAGGGTTATTTATGCCATTTTTTCGTTCATTTATTCTTTATTTTTCATATTTTATTTTTCCTTCACATTCACTATTTTTTTTTTTTTCATTTTTCTGATTTTGTTTTTAAAGAAATTAAAAAAATTTAAACAGGGTTATTTATGCCATTTTTTCGTTCATTTATTCTTTATTTTTCATATTTTATTTTTCCTCCACATTCACTATTTTTTTTTTTTTTTCATTTTTCTGATTTTTTTTTTTAAAGAAATTAAAAAATTTAAACAGGGTTATTTATGCCATTTTTTCGTTCATTTATTCTTTATTTTTCATATTTTATTTTTCCTCCACATTCACTATTTTTTTTTTTTTTTCATTTTTCTGATTTTTTTTTTTAAAGAAATTAAAAAATTTAAACACGATTATTTATGCCATTTTTTCGTTCATTTATTCTTTATTTTTCATATTTTATTTTTCCTTCACATTCGCTGTTTTTTTTTTTTTTCATTTTTCTGATTTTTTTTTTTAAAGAAATTAAAAAATTTAAACAGGGTTATTTATGCCATTTTTTTTCGTTCATTTATTCTTTATTTTTCATATTTTATTTTTCCTTCACATTCGCTGTTTTTTTTTGTTTTTTTTTCATTTTTCTGATTTTTTTTTTTAAAGAAATTAAAAAATTTAAACAGGGTTATTTATGCAATTTTTTCGTTCATTTATTCTTTATTTTTCATATTTTATTTTTCCTCCACATTCACTATTTTTTTTTTTTTTTTCATTTTTCTGATTTTTTTTTTTAAAGAAATTAAAAAATTTAAACAGGGTTATTTATGCCATTTTTTCGTTCATTTATTCTTTATTTTTCATATTTTATTTTTCCTTCACATTCGCTGTTTTTTTTTTTTTCATTTTTCTGATTTTTTTTTTAAAAGAAATTAAAAAATTTAAACAGGGTTATTTATGCCATTTTTTTTCGTTCATTTATTCTTTATTTTTCATATTTTATTTTTCCTTCACATTCGCTGTTTTTTTTTGTTTTTTTTTTCATTTTTCTGATTTTTTTTTTTAAAGAAATTAAAAAATTTTAACAGGGTTATTTATGCCATTTTTTCGTTCATTTATTCTTTATTTTTCATATTTTATTTTTCCTCCACATTCACTATTTTTTTTTTTTTCATTTTTCTGATTTTTTTTTTAAAGAAATTAAAAAATTTAAACAGGGTTATTTATGCCATTTTTTCGTTCATTTATTCTTTATTTTTCATATTTTATTTTTCCTCCACATTCACTATTTTTTTTTTTTTTTCATTTTTCTGATTTTTTTTTTTAAAGAAATTAAAAAATTTAAACACGGTTATTTATGCCATTTTTTCGTTCATTTATTCTTTATTTTTCATATTTTATTTTTCCTCCACATTCACTATTTTTTTTTTTTTTTTCATTTTTCTGATTTTTTTTTTAAAGAAATTAAAAAATTTAAACAGGGTTATTTATGCCATTTTTTCGTTCATTTATTCTTTATTTTTCATATTTTATTTTTCCTTCACATTCGCTGTTTTTTTTTTTTCATTTTTCTGATTTTTTTTTTAAAAGAAATTAAAAAATTTAAACAGGGTTATTTATGCCATTTTTTTTCGTTCATTTATTCTTTATTTTTCATATTTTATTTTTCCTTCACATTCGCTGTTTTTTTTTGTTTTTTTTTCATTTTTCTGATTTTTTTTTTTTAAAGAAATTAAAAAATTTTAACAATGTTATTTATGCCATTTTTTCGTTCATTTATTCTTTATTTTTCATATTTTATTTTTCCTCCACATTCACTATTTTTTTTTTTTTCATTTTTCTGATTTTTTTTTTAAAGAAATTAAAAAATTTAAACAGGGTTATTTATGCCATTTTTTCGTTCATTTATTCTTTATTTTTCATATTTTATTTTTCCTCCACATTCACTATTTTTTTTTTTTTTCATTTTTCTGATTTTTTTTTTAAAGAAATTAAAAAATTTAAACACGGTTATTTATGCCATTTTTTCGTTCATTTATTCTTTATTTTTCATATTTTATTTTTCCTTCACATTCGCTGTTTTTTTTTTTTCATTTTTCTGATTTTTTTTTTAAAGAAATTAAAAAATTTAAACAGGGTTATTTATGCCATTTTTTTCGTTCATTTATTCTTTATTTTTCATATTTTATTTTTCTTTCACATTCGCTGTTTTTTTGTTTTTTTTTTCATTTTTCTGATTTTTTTTTTTAAAGAAATTAAAAAATTTAAACAGGGTTATTTATGCCATTTTTTTCCGTTCATCTATTCTTTATTTTTCCTTCACATTCACTGTTATTTTTTTTTCATTTTTCTGAGTTATTTTTTTAAAGAAATTTAAAAATCTAAACAGGGTTATTTTATGGCATTTTTTTTTCGTTCATTTATTCTTTATTTTGCATCAAGTGCGCTGTCTTTTTTTTTTTTTTTTAATTTTGTTTTTCTGATTTTTAGAAAAGTTTTAACATTTAAAAAGGGTTATTTCGTTCACTTATTCTTTATTTTCCATTTTATTATTGTTTTGATTTACTCCCCCCACACACACACCTTAACACACCTGGGCAATGCTGGGTACCCCCCGCTGGTAATAGAATATAGCATTTATTTATCTACCAGCAGGACCTGTTGAAATTCCACAGCGGCATCTTTCATACGTAGTATATTGTTGTTCGGCACTCTGTAGACATTCAGCGTGAATGGAGAACCAACAATATTATTGTAACCCTTTTGTTAAAGCTGCGAAAGTATTTATCTAACTAATCTGGTTAATGTCGTGCCAGAATATATCTGGTTATTACAGTTTATCTCCAATGTTCTTATAGGAGTCTGTGACATATTTTCATTGTGTGGACAATCGGCGCAAACTGGAAACGCAACAATATCATTATACCATCTTTAGACGAAACGGATACTACCCTTGGATCCTGCCAGAAGATCAAGAAGGTATATTTTATCTTCATGTACATCCAAAACGTGATATTTTTATTTATCTATTTTTTTTTACATTGCGTCTTTGGTGATCGGAAGATCCTATTTATTGGAGGAGAAGGGTGGAAGGTTGTAGCAAGCTGCAAATATTAAATTAGCATATCTATATACTAATTTAATGTTCGTGGTATGTTGTTACCTTCTGTTCCACTTTTTAATAAATAAAATTTCCTGATCGAATAGTTCATAATCCGGAAACAGTGACACGCATACGTATGGTAAAAGATACTACGGTATTAATATATAGATTTACTTAGTTGCTATCCTCTTTGTATTTTCAATGCAATGGCTACTGGTGTTCAATAGAGCGAGGACAACAGCATATTTTTTTTTCATTGTTTTGACTCTTGAGTGCGTATTTGTTGATATCTTATATGCTTTTATATCGAGTGATGTAGTTCTCGGTTGGTTAACCATGTTGAATATATACTAGAGAGTCAAAACAATGAAAAGAACATGCTTTTGTCACAGCCCCAATGACCAGTCTGCAAATCTTGAGAGATTTCTTGTCTTTTTTAATGCAGTAAAAGTTTTTAGAATGAAAATAATTTCTGGTTCTTTTTTTGTTGTTTTTTTTTGTTTTTTTGGTGTGTGTGTGTGTGTGTGTGTGTGTGTGTGTGTGAAGGGGGCATTATAATTCAAACACGCTAGTTGTTTGAATATATGGTTAAATGGCAGTTTTAGTCATTTAGAACTGCTTTAAAGCTTCACCACTCATTTTTTTAACCAAATTTTAAACAATTATTACAGTTTATAGATCACTTTCTCAGCTAGAAACTGGAACCTAAAGGGGATATCGATCATACCAGTTATCATAGGTGCCACAGGACTTATGAAGAAGAACCTGAAGTCCTACCTAACTAATATTCCTGGTGAACCAAGTGCAAAAGAGATTCAGACAATTGCACTTAAGGGAACAGCGAGGATACTAAAAAGAGCTCTCGGTTGGTTTCAATAAAAAAGCGGGGCAATGTTGGCAGCTGGTTTGGCTGCCCCATACCCGGCATTACAATCTTCAAAGGAAGAAAAAAATAATTAAAAAAAAAATAATTAAAAAAAAAAAAAAAAAAAAAAAAATCAATTTTCATTCATAAAAACGAAAGTTATGATCAATTTTCTGATATTCAAAATCGTAAAAATATGTAAGACCGTGACGCTTTTCATGATTGATTTCTATAACAACAATGTCACTTCAGCAACTACCGTCGCGAAAAGAGAAATAACTTGTGAAACAGACAGAATGAAAGCATGAAAGGGAGATAATTGGGGTGATTCTACTGAAAGCAGACGAGTGTCGTACATTATTACACATGTGTTTATGGGGGCAAAAAAAATAAGACTGAAATTGAACAAAGAACAAGTGAATGTATTGGAAGCCTGGAAAATAGAAAAATGCGTGCATGAAAAGTAATATGGTTAAGCTTAAACATGGAAAAGTAAAGGACTAGTTGTTAAAACAGGAAAAGAAAAGGACAAGATATTCTAGTATAAAATATAATAAATTTATAACTTAACATATTGCAGCATTAAGAATTGATTATATAATGTTATAAATTGAATTTTAAAAAGAATTCTTAATGCTGAAATATTTGGAGTTATAAATTTATTATATTTTTTACTAGAATATCTTGTCCTTTTCTTTTCCGGTTTTAACAACTAGTCCTTTACTTTTCCATGTTTAAGCTTAACCATATTACTTTTCATGCTTGCATTTTTCTATTGAAATTCAAAGTGTTTTTTTACATAAAAAAGTTTTAATTTCAAATTAAGTGTACATAGTCTTATGTTTCTATGCATATAAAGATAGTTCTATTTAAAAAAAACAAGGCCGATAGCCATTAGTCACGTGCTCTCGTGTAATGAATGAATGCGTGAATGTAGGATTGACACGAAATTCTTAAAGATAAACTAAAATAATCGAAAAATGGGCTGAAATGACTTAAATAAATAAAAAGTAAATGACTTAGAATGACTTTAATTAACTTAAGGATGAATTGAATGACCTTAAGAATGACTTGAATGCTTAAAAAATAACTGGAATCCTTCAAAAACAACTTGAATGATCTGGAGAATGACTTGAATGGCTTTGAGACTGACTGGTTGTAAAGTGGATGATCATTTCACATTAAATTAATACTGAAAAGTGATCCCCCATTTTATATCACAATAAGTACAGCATGTAGTAAGAACAGATACTACACTTTGATCTTGGCCAAAAGGTCAAAAAAAGGGTATTTATTTGCTTCCCCACCGAGCAAATGAGCAACAAGGCAGATTTTTAAAATGAGGAATGAAGGATAAATGAGGACCAACTACATTGACCAAGGTCTTATATGTGGGGCTGCCTTCACATATGGTCTTTGCTTGCAGTACCTGCCGGAACAGTACACTTATACACAGAGTGACTTATAGAGTCACTTGCACGCGACTAAAAAACACTTGCTAATATGATTATATTAGTTTTAAGCTGTCTTTCACACACACACACACACACACAAAAAAAAAAAAAAGTTGAAAACTGCTTCAATATTTATGACAGATAATGAGGGTATGCTTCCTCAGAGTTTAGATATTCTATTTATAAACGCTGCTGCTGGGAACTGACGCATCAAATTAATTCATGTTCTGTTATCAACCAATCAGAAACCAGAATTGCTCCATAAAAATTAAACCTTTTAGCATTCCAGCACACACGTTTTTCAGATCAGCATCAGAAGGATCTTTAGCTCTTTAGCTGCAAAATTATAAAATTTGAAACATGTACAGAACAGCTGTCTACGGAGACTCGTCATCTCTAGGACTTGTACAGAATAACTACCCATCGGAATCTCTTCTGAAACTAAACATGGCTTACTCAAGATGTGTTAAATACTAAGGAAATTCTTCTCCTTTTATCAAATTGTTTTTATTTGATCCAAATCAATTCTTTTTATTATTAAAAGAAAAAAAAAATCTAGCTTGAAATATGTTGTGCTCGCGTGGAATATAGACATCTTGTTAATTGGTGGAAACAAAATATATTGAACGCTCTGCTCCCCATCTGGCATCAATTGAAATGAATGGCTCTCCTCTTGGGGAGGTCTCATGTTTTGACAAGCTTCTAGGCTTGACCTTTACTCCTGATCTGAAATGGAACACATACATTAAATCTGTTGCCAAGATCACTGGAATAATGGTGGGATCCTTCTATCGATCCAGTAGATATTTCACTGCTGATACAATTCTCTATCTATATAAGAGCCAGGTACGTTCAAGGATGGAGTACTGTTGCCACATCTGGGCAGGAGCTGCTAGAAAGGACTTATCCTGCCTTGATAGGGTTCAAAATAGACTTCATAGCCTCGTAGGGGATGTCCTTTTTTTTCTTCCCTGCAACCTCTTTCTCACAGAAGAGATGTTGCGAGTTTATTTCTGCTTTATCGCTATTTTCATAGCAAGTGCTCGACTGAGCTCCAATCTATGGTCCCTCCTCACTAAACTTTCACAAGAAACACCCGTCTAGCAGAAAACATTATCAATAATTTCCCCCACTCTTTATCTGTGCCTAAACTTAAACGTAGATTCTGTGAACAAAGCTTTTTTCTTAGAACAACACGCCTATGGAATTGTCTTCCGTTTTCCTGCTTTCCAGCCGACTACAATATGGATGTCTTCAAGTCTAACGTAAACAAGTTTTTGATGAGCTGTTCTATATAAGTTAACAAATTTATTGAATTTCCATTACTAACGATTACTTTATTGTCCAATTGTCTTCTGTACACTCTTTAACCCTTATCCTTGAGTGGCCTTTTGGCCTTGATAAATGGTGATAGCTTTGTAAAAAAAAAAGAGAAAGAGAAAAGCTAATACACCCAATGAAAAGAGTGTGTATGCATCAGCCCAACTGCCACAAGTGCAAGACTTCTGTACAATCACCAAGAGACATTCTTCTAGTTTTTATAATAAAACATATATGGGTCTCCAATTGGTTTACTTCTACTTGCGCAGCTGCCATTGCTCAGAGGCAACATGCATACCGAAGATTTATCCGGAAAGTTCAGTACAAATAGATAAAAAGTTTATAGAAGCTAGAAGTAATTGTAAGAAAGAAGTAGCAACAGCTAAGAGAGAATATACCGAAACTACCAGAAAACGCATTGAAGCGAAGAAACTAGGAACTCGTGATTTCTGGAAAATCTACAACAGTGTAGTAAATAATGGGCAATCAACAATTCCTCCACTATCCAACAATCATGAGGTTGTTTGCACGGGAACTAAGAAAGCTAACATGCTTGCCCATCAGTTTGCTTTAAACTTTAAACTGTTTCCCACCTGACTACAACTTGGATGTCTTCAAATCCAACATAAACAAATCCTGACAAACCGCCCCCTTAAATAAGACACTCTATCAAATCTCCAATATTAATGATTACTACAATACTATCTCATTGATTACTGTACACGCAATAACCCTTATCCCTGAGTGACCCCCATGTAAAAAAAAAAAAAAAAAAAAACCTACTTTGGATCTAACAAACCACTCCCTCCCTGATTTTCCTCTTTGGACAGAAACCACACTAGATGATCTGAAAATCACACCTCATCAAGTGCATGATATCATAAAAAACCTAGACACCTCAAAAGCATGTGGACTTGATCTCATCTCATCCCGGCTGTACTATTAAAAAAAAAAAAATTCTGCTGAGGTTGGCCCAGTTCTCTCCAAACTTTTCAACAAATACCTTAACAAATCTTGCTTTCCTGACTGCTGGAAAACTGCTTCTGTGGTACCAGTTAACAAGAATTCTGGCGAAAGAGCTGAGCCATTTAATTATTGCCCCATTAGCCTCCTCCCTCTTTCCAACCAAAATATTTGAGTCCACAATTAATCAAGCTCTAGTCACCACCTTAAAGTTGCTAAACTTCTGTCAGACTATCAATATGGATTTAAGCAAGCTCGTTCTACTACAAATATCCTAACTGTAATCTCTGAACATATATACGATGTACTGGATAAGGAAGGGGAGGAGAGAGTAGTAGCCCTACATTTTGGCAGGGTATGGCACAATGGTCTTCTTATGAAAATCAGATCAGTATGTATGTATGTATGTATGTATGTGTGTTCGCTTTTTCTGGGTGTCTACAAAAGGCTTTGTTCAGATAATTAAATCCTTCTTAAATAAGAGAAGAATTCAGATTGTCCTCAATGGTCATGCATCCAAACAATATGATATAAATGCAGGTGTACCTCAGGGGTCAATCCTTGGACCTTTATTATTCCTGATATTCATAAATGACTTTCCTGATCAAATAGTCTCTGAGATGGGCATATTTGCTGATGGCACCACACTCTATAACAGGCACGAGGGGAAAATGAATGAACACATATCCAAGGCAATAGCGGAAGCCCTAGAGGAAAACCTCTCGTATGTAGTAGAATGGGGACAAAAACGGTAACGTTCAATGCTGCCAAGACTAAGCCCGTTTCCTTTTATAATTACAAGAAATCTACTCCACCAGTAATAGCTGTGGCTAAAGATACATTACCTGAAAGTACGTCATTCAAACACCTCGGCTTAACGTTCACAGGAAACATAAGTTGGAACAGATACATTGAGAGCATTGCTACGGCTGCTGTGAAGAAGGTGGGCTCTCTCTAACGTGCTAGAAAGTTACTTACACCTAAAAGTATCCTGTACCTCTACAAGGCCATCATTCGCCCATGTATGGAGTATTGTTGTCACATTTGAGTTGGTGCAGCTGCTACTAGTCTCTCCCTCCTTGACAGGGTTGAAAAGAGAGTCGCCAACTTGATAGGTTCTGAACTGTTATCTAAGCTTCAACCTCTGTCCCATCGACGAAATGTTGCATCCTTCTGCGTGTTTTACAAGTATTTTAATGGTGGATGTGTCAACAAACTACAAGTATCTCTGGTAAACCCCATAAACAGTAAAGTCCCACCCCTACACAGTAGAGATCCCTAGATGTAACAAAGCCTTCTACTCTAATAGTTTCTTCCCCAGAACTGCTAGACTTTGGAATTCCCTTCCGGGTTACTGCTTCCCCAACTGTACTGACATGCAGAAGTTCAAGTGTAATGTGAACAGACATCTTGCTGCTCAACTCCCTACATAGTATCCCTGCAACTTATGTCCCTGATAGTAGCCCCCTACATTAAAGTGGCACTGTGCCTTGGTTGGGGTGAAAATGTAATAAAAAAACAAAAAAATAAATAAATAAATAATAAAATGTGAAAGAGTCCATTATAATTGGTAAGGTTGAACACCATAACAGAAAGAAAGCCTTGTACTGAGTGGAAGACAAGAAAACAATATCCAGTCCGATGACAGTGGGGAGAGTGAACTGAAACTTTCTAGATTCAAGGATGGAATACTGTTGCCATATCTGTGCAGGAGCTGCTAAAAACAGCCTATCCTGCCTTGACAGAGTACAAAATAGACTTTGTGGCTTAGTGGGGGATGCCCCTTTTCTCTACCCTGCAACCTCTCTCCCACAGAAGAGACGTTGCGAGCCTATCCTTGTTTTATCGTTATTTTCATGGCAGGTGCTCGTCTGAACTCCAATCTCTGGTCCCCCCCTCGCCAATCTTTCACGAAAAACACCCGTCTAGCTGAATTCACTGTGAAAAATTTCGCCCACTCTATATCTGTGCCTAAATCAAAACGTAGATTCCATGAACAAAGCTTCTTTCTTAGAACTGCACGCCTGTGGAACTCTGTTCCGTCTGCCTGCTTCCCAACGGACTACAACTTGGATGTCTTCAAGTCCAATGTTAACAAATTCCTAATGAACCGCCCCCTTAAGTAAACACTTCATCAAATCTCCACACTAACGTACTGTACTTGCAATAACCCTTATCCCTGAGTGGCTTCGGGGCCTTGATAAGTGGTGATCACTGTGTAAAAAAAAAAGATTGTTTCTTTTATGGCATATCAACCCTTTTTAGATTATTTAACGCTGAATCCACTCAAATTGGCAAAAGATTCTAGTACTTTTGACACATCTAAATAGAAGTCAAAATACAATTTTCATATCTCCTTCGTATTCTTGGATACTCTATGTATTTTGCACCATGTCTGCTTAAATTTCTTGCTTAATTTTGTCATTTTTTATATTGTTCTGACTTACGAGGTACCTTCAATAAGTTTTCAGACCTTTTTTGTACAGGCATTTAAAATTGTCATAGACTCTTGAAAATTCAGTATGTCATTGTTATACATCTTATGAGATAATTTACAATTTTTATAATTTCAGGTTCAAATGAACAACTACAGCAGGAATTGGAATACACTCTACTAAAGATTTGTCACAGTTGGTGAATTTCAAAAATTGTAATTTGGACGTGAGGACACTTTAGAAGAATGATATGCAATAAAATTATGTTTTAAACTCTGAAAAATTGTCACAGAAACGTTTGGAATGATTTAGACTGCTTTTGAACCATTTTGCATGAATCAGGCATCAGTTCTTGAGTGGCATAAGAGATTCAAGAAAGGCAGGGAATCTGTGAAGGATGAGGAGAGGTGTGGGAAGAGTAAGAAATGGATGGATGGATGGATGGATGGGTTATTTAACCAGCATATCAACCTTTGTGGATCATTTAATGCTGAGGAGGTTATTTTGTTATGTTTGTTGTTTATTAGGTAATTTGATTTTGCTGGAAAGGTCGTTTGGTTGTATTTTGTTTGTTATTTGGGTTTTAGGTTTTTCTGAAGTGGTTATTTGGTTATGTTTGTTTGTTGTTTATTAGGGTTTTAGATTTTGTTGTATAATCTTGTTTCTCTTAGGAACTCCAGGATATTGCCAGGGTCCACTCCGTGAAAAAGATCTTTTAGACTACCTTCTGTGGGGTATATGGTTAGAAAAGAAAAAAAAGAGAAAAAAAAAAAAAAAAAAAAAAAAAAAAGAAACGTACCAGGCGTAACTGCATCGCTCTTTGGGAAAGAAGAAGGAAAGGATGGCCAGCGCATTTGTATACATGAAGGGCATCTTGGGAAGGCAGAGCATAATGGGAGAAGCTTCTTTTTTTTTCCTGTATCTTCCTTTCTTTCTAGATAGGAGGATATAAAAGCTGGGAAAAATTCCCTGGGGGTGCAAGAGAAAAGAGTCGTGAATATCTTCTCTTGAAAAGAATTTCATATTGCTGACGTTCAGATTGTGCAGTGTGATATTGGTGGCGAGAGGCCAGGTGTGGTCGATTGGAAAAGAAAAGGGCAGAAACATGTTGTTGTTGAGAGAGTGACTCACTCCTTCCCGAACCTCAGAACTGAATCCTGATTGTAACCCTAGACCTTCACGGTAGTACCTCATTTGTATCTGCTGGAGATCCACGCAGTCTATCAGGATATGTTTCACCGTGTAAAGCTCATGACATGACACACAGAATGGGGCCTCTTCATCTTTTAACAGGTACGAGTGAGTGATCCTGGTGTGTCCTATTTGAAGTCTTGTCATTACTGTTTCTTCTCTTCTTGTCTTCTCCCAGCTAGAGGTCCCACCTCCGTTCTTTTCCCTGGGGTTGGGCTTCACCTGCTGGAGCTTGTTATTCTTGCAGGCATTCCATGACTCCAGCCACTTGGAAGTGATGTATTTGTTGATTAGTGGTTTGTAATCAGTGTGAGGTACTTTTGTATTGCTGATATTCGTTTTTAAAGATTTTTTTGCTGCTGTATCAGTTTTTTCATTGCCTTTGAGTCCTATGTGGCTGGGAATCCAGCAGAATACGATGTCAGTGTTTTTGGAAAGGGAGGTGATTCTTTCCAGGAGGTTTATGATTAAGGGGTTGTTCAAGTTTTAGTTATATAATGACGTTAAGACTGAAAGTGAATCAGATAATAAGTATTTGTTTGACTTGGTTTTTTGGATGATGTCTAAAGCTAGGTCTATGGCTGTTGATTCAGCACTGAAAATTGAGCAGTCGTCTGGGAGACGTTTTTGTAGTATAATGTTGTTAGATATGGCTGCACTTCCAGCTTTGTTTAGTTCTTTGAAGCCATCTATGTAGATGTGTGTCTAGTTTTGATATTGTTCTAATATATTATTGAAGTTATTTGTATAAGTTAGGGGATGTGTGTTAGATTTAGAAGATTTTGTTACATTCTTGAGTTTTAAATTTACCGATGGCTGTTTAATTAGCCAAGGTGGAGATTTTGGTTTGAGGGAAACCTGGATTTCTGTGGTATCTATTTGAGCTTCTGTAAGAAGGTCTTTTATACGTAGGCTGTATGGTTTAATACTATTTTCTCTTCCATTGAAGAAGTTTGTGTGTTGTTGTGTGTTGTTGGTGGTAAACAATTGTTTGCAGGGTTTGATGGACATGAGAGTTTTAAGCAGTATTACAGGGCTAGTTTTTTCTGTCTAAGTATCAGTGGAGGTTCGTTAGACTCGGTGTATAGACTTTGAAGTGGTGAAGGCTCTGAGAGCCAATCTTAAGCCTTGGTGGTGTATTGTGTTTAGTTCTTTTATATATGATTCTCTGGTTGCCTCATATATGAAGCATCCATAATCCAGCTTGGATCTTATTAAGGAACGGTATAGTTTAAGTAGTGTGGTTTTGTCAGCGCCCCAGTCAGTGTGGGGTAGGACTTTGATCAGTTTAATGGCCTTGTGACATTTTGTTTTTAGATTTTTATGTGGAGGTATGAAGGTCAGTTTCCTGTCGTATATTAAGCCCAGGTACTTGTGTTGTTCAACGACAGGGATGATATTGTTATCCAGTTTTAGGATGGGATCATTGTTTTTTCTTTTGAGAATTTAAAACCATTTTCTGTGGCCCATTCGTTTATTTCGACAAAGTTGCAGTTTTCGTTCAGCTGTGGTTATGCATTTTGATCGGTAGCAGATGAGTAAGTCGTCCACGTATAGGGCACAGTCAGTACCAGGGTTTATGTTTTCAATGATTTTATTTATTTTTATGTTGAAAAGAGTGACGGATAAGATGCTACCCTGAGGTACCCCCATTTCTTGTTCTTTTTGGGCTGAGAGTGTGTTGCCTAGTCTTACTTGGAAGTGTCTATCATTTAAGAGATTGCAAATGAATTCTGGCATTCTGACCCTAAATCCAAGTTCATATAAGTCTTATTTAATGCCATATTTCCAAGTAGTGTCATATGCTTTTTCTAGGTCGAAAAAGATTGTTATTAGGTGTTCTTTTCTGGCAAAAGCTTCTCTGATGAATGTTTCTAGTCTGATTAGGTGGTCGATGGGGCTTCTATTTTTCCTGAAGCCTGATTGATATTCTGTTATCAGGTTTTTGCTTTCAAGATACCATGTTAGTCTTTCATTGACCATCCTTTCGAAGGTCTTGCATACGCAGCTGGTGAGGGCAATTTGTTGGATCTGAATGGTCTCTTTTTGGTTTAGGTATTGGAATTACTATGGCTTCTTTCCAGTTTTTTGGGGATGTTATTGTTCATCAATATGTCGTTGTATATTTGTAGAAGGTAGTTGAGTGATGGTTTTGATAGTTTTTTTAGAAATTGATTTTGTTAGGGCCTACTGATGTAGCATGAGATTTTTGGATTGCCTCTTTTAGTTCTGTTGAATGGTTGGTTGTAATGTTATTCGTTTTTTGATTTGAAGTTAATTCTTTTTTCTTCGTTCTGTTTTAGGGTTTGGAATTTCTTTGATTGGTTTTTTGATAAGTTTATGGAGAATTGTTCAGCTAGTTTGTTTGCAATATTTTCTTTGTTAGTAATTTTTATGTTATTGCAAGTAATGTGTTTGATTGGGTCTTTGTTTTTCCCAGATATTTTTCTTACCATCTCCCATACTTTTTTGATTTTGGTGTTCTCATTTATTTTTGATATAAAGTTTTTCTATGTGTTTCTTTTTGTTTCTTTGATGATTTTTCTTGCTTTTGCTCTGCTGTTTTTAAATTGATCTAGGTTTTCCTTAGTTGGATTCTTTTAAAATTTTCTTAGTTTGGCACATCGCATTCTCACTGCTTCCTGGCATTCTTTGTTATACCATTGTTTGTTGACTTTATTAGGGGGAGAACTTTTTGGTATGTTTTCTTTTGCAATGGAAAGGAGTGTATTGTTGAAATATATTATGTGATTCTCAGTCTGGATGTTTGCTTCTGGTATCAGTCTAGATTTGCAGGAGTTTTGGAATTTTTCCCAGTTTGCCTTTTTTAAATTTAGTGGTCGCTTCCGCACGGATCATCATGTGTTTTCCAGTTGTAGTCCATAAATAGAGTTGGGTCGCAAATTGCTAAATCAATAGCTGAGAGAGTGCCTGTTGCTGGGTGTAGATATGTATTTTCTTTGGTGTTGAGTAGGCATAATTGATTTTGGTTAAGTAGCGTTTTGATTATTTTACCACGTTTGTCATTTCTTGTACTACCCCATAGTTCGTTGTGGCTGTTTAGGTCCCCCTTAGTATGAATGGTTTTGGTAGTTGTTGGATTAGAGCATTTAGTTCAGTTTCTTTTCTTTCACTTGGTGGGATGTATAGTGAACAGAATGTTATTGTTTTATGGAATATTGTGGTTATTGCAACAGCTTGCATGTTTGTTTTTAGGTTTATTTCACTGTGTGGGATGTTTTTGTTTATAAGTAGTGATGATCCTCCTGTAGCTATGTTTGAATTCTTGTTTATGTAGTTATATGAGCAGTAGTGTTTTATATTAATTGTATTATCTTCTTTTAGGCGAGTTTCTTGTAAGGGCAATTATATAGCAGGGCAGAAAGTTTTTATAAGGAGTAATATTTCTCCAAAGTTGGGTTTTGTTCCTCTTATGTTCCATTGAATTATTTTATGAGCCATAGTTTGTCTTTTTCTGGTTTTGGACTGTTGGTGTTTATGTCTACGTCCATAGTTTCCATGTTTGCTTGGGTGTTTCGGGTTTCACATCGAGAATGGGGTTGCGGTGGGTGGTGGGGTCCTGATATAGAGGTTGAGCGGGATCTGTTTTGCTTTTATTGGTAGCGGTCTTGTGGGGTTCTTTTGGGGTCTGTTTATTTTTTCTGTCGTAGGGGTTGTTTCTATGGATGCTGTTGTTTGGAGTTTAATAGGTTTTTGTGGTAGAGTTTTAGTTTGGGGACTTTGTTTTATTTCGGTTATATTCTTTAAAAATCTTTACTTTCTGTGATAGTTTGTTTCATGTTTTTTTTTAAGTCTTCTATTAGTTCTCTCATTTCGTTGAGTAATTTCATGAATATTTCAATTTGGGTGTTTGAGGGATTTGTTTTTGTTGTGTTATTATTTGGTTCAAGGTTAGGCTGTGTATTTCTTTTTGTTATCTCAGAGTATTTTGTGTTTTCTGCTAATTTACGGGCTTCTTGAAAGCTTATGTTTTTGGTGTATTTTATTCTGAGAGTTTCTTTTTCTTTTTTCCATTTTTCGCATTCTTTTGAGTTTGCGCTATGATTTTGATGGCAATTGACGCATTTTGGTGTGTTTTGACAATCAGTATGTGTTTCTTTGTCTCCGCATCTCATGCAAGTTGGTGGTCGTGTCGTGTACATTGATCTTTATGGTGCCCGTATCGATGACAATTGTGACACCTGAATGGGCTTGGTATGTAAATTCCAGTGTTTATTTTTATGTTGTTAGGTATTTGAGGAGTATCAAATGTTAATATGTGTTTGTGTCTATGATTTTGTCGGATCTTGTTTTTAACTGAATTCTTTTGATATCAATGACGTTTTGATTTTTAAGATTATTTTTTGTTTCTTCTAATGGGCACAGGGCTAGTTCGGGGCACCTGATTACACCTTTGCTAGTGTTCAATGTTCTGTGGGGGTAGGTTTTTATTTTTCGATCATCGAAAAGTTTCCATTTGTAAATTTCAGTTGCTTGTTTCTGGTTTGTTATTTCGATTAACAGTGTGCCATTTTTTTGTTTTTTTACAGTTTTTGGCTTGATTCCTTTTGATAGTATTCTTTCTATTTTGAAGGGAGACATTTTTGTTATTTGTTCTCCTTCAATTGTTTCTATTACAAAAAATCTCGGGAAGGTTTGTTTGTTTATTTCAGTTTCCGAGTCTGAGCTAGTCAAATCAGAAACTTCTGAATGACTTCTTTTTTGAGGCTTATAGTGGGCCATTTGTGTAGTTCGTAATTTTTCTTCTCTCGTGCTCCCCACCCACCCCGGAGCCCTATATAGGAGGTGTTGGGGGGGGGACCCATTTGCCCCAACAGCAACAGGGATACACGGGAGGTATACTCGTCTCGTTGGTGGACCTAAGCACCTGCAGTTCGTCCATTTTTACTAAAAAAATTTTTTTTTTCAAAAGCCTCTTTTTAGTAAGAATATTTGTTTTTCAGCCATGATAAGTCCATTTGTCAAGCGAGTTGATTGACTCATGAGCCACCGCTTTCTAAATCTGTTTATTGTAAAAAAGGTGGCGAGTGCGAGTGGATTTTCTTGTTATGTTAGTCAGGTTTAGAGCTTGACGTGACCAGCCGAGTGATTGGATCGGGCCCGTCAAACCGCCCGTCTAGCCCAGTATGAGGCCAAAGTGGAGTGTTGCAACTGATACCTTTGTTTTCCCTAGGTATCAGTTACACAGCCACCAGGATCCCTTTCCTAGGCATTACGGGTCGCCACCCACAGCCAATAGGTGGCCCCATTGAGAGGTTTTTACTCTCTGCAGGGGGGTAGTCGGTGTATTCTTATGCCCCACCGACGGGGTTGGGTAGGTGGGATAGAAAAAGAAAGGAGAGTGGAGGGGGGGGGGAACTGTTGTTTTTGTTTTTATTTTTGCAGAACACAAGTTTTACAAAAGAAAATAGAAAAACAAAAAGGAACATCAATGTAGGTGCATTTCGTCTCAGGAAGCCAATAGACAGCCTGATCTGGTAGCACCAGGAGAAGTAAGAAAGTCAGTACACCAAAGTTGATTGGCCAAATAAAGAATTTCATGGATAAGGACTGTCGTGTGTCTATAGAGACAATAAGTACACAGTTTGATGTCAGTGTGGGAACTGTACACACAATTATTCATGAGGACCTGAAGATGCGGAAGATTTGCGCAAGTTTGTCCCAAGCCTCCCTGTAACTTTTGGATATTCTCTAAGCTCTAAAGCTCAAGTAAAAACTTAGAGGCTGTTGTTATGAAACAACTGAGATGAAAGAGGCTGTGACGAGGGTCATTGATATACACTCACACATTAACATTAAAAAGGGCATAGCATGAACTGCCTGCAACAAAATGAATCTGGAAATCCAATCTTGCTCGCAAATTCAAAATCCAAGTTTTCCGCATACTTATTGAGCCAATCTTACTCTATGGATCTGGAACTTGAACTCTTTCAGCAAAACAACAGCGTCGTTTGGATGGATGTTACACACGTCCTTTGAGAAGAGAACTCAATCTCTCATGGCGAAATCATCCAACTCTGGAAATGTTATATGGACTTCCATGGGACTTCCCAGACGTTGGTAGAACAGTACAACAAGTGCATTGCAGCCAGAGGAGATTACTTTGAAGGGGACTAGAGTTTCATGTGTGTACTATCAATAAAAGTGCTCATACGAAAAAAGTCTGGAAACTTATTGAAGGCACTCTGTATGTATGTGTATATATATGTGTGTGTGTATATATATATATATATATATATATATATATACACACACACACATCTATGCAGAAGCAAAGATTGCCAGACGAATAATCTAAAACAGTGTGCCCCCACATTCCCATGTTAAGAATGGCTTTGTATTTAAATAACTAGTTTTGCCGTGCGCAAAAGGGAGGAGTATCACATTGACATAACGTATTAAAAAGTAATTTAATGAATTTCATGATTTCCTTGAAACTTATCTTCTGACAGCTTATTGGATAATTGCCTCAGTGGAAACTTCCGGCTGCTTATGAACCCAGTCGGAAATTTTTCGCTTCTATACTTATTAAGAATAGATTTCTAAATAGAAAGTTATTCTTAACATATGGAAATATGGGGGGGGGGGGTCCATGTTGACGTGTTGAAAATCATTTTCGGTTTTAAAAAAATTCCTTGATTTAATAAATTTCACGTTTTCATTGGTATTTGTCATCATCTGATAGCTGATTGGATGGTACTTATGCATGCTTTGAACAAGTCGTAACTCGGCGTTCGCTCGACTTTCTCCAGAGCATGACGTTAACAGCCGGATAATGCCAAGTGTTGCCGATGAAATTATAATAATGCTACATAGAAGAAAATAGTAAATTTTTTAATGAAGAAACAAAAGCAAAACCTAACGTAATTTTTCATTTTTATTGTGAAGAAAAGGTGTTTTAGTGCGAAAAAAAAAAAAAAAAGGGGATGGAGGGGGTGTCA
Source organism: Euprymna scolopes (assembly GCF_053919585.1). Classification (NCBI taxonomy): domain Eukaryota; kingdom Metazoa; phylum Mollusca; class Cephalopoda; order Sepiida; family Sepiolidae; genus Euprymna; species Euprymna scolopes. The sequence goes on from NC_136509.1 coordinate 91,134,894, forward strand.
AATAATTTTTAAGCAAATTTTTTTTTTTTTTTAAATAAATGTTAGCAAACGTTTTTTTTTTGTCCAATTAATAATTTAAAGCAAATGTTTTAGATAAATTTTTGTCGTCAAGTATTTTTTTAATTTTATGAAAGAAAATTGAAACAAACTAATTTTTATTTTTTTTTGGGGGGGGGATACGTTTTTCAAGTATTTTTTTTTTTTTATAAAACAACAAAAATGGGTGAGATTGGGAGTAGTTGGAATCTTTTTTTTTTTTTTTTTTCCCCCCAATGCCAGGAAAATTTCCTTAGGAAGATGTTTTTAATATGGAGACAAACGGATCGCTACCAAATTTTTGCCTCCACATAAACTCTAAAAGATAGGTGTCTAAAAGCTCCTGGCTGGTTCCGCATTCTTATTTGTTGCGCTGTTCGGCTTCCTTCCATAGTCACTCCACATGATTCGTAGTTGCCTGCATTTCAGGATCTATGAAGGAGGTTTTTATTTGTTACCATCTCAGACACCCGTAAGTATATCAGTTTGATAATGCACGCGATTTTCAGCTGTGACTTTTGCAAAGGTCCCAGTCTTGATTGCTGTCCACCGTCGATATTTAACATTGCCACATCTCCAGCCATAGCTGTCCGTTATGCTCCCTTTTTTTTTTTTTGCTAGGATGCACTTGTGGCCGCAGGTTGCACATTTTAGCGATTTTGCCATTAGTTTCTTCTGTTGACAAAAGTTTATTCCGGTGCTTTGGAGCTGTTGTGCCAAGATGTTCAAATTCATTTTTTTTTTTTTTTTTTTTTTTTTAAGATCTTCACTACTCTTCAAGATTTGCATGTAAGAAATGGATTTTTTTTTTCTTCCAATTGGTATCCAAATTCTCATCTGCTGCTCGAGCATGCGCGCACACATGCACGGCAAGTTGAAACTCAACGCGTGGCATTGTGATTGGCTGATCGCTATGTTACGTCAGACAGCAGCTAAACCCGAGCTGTTGATGTCCCAGGAAAAACCGAGACAAACGCCAAGTTATGTCCGGTTCAAAGAATACTTAAGTACCGATTGGATAATCACTTCAGCGTCTTTCGACTGCTTACATAACCTGCTAGAAGATGCCGGCACAAAGTTGTATAAGTAACAAGATTTAATATTAAAAAATTTCAACATTTTCAAATATTTATTAATGGTGTGAATTTGTGTCAACCACTGGATATACTTTCATGTCCTAGCACAAGGATTGTTTTGTCTCATGGAATATCAACCTATTTTGGAGTTATTTAATGCCAAATCTGGTTATTTTGATGAAAGTTTTTGTTGTTGTCCGGTTAGAGGTCACCATATTAAGATGAAAGAGTCCTGATGTTCACTACGAATGGTTAAACTGCGTGCGTGCTCTTCACTTGACGGCAGAAATGGCTGGCTTACATAGTGCCAGACCAATCCATACTATCATGGGTATAGGGGTGTTAACTACCCCAGAACAGTGTTTATGCTTCAAGTTCTTAATACCTTCAAGTATTAATTCATGGATTTTTGGTTTGGTTGTTTTTCTTTGCAACATATCAACCTTTTCTAGATGCTGGATTCAGTAATTTAATTTTAGAAATAATTTTTTACACTTCAAACTTTTTGTATCTTAAAATATTTATTCATAGATTTTAGTTTGTTTTATGGCATATCAACTCTTTTGAGGTTATTCAATTAATGCCAAATCCAGTAATTTTAGCAAAAGTTCCTTATATCTTCAAGTTCCTTATATCTTTAAATATTATTATTCATGATGTTTTGTTCGATTGGTTTTATTTGTAAAGAAAAATTCTTGCTTTGCAAAACATGATTGAGTTTTGCAAAGGGGGGAAAAACCCCATCAATGTTGGGTACAGTTTAGGTCAGGAAGCCAATTCATATCCAGAGCTTTTATTTAATCCATAATCCATGCAATCAGTGAGGATAAACCTAAAAAAATGCCACTAATGGAATCGTTAATAAAACTCACAATCCTTTACGCAATCCAACTATATTTGGTACAAATAAATTCCAGTTTATGCCCAACTTGTCAGCCAAGTCTCAGTCATGAATCTTTAACGCTACCTCGTGAGGGTTAAGCAGCTTTGTGCAAAGAGTTGTGAAGGATGTATAGTGCTGCCAACAAGAGGAGACAACTCACCACATTTCAAATTAAAAATTGAATGGCTCTCATGATACTTACTATCATTTTATCAGCAGAAAATTTTATCCTAAATCGGCTTCAGTTATCAAACTATGCCTCATCTCCCGTTTTTTTTTTTTTTTATTTCTGGAGTCATCTAAAAACTAATGTCTATCATAATCATTGGTTCTTGTTCAGAATTCCCTTATATCAAAAAGCAAAAATGAAGAAAATTATCTGTATAAGGTACATAGCTGCAACAAAATGAAAATATCATATTCCAAAAATCACATCAAATTGATCAAGTAGTTTTATTTTTATAAAGAAAATCATTTTTAAGCAATTAATGGGAATTCCTAGGTATTACAACATAGATTTTAAAGGTTTCAATTATTGAGTTATCTGGGTTTTTTTTTTTAGATTGTTTTCAACATGGCGGACAAGACAGCTGTTCTTCCATTACACATAAAATTTGATTATATTTAAAAATAAAACTACATGATCACTTTACATTTCTAAATTTTCAGATGAAGATTCCGTTTGAAATTCCATCCAAATTCCTGAGTTTAACAAGATACACCTGAAGAAGGTTGGAGGTTACATTGACTGAAACATTGTGAAAATGACACTCAAGACGAGAACAGTAATCCGAAGAATCTAAATACAAATGATTAATTTACATGATTTTTGGGGAACATGATATTTTTGTTTTGTCACGGATATATTTATCATATACATTTTTCTTTATTTTTTAATATGGGGGGGGGGGGGAAACAAAAAAATCAAATCATCGTCTTAATGGAAGAGGGTCAACAAAGACAAAATCAAGAGAGAAGTGTTTCAGAGTTATAATACATCATATCCAGGTGTGCTTATCATTGAATGGTGACAACAATAGACTGTTGGACATCCATAATTAAAACTTGGTGGATAAGCCAAACACAGAGTGAAGTTTACTTGTACCAAATATGGTTAGATTGCGAAAATGGATTACAAATTTTATTGATTTCATGTAGCATTATGGGGGGGGGGGTTCTGTAGCAACTAAGGTGTGATTCCACTTTCCTCAAATTTGAGTCCTTAACACAAGGTGCAATTGAATATCATATGCAGAATACTGTTCGAGATCAGTTACCAAAAGAGATCAAAGTTATGGCTATTGGTTTTAGCAGCAGAAAATTTTATCCGATTTTTTTTTTTTTTTTTTGTAAAAACAAGTCTCATTCCTTATTTTCTTACATGAAAATTTCCTCAACGTTTCTGCCATATTATTTTTGGCACCAAATAGCATACGAGGGGCATATGAACAATAAACCCAATGACTACATATTTAGGGTGTTTGAAATATGAAAGTCTATAATGTATTACAGGTCTCTACGGACAAATTTATCTTTAGTTGACCTTTGACAACTAAATATTTTCGTTTACTAATCAAATAGAAAAGTTACTAGCCAAACCCACATGATTTTTAGAATATGACATCTTCATTCTGTGACAAGTATGTACATCTTAAAGAGTTTTTTATGTTGTTTTTTTTTTTTTTTTAATAAGTGTAATTCTAAATATACAACAAATTTTATGTTGATACTTGAAAGTATAAACATTTTAATTTCTTCAGATATTTTTTTAAAAAGCCTTCGTTAAAAAAAAAAAAAAAGTATACTTTCTATAAAACTTTTATTGTTTAGACATTTTAACTTTGTTCGTTTTATATAAAAAAAAAAAAAAGTTGAAAAGACATATTTTACTCAGTAGTGAGATTTGGAAGATTGCCAGTAAAAGAAATACAATCGCTAAAAGATAAATGTTTCATTATTTCTAGCCACCACTTTGAAAAAGTGGCTCGCAATGTAGAGCCCTATATTACATGTGGTTATTTGTGCCAATGCTTTTCTTAGATGGATGCATTATCGTTTTCTGTGACTGTGACAATAAATCCATATAGTTTTTTTTGTTGATGACTTTAAAAATTGAAAAAAAGATTTTGAGTAATTCAATCAATTTAAACAAAGCCTGTAAACACTGAAACAAACAAAAAAATTGTACCAAGGTAACACTACATTCATTTGTATTGCAATAGGAAAAAAGCGTCCGTTTTTTTTTGGGGGGGGGGGGATAAAATGGAGTACATACCAATCGGTTTTCATCAAAGACTTCAAAGAGCAATCGATTATCACGTGGATTTACCTGAAATAAAAATGAAAATCAAACTTAGAACTACGAGAAAAAAAATCTGAAAAAAGACATGTTTTGAAAATGTTAACAAGGAGCATTATTTTATTGGCTAATTTTATACAATGGAACTGTAACCTTACAAGTATCATCATCATCATGATGAGACCAAATCGCTGATTCACTGGTTATCCCTTTCTCTTATGTATATACAGAGCAGCCCACTTAAAAGTAGCCCGATCTATTTAATCTTTCTCTTAACCACCAACTGACACCACAAGACAAAATGCAATTCTTTTTCCAACAAGATGGCGCTACATGCCACACGTCTCCTAGATCACTGACACGAGTTAATGTTTACGGAAGAGAGAGCAATAAGCAAGGGTAACGGCCTCCACATTCCCCAGACTCATCATCATATGATTTTTATCTTTGGGGGACTTTAAAACAAAATGGAAATAATCCTCACAATCTAGACCAACTAAACGAGAACATTACCAACGCTATCAGAATCACCAGAGAAGATTTACAGGCAATATCTGCAAACATTGTCAAACGTGCCCGGAAATGCATAGATGTTAACGGGGGAGCACTTCCAGCATTTTTTATAACGCTACAGCTAATTTAAACAATAAAAGAATGTTCCTCTTTTCTACTACATTTTCTGGGCAACTTTTAAGTGGGCTACCCTGTGTATGTGTGTATATATATATATATATATATATATATATATATTTTTTTTTTTTTTTTTTTTTTTTTACAAAGGCATCACCACATTATCAAGGCCCAGAGGCCACTCAAGGATAAGGGTTAAAGAGTGTACAGTAGAAGTTGGTCAATTTAGTAATCATTAGTAATGAAAATTTGGTAAATTTAATAACTTATATGGAACGGCTCATCAAGAACTTATTTACTTTAGACTTGAACAAAACCATATTGTAGTCAGCCGGAAAGCAGGAAAACGGAAGACAATTCCACAGGCGTGCAGTTCTAAGAAAGAAGCTTTGTTCATGGAATCTACGTTTAGGTTTAGGCACAGATAAAGAGTGGGGGAAATTATTGATAGTGTTTACAGCTAGACGAGTGTTTCTTGTGAAAGTTTGGCGAGGGGGGACCATAGATTGAAGCTCAGTTGAACACTTTCCATGAAAATAACGATACATCAGAGACAAACTCGCAACATCTCTTCTGTGAGATAGAGGTTGCAAGGAGGAGAAAAGGACATCTCCTACGAGGCTACGAAGTCTATTTTGAACTCTATCAAGGCAGGACAAGTTCTTTCTAGCAGCTCCTGCCCAGATGTGGCAACAGTATTCCATCCTTGGACGTACCTGGCTCTTATATAGATAGAGAATAGCATCAGCAGTGAGATATCTACTGGATCGATAGAAAGATCCCACCATTTTTCCAGCGGCCTTGGCAACAGATTTGATATACGTGTTCCATTTAAGATCAGGAGTAATGGTCAAGCCCAGAAGCTTGTCAAAACTTGAGGCCTCCTGAAGACGAGAGCCATTCATTTCAATTGATGACAAATGTGGATTAGAATGTTGATGATGTAAAGAGAGAAGCTTGGTTTTAGATGCATTAAAAGTAACCAGCCACTCCTTTCCCCATTGTACTACGTGCTCAAGATCAGAGGAGAGAGAATTGGAGAGAACTTGCTCGTTTACTGTCTTAGATGTGGTACCATAAATGGTAGTGTCGTCAGCATAAATGTCTACAAATGATGTAAGGATATGATTTGGAAGATCATTAATGTAGATCAGGAAAAGAGTTGGGCCCAGGATGGATCCCTGAGGGACACCGGCATTAATATTGTGAGCTTCTGATTTTTGCCCCTCAACTACTACTCTTATGAATCTATCAGAAAGAAATGATTTAATAATTGAGAAGACTTTTCCAGCTATACCATAGCTAGCGATCTTATGAAGTAAACCTTTATGCCATACCCTATCAAAGGCTTTAGATATGTCAAGAGCAATTGCCCTAGAAAGATTGCCACCGTCGAGAGATTTGCTAATCCTATGCGATATAACTGTAAGGACATCTGCTGTAGATCTAGCAGAACGGAAACCATATTGAGTGTCACTAAGAAGGTTATTTTTGTTGAGATGTTTGATTACTTCTGTATTTAATACAGATTCTAGCAACTTACTCATGACGCACAGGAGACTTATTGGCCTGTACTGAGAGGGGGATGAGCGATCACCTGAATTCTTAAATACAGGGCATACTGATGAGATTTTCCAGGGAGATGGGAAACTATTCTCCTTAAGACAACGTTTAAACAGTTTTGTAAGTATGGGCGCTAGTTCAGGTTGAAGTTTTTTGAGTACTATAATTGGAATACCATCAGGGCCAGTTGCTTTACTGGAATCAAGGTTTTTGATTAGTTTGGCAACATCACGTACAGATATACGTATATCACATAGCGTGTTTTCTGATACAAGAGGAAATATTGGGGGTTGGCGGTCTTGGTCGCAAAGGGTAGAATTAGCTGCAAAGTTCTTGACAAAGAGTTTGGCTTTGTCTGATGCTGACGAGATTACCTCAGATCCATTGATAATAGTTGGGATGGAGCACACGCTTCTGTTCAGGATTCTGTTTGCTATTTGCCAAAACTGGTGGGAACCAAGCCGCTGCTCAGCTACTTTGGACTTAACAGATTGAGCATACAACTCTCTTGCGTTCCTTATTACTTTCTTACAATGGTTGCTGGCAGTCCTGAAAACGGCTTTAGTTTCCATACATCTATTCCGTTTGAAGCAGTGGAAAAAGTGATTTCTGTGCGCAATGGCAGCAGCACATTCTGGAGAGAACCATGGCTGGCTGTTAGGTTTTTGCTGAAACTTTTTAGAGGGTATGAAATGGTCAATACCTACAATTAACCATTCAGTTAGGTCTAATACTATAGAGGACACATCCTTTTTAAACATGGAATGCAGAGGTAGATCAGATATAAATGTACGGAAGCTATCCCAGTCAGCCTTAGTGTATCGATATACTGTACGATGAAGAGGTACGTCTGGGGACTTATTACATTTCATTTTTATCTTAATTGATACAACAGAGTGGTCGGAAGATCCAAGAGGCGACAGAACAGAAACTGAACATAGTTCAGGGCAAGTTGTGAGAAAAAGGTCTAGTAGGCTCGCATACTGGCCGTCATTATCGGGCACACGGGTAGGTTCCTGAACAATCTGAGTGAGGTCATAGGCAATGGAGAAATCATGACAGAACCTCCCCTCATCATCGGTCTTGTTTGAGTGGGTCAACCATTCGACGTTGTGAACATTGAAGTCTCCACATACGTGAATGTTAGCTGAAGGATAAGTAGAAAGGACTTGGTCAATTTTCTCAGATATGCTTTGAAAGATAGTAACTCCGCTGTTGTGGGGGCGATAGAGAGTAAATATAAATGCAGTAGTGTGAGCTAAAGCAACCCGGAAGCACATATAAGGTAAGTTAGGATCTTCCCTGGAGATGTCCCTCCCACATGGAAAGCTATCTTTAATATAGGCACATATTCCATGCCCATGGCGATCTTGGGGGTCAGATTTAGAAGTTAAGTTAGAGTATCCTGTAATTGCAAACTCATCAAGGGAAATAGCCTGTCCAATGCCAGTTTCACTTAAAAATAAAAGGTCTGGTTTAGTCTCCTGTAATTGGGTTTCAACCTCTGGAAGGTTAGAACGTAGACCCCTGATGTTGGAGAAGGAGACATGGTAGTAGGGGTCTACGTTGGAAGTTGGAGAACCGGGTTTAATCGTGTATTTTTTCTTGAAACTTGTCATGATGAAATTTTGGAATTTGTGGACTAGGTCGACAGATTTACTTAGAGCAGGACAGAGAGGGGAAACTAAGAGAGAAAAAGAAACGAAGAATTTTTTTTTTTTTTTTTTTTTTTTTTTTTGTACCACATGATAAGGTAAAGCCGTAACAATTACCCACTAGTATGGCATCGAGAGGCCCCACCAGAAGCTACTGCATGGTCCAGATTCCATTCACCAAATGGCAATACAGCAGCCCCAGTACTTTGCACCTGCTGATAGGACAGCCTCCTTAGTGGTTAATCCAAGGTTCGGGTCCCTGACTATCAGGCGGATAACGTCAGCCCAGACAAAACGTTTACCTCCAGCACCCTTACTAGTGACATGGCTACAAGGATAGACATAGAAACAGAAAATTTCCACCAACTCTGCCAACTGTTCGCGCAAAAATACTGCCAACCTAGAAAACAGCTTTTTCTTCTCCCTTTGTCAGAAAAATCACTCATTTAAAAATGAGGACTGAGGGACAAATAAGAAGAAGCGAGAGTAACAGGAGCTGCCGATAACGCATCCACAATGCGTTTTCTACTCTCCATTAAAAAAAAAAAAAAAAAAAAAAAAAAAAAAAAATAAAATAAAAAAAAAAAAAATAAATAAATAAATAAAAAATAAAAAATAACTATTAAGTATTGTACTTAATAAAAGTCCAACGGACCTGTTTAAGGGAAAGTATGGTGATAGATTCCCCTCCCACGAACTAAAAATGAGTACAATTAGGTAATCTATTTTTGCAATCAACTCGGTAGATAAATAAACATTTATGGACGAGAAAAAAAAAAAAAAAAAAAAAAAAAAAAAAAAAATTAAAGCTAGCATTTAATACAACAGAAATACATAAATTAAATACTGAAATAAAATGTTATTAATATTTGAATCTTAAAATAAAAAGTGCGAATTAATAGAGAAAATCACTTATCACAACAACGCATTCCGTCTCCAAACTAGTGAAGAATTTAACTTTTAATAGCGTTCAGAAGATTTTTTTTTTTAATTAACCGTTAAGAGAAAGCGTGATTTTATTCTGAACTTTAACTAATCACGTTTTAAGTAACTTATGATATAAAACAAAATCGGATGGGGGGGGGGGGTTCTTCCGAAGTTCGTTGGTGACGTTATAAGTAATTGCGAGATAAGATGGGAGCCAGAAATTAGGGGTGGGGGACTGAAAATGATAATATAATGGATTGATTATACAATATTTAAGATCAACTTGGTAGATAAACATTTATGGACGAGAAAAAAAAAAAAAAAAAAAAATTAAAGCTAGCATTTAATACAACAGAAATACATAAATTAAATACTGAAATAAAATGTTATTAATATTTGAATCTTAAAATAAAAAGTGCGAATTAATAGAGAAAATCACTTATCACAACAACGCATTCCGTCTCCAAACTAGTGAAGAATTTAACTTTTAATAGCGTTCAGAAGATTTTTTTTTTAAATTAACCGTTAAGAGAAAGCGTGATTTTATTCTGAACTTTAACTAATCACGTTTTAAGTAACTTATGATATAAAACAAAATCGGATGGGGGGGGGGGTTCTTCCGAAGTTCGTTGGTGACGTTATAAGTAATTGCGAGATAAGATGGGAGCCAGAAATTAGGGGTGGGGGACTGAAAATGATAATATAATGGATTGATTATACAATATTTAAGATCAACTTGGTAGATAAACATTTATGGACGAGAAAAAAAAAAAAAAAAAAAAAATTAAAGCTAGCATTTAATACAACAGAAATACATAAATTAAATACTGAAATAAAATGTTATTAATATTTGAATCTTAAAATAAAAAGTGCGAATTAATAGAGAAAATCACTTATCACAACAACGCATTCCGTCTCCAAACTAGTGAATATATATAAAATTTTTTGGATTCATCCAGCCTTGACAGACGTGTTTTAAATATTATCTCAAGTGCTTTTCTTTTAATGATTTGGAATTCATTCCATTTGCGCTTTTTTCCAAGGAACTCTGCCTTTTGGATGATTTTGGACCATTTGGAATTTACCCATTGGATTGAAATTTTAAATTCGACTGTTTTGGATTTTACCATTTTTGGATTTTTACCCTTCACCGGACTATCCATTCATGTGAAATCTTTTTATTATTTTTCTTTTGCCTCCTGTTCCCCTTACCTCACCCTTTTTTTAACCAAGTAAGATCTGCGACTTACTTGTAGTTTCATTAAATACTTTTATATGCAAAATCCGATCCTGCATTTTGCTAATTCCTGCCCTCTGATGAGAAGGAGAGTATTTCTTCGAAACTCCGTGGATTAAGGACTATCCACTTATCTTGTGCTCCCTTTTTTTAAAATTTTTTTCAAGATGTCTTTTAACATATTTTATTAATCATTTGTTCATATATATATATATATATATATATATATATATATATATATATATATATTAAAAACTGAGGAATAAAAGTTACAGAGAATTTTCTTAAATCATCAGGTCAAAAATGACAAAAATGAGAGGAAAATGGAAAAGAACCTCTTTAGGTCATCATATTTTGAAGCCAGTCCAAAAGAGGTAGATTCAAAAATAAATTTCAAAACAATGAACTTTTGGTAAAGTAATCCTCAATCGACACCCAGGTGAGGCGGCAGTAGTCTAAGAGCAATAGGTTCAAGGTAATCGAACTTCAGGGGTCATTAAATATTCAGGAGGCGCTTTGAGGATGAACTGCAATGTAAAATTCCCAGGTAAAATAGTTTTCAGGGATATTCCGCATGTCTGTTGTTTCATATATATTAGAAATAAGTTATAAAAATATACATTTTAGCTTTATGAGTCGTCATAGAGGATGAAAAGTAGAAACCTCCGTGTAGCTTAATTACAATATATTTTCATAACTTATTACCTAGCTCTAATCATGTATTGAACATTGAAGTAAATATCAAAAATCAATACTACTACTAATAATAATATATATGAACAAATGATTAATAAAACATGTTAAAAAACATCTTGAAAAAGAGTTAAAAACATATTTAATTTTACAAAAAGAAGCACAAGATAAGTGGATAGTTCTTAATCCGCGGAGTTTCAAAGAAATACTCTGGAACTAACCTGTTGGATTGGAAGTTTTTAATTCGATCGTGTTTGGATTTTACGATTCTTGGATTTTTTTACCCTTCACCGGACTATCCATTCATGTGAAATCTTTTATCATTTTTTCTTTTACCTCCTATTCCCCTTACCTCACGATCCCGCATTTTGCTAATTCCTGCCCTCTGATGAGAAGGAGAGTATTTCTTCGAAACTCCGCGGATTAAGGACTATCCACTTATCTTGTGCTTCCTTTTTAAAATTAAATATGTTTTTTAACATGTTTTATTAATCATTTGTTCATATTATAAGTTCTATTTCCTTTTCGGTTTTATTGAGCTTTTACATCTGGTTGAGATTACTTTACTTGTAAATATTAACTCTTTAATATTTATAATATATTTTAAGTTTACCATTTTGATTACTTTGGTAAACTTATTGTAACTTTAATTTCTTTATATATATATATATTTTTTTTTTTTTACATAGGCGTCACCACTTATCAAGGCCGATAGGCCACTCAAGGATAAAGGTTAAAGAGTGTAGAGTAGCCAAAAGGACAATATAGTAATCAATAGTAATGGAAGTTTGGTAAATTTGTTAACTTAAGTGGAACGGCTCATCAGAAACTTGTTCACGTTGGACTTGAAGACAACTATATTATAGACAGCTGGAAAGCAGGAAAATGGAAGACAATTCCACAGGCGTGCAGTTCTAAGAAAGAAGCTTTGATCATGGAATCTATGTTTAGGTTTAGGCACAGATAAAGAGTGTGGAAAATTATTGATAATGTTTTCAGCTAGTCTAGTGTTTCTTGTGAAAGTTTGGCGAGGGGGGACCATAGATTGAAGCTCAGTCGAACACTTTCCATGAAAATAACGATAAAGCAGAGACAAACTCGCAACATCTTTTCTGTGAGATAGAGGTTGCAGGGAAGAGAAATGGACATCTCCCACCAGGCCACAAAGTCTATTTTGAACTCTATCAAGGCAGGACAAGTCTTTTCTAGCAGCTCCTGCCCATATGTGGCAACAGTATTCCATCCTTGGACGTACCTGGCTCTTATATAGATAGAGAATTGCATCAGCAGTGAGATATCTACTGGATCGATAGAAGGATCCCACCATTTTTCCAGCGGCCTTGCCAACAGATTTGATGTACGTATTCCATTTAAGATCAGGAGTAAAGGTCAAACCCAGAAGCCTGTCAAAACTTGAGGCCTCCCCAAGACGAGAGCCATTCATTTTAATTGATGCCAGATGGGGATCAGAACGTTGATGATGTAAAGATAGAAGCTTGGTTTTACATGCATTAAAAGTAACCAGCCACTCCTTTCCCCATTGGTACAACGTGATCAAGATCAGAGGAGAGAGAATCGGAGAGAACTTGGTCGTTTACTGTCTTAGATGTGCTACCATAGATGGTAGTGTCGTCAGCAAAAATGTCTACGAATGATGTAAGAATGTGATTTGGAAGATCATTAATGTAGATCAGGAAAAGAGTTGGGCTCAGGATGGACCCCTGAGGGGCTCCAGCATTTATACTGTGAGCTTCTGATTTTTGCCTATCAACTACTACTCTTATGAACCTATCAGAGAGAAATGATTTAATAATTGAGAAGACATTTCCAGCTATACCATAGCTGGAGATCTTGTGAAGTAAACCTTTATGCCATACCCTATCAAAGGCCTTTGATATGTCAAGAGCAATTGCCCTAGAAAGGTTGCCTCTGTCGAGAGATTCGCTAATCCTATGAGATATAACTGTAAGCACATCTGCTGTAGATCTAGCAAAACGGAAACCATATTGTGTGTCACTAAGAAGGTTATTTTTGCTGAGATGGTTGATTACTTCTCTATTTTACACAGATTCCAGCCACTTACTCATGACGCACAGGAGACTTATTGGCCTGTACTGAGAGGGGGATGAACGATCACCTGAATTCTTAAATACAGGGTATACTGATGAGATTTTCCAGGGTGATGGGAAGCAATTCTCCTTAAGACAACGTTTAAACAGTTTTGTAAGTATGGGTGCTAGTTTTGGTTGAAGTTTTTTGAGTACTATAATTGGAATACTGTCAGGGCCGGTTGCTTTACTGGAATCAAGGTTTTTGATTAGCTTGGCAACATCACATACAGATATTTGTATATCACAGTGTGTTTTCTGATACAGGAGGAAATATTGGGGGTTGGCGGCCTTGGTCGCAAAGGGTAGAATTGGCCGCAAAGTTCTTGACAAAGAGTTTGGCTTTGTCTGATGCTGACGAGATTACCTCAGGTCCATTTATTAGTTGGGATAGAGCACACGCTTCTGTTCAGGATTCTGTTTGCTATTTGCCAAAACTGGTGGGAACCAAGCCGCTGCTCAGCTACTTTGGACTTGACGGACTGAGCATACAACTCTCTTGCATTCTTTATTACTTTCTTACAATGGTTGCTGGCAGTCCTGAAAGCGGCTTTAGTTTCCATACATCTATTACGCAAAACCTGTGGAAATTCTACAGCGGACTCTTTTATATGTAATATATTGATGTTGGCATTCTCTGGATGTTCAGTGTAAATGGAGATGCCTTGATATTATTGTTGCTCTTTTGTTAAAACTGCAAAAGTATTTATCTAAGATAGCGTATGGCGGTCGTAAAATACGCTTAAATATATTTTAATTTATGAAGATTTCAAATACATTATTATGGAGCGAACTTATATCCATTCTTATATATTATAAAGTTGTGATTTAAAAAAATCAACAAAAAAAAAAAAACATGTATACAACCTGGGTGCATTAGCTTGAATCGAAACCAAAAAAAAACGCATTTAATAAGAATAAATGTTTAAATTTCAACTGTATCTCTCACGGTTGACGGTAGCTGAATGGTTCGGGTCCTTGCTAACGAAGCCAGACATAACTTCTGTTGCCGGGGTTCGAATCTCTCAACTGGCGTTAATCATGACCCCCTGCACCGATGATTCCCGAAAGGATGAAACACTAGTGTCTGTAGGTACTTAATAATTATTATAGTAAATTATATATATATATATATATATATATATATATATATATATAAGTTCCTTCAGCTATAAACGAAACCAAAACCTATGAAGAATTCTTGGTAAAATTATTTATTACAAAAAAATGGAAGGTCAAAGGATTAAACGGCAGTCACTCGAAAAAAAAAAACAAAAACAAAAAAACGATGTAAACGTGACACACAAAATAAGACACACGCTATCATATTAATATATAGATATGAAAAATAATTATTTATATATTAAGCATTTCCTCTTTATTTATTTTTTTTTTCATTTTAATTTTTCCATTATGTATCGTTATTTTGGGACCAGCATTACTGTTTTGTAAATACTAAAAATCGGTACATATAATAATAATATTAATAATATATATATATATATATATATATATATATATATATGAGAGAGAGAGAGAGAGAGAGAGAGAGAGAGAGAGAGATGTATTTTATTGAAAGAAAACTTTTTTTTTCAAATAAACCATCACAAAGCAGTCTTAAAATATAGACGAAACATTGATGAATATATAAATATATTTTTTTTTTCATTTTAATTTTTCCATCATGTATCCTGGTTACTGTTTTGTAAATACTAAAAATCAATAGATATAATAATTATATATATATATATATATATATTCTATTTAAAGAAAACTTTTTTTTTTTTTTTTTTTTTTTTTTTTAAATAAACCATCCCAAACGAAGTTTTAAAGTATAGACGAAACATTGATGAATATATAAATATTTTTTTTCTTCTTCTGGGGACCAGCATTACTGTTTTGTAAATACTAAAAATCGATACACATAATAATAATAATAATAATAATAATAATAATAATATATATATATATATATATATATATATATATAGAGAGAGAGAGAGAGAGAGAGAGAGAGAGAGAGAGAGATGTATTTTATTGAAAGAAAACTTTTTTTCTTGAAATAAACCACCCCAAAAAAGTCTTAAAATATAGACGAAACATTGATGAATATATAATTTTTTTTTTCTTCTGGGGGCCAGCATTACTGTTATGTTTGGTTATTATTTAGAAATTGCTTAACATGAGGAGGATGCTTACATGTAACAATTCAATAAACAAAAATATTGCAAAAATTGAATTTAACTTGAAAATACTATTTTTTTTAAATCGTGCGATGACATAGATGCAATAGCACCAGGGTTTGTTTCACAAGCAATCGCAAACTAATTACAGAATGAAGACAACTTTTTTTAACTTTAAACTTTAAAGCACGTTTATTTTCGTTGAAACACTTCATTCATCTGCAGGTCAGCCAGTGTTTTGTCGTAAAAATGTTCGAAACACATCCAATAAACAAAACGGTGTGACTGCCATACTTGTATTGCGACAGATTGACGATGCATAAGCAATTTCAAAAGATGTTCAATACATTGGACCAGTGAACTGAAGGGGTGTGAACATATATTTTACTGGCTGTACTCCCCGACATTGGCCGGGGTGCAAGAAAATCATTTTAGTTTCCAATTATAATTTGTTTGCACATTTTATCAAACTTATACAGAAAAAGAGATAAAATTTTTGTTGCAATGATAAGAACTATTATCATATTCTTCCATCAAAAATACAAGTTATTCCCCGTGCTGATTTAAATATTTTGGTGGTAAGTTAAAGTGTGTTATATTATCAATTGCCCGAGTCAAACTAGCATTACACATGAAAACATTGAAATGGCTTAAAATATTTCAATATATTGAAATATTGATTTTGCATTTTTTTTTTTTTTAATAATTGGGTAGATCAATGTCCATTCGATCATAATCTGCTGAAAAAAATTGTAAAAAAAAAAAAAAAGAAAAAAAAAGAGACAATATTTGGGTGGGGAGGAGGTACTGCTCACACATGTGAAGCAAAAAAAAAAAAAAAAAAAATTGGTACTTGTACAGTTTAATCAAGACATTAAAAAATGAAAATATTAAAAAAAGTTTATATTGTATGTATTTGTTATGGAATCAAGTTCTCTGAAAAAAAAAATTTCATTGAATTTCATCAAGTAGTTTAAAAAATTTTTTTTTTTTACAGCAAAAAAACAATTTGTTATAATAGCGAACAAAAGGTTTGATTTTTAGGAAGAAAAACTAGTATTAAAGATGGGGAGAGAGTGTTGGCGCTTTAAACTGAGTTATCTCCCCACAGTGTGTTAAAAAAATTCAATGATGTCTACCTTCAACGTGCTGTCATGAAAACGTGTTTTTCCGTTGTAAAAAAACTACTCGATCAAATTAATTTTCAGAGATCTTCAGTTCAAAACGGATATGTACAATATAACCTTTTTTCGATATTTTCAGTTTTTTATGTTGTGATTAAACTGTACAATCATATTTCACATTTTCATTTTTTAATGTTGTGATTAAACTGTACAATCATATTTCACATTTTCATTTTTTAATGTTGTGATAAAACTGTACAATCATATTTCACATTTTCGTTTTTAATGTTGTGATTAAACTGTACAATCATATTTCACATTTTCATTTTTTAATGTTGTGATTAAACTGTACAATCATATTTCACATTTTCATTTTTTAATGTTGTGATTAAACTGTACAATCATATTTCACATTTTCGTTTTTTAATGTTGTGATTAAACTGTACAATCATATTTCACATTTTCATTTTTTAATGTTGTGATTAAACTGTACAATCATATTTCACATTTTCATTTTTTAATGTTGTGATTAAACTGTACAATCATATTTCACATTTTCATTTTTTAATGTTGTGATTAAACTGTACAATCATATTTCACATTTTCATTTTTTAATGTTGTGATTAAACTGTACAATCATATTTCACATTTTCGTTTTTTTTCAAACAAAACACTGCTTAATTCATCGTTAAAAACTAATACAATGGATAAAAGTGCACGCTTATTTTCTTGTCTTTTCAACCATATAAATATTTTTAAATTTTGACCAGAAATAATGCCAGACTTGTTGGGATTTCTTTAATTATATATTCTGATAACCAAATAGCTTTAATTAACCTAATTATGTTCTGATAACAAAATAGCTTCAACTAAATATGTATGAACATTTTTTCTATATTCATATTTTCATTTTTAAAATTTGTTTTGGAATAAAAATTCAAATAAAAAAAAAAAAAAAGGTTTGTTTACACAAATTTCTTAATACAAACGTGGTACGACCATCTACAAATCCGGGAGAGGGGGGGGGGTCACTACAATATCATACCAAAAATGCTGTTTTATGATGTTAACATTTTTATCACTTTATTTGCTTAAAACTCTGAAAATATATGATGTACATTATTATTTATTAATTCATTTGAAAGGATATTCATTTCCAAACAAAACGGTGGTATTTTGAGGTTTAAAAAAAAAATGACGATTTTAGCAGAACCCTCTTGAAATCTATGATTATCCAAAGGGTTTTATCGTTTGTGTGTATTGCTAGTCAAACTGATTCATTTTTTTTTTCAAATAAACTGCAGCAAAGTATATCATTATATTGCCAATAACATGGTACAACAATAATAAATGAAAATTGGCTAGTCAAAAGTAAAAAAATTACAAAATTACTGCTGCTGCTTTTAAAAGAATGATTAAAAAAATGTTGGTTATCTTCAAGTTGTGTCACTGATATTTACAAAGGTTTTGTGCGGAGCTGTTATCTGAAAGATGAAACAAGTTCTTGTTCTTTTTTTCATTTTTATTTTTTTCAAATTGTATTTTTTAAAATAAGCTAACAAACCAAAAAATTTAGTTATTAAATTTTCTATTTGTTTGCTCCTTTTAAAATGTCCAATATGGGGGAAAAAAAAAACCAAAACAAACTTGTTTAATTTTGCAGATGACAGCTCCGCATAAAACCTTTCTAAATATCGGGTGACAAAACTTGAAAATAGCCAAAATATCCAATGGAAAACAAATTTTGGCATTTTAATTCAACTTTAAATCACTGATGGTATTTGCACGAGTAAACTGGTTTTAAACTTCTTTTACACAGCCCAATTCACCCAAGTTGATCACGAATCAGTTAAAAAGAAACAAAATTAACTTGTAATGATAGTTTTAATGGGAAATCAAGACATAAAATGGTCTGTTTAAAAGCAAATTGAGATTTTTTTTTTTGCTTTAAAAAATATCTTTTGTTAAATTTTTATCTTTTATATAAAGGGCAAATATCTGTTTGAATGTCCAACTAGACCTCTAAAACTACAAAACATCACCCACAAATTTGCTTAATTTTTAAGATGAGGATTTATAATATCTTATTTGGATTGTTCAGACAACTCCTCTCATCTTGAATGTTTTCTCACAACGTTTCAGTCCCACGTTTCAACCTCCGACCTTCTTCAGGTGTATTTTCACATCTTTTTTTTTTTTTTCTTTTACC
Source organism: Euprymna scolopes (assembly GCF_053919585.1). NCBI lineage: Eukaryota > Metazoa > Mollusca > Cephalopoda > Sepiida > Sepiolidae > Euprymna > Euprymna scolopes. The sequence continues at coordinate 91,153,517 of NC_136509.1, forward strand.
ATTCACCAATAACAGCCAGATACACAATACAAAAGATCGGAGGTTACATCAGCCAAAATGTTGTTATGATAATAAGCAAGATGAGAACAGCAGTCAGAACAATCCCTAGAAAAAAAAAAAAAAACAGTTGGTATTTTTTTTTTTTTTTTGATCAGGTTAATCTTGGATGTATTTTTAAAAGATAGGTGTATGTATTGATAACGTTAAATGATATAAATATATTTGACTCGCAATTTTTTTTCTTTTTATGTTATCACATAAAGGGATGCAACTTTCTTTTTTTTTTTTCAGTTATTTTCCTTACTCTGACTCATTATGCATGTCCAGAGAGAGGAATAGGCTAAGCAAATAAAGACACGATGCAGATTTGGAGGAGGGGAAACGGAGAGGTGGAAAGCGAAAGGGATAGAAGTAACACTTTTAGCCTTGGGCAATGTTGGGTAGCCCAACTAGTAGTGATGGGATGATTCCAATACAATTACAGATTCCATACTAAATTCCTGATTCTGATACAATTACAAATTTCGATTCTTTATAAATCTCTAAATGTTTAACAATGAAATTGTTATTTATTCCTGATTACCGTAAAAAAATGCATGTGAAGTATGCAGATATTTTCTCTCGCATAAACGTACACTTGTGGGAGATGATCCATAGATTTTAGTTTTAGTGGTTGTTAAAAATCAATTAATATTATTTTATCATTAATACCAGCAGTGGAAGATTTTGTTTAAAAAAAAAAAAAAAAAAAAAAAAATTAATAATAAAGAACATTTAAAAGAATCGTTTTTGGCATCTGGAAATAGGCACAAATATTTTTCCGATTCTCATCCCCTCCTCCCGAAAAGTTCCAATTTTTTCATTTACCCAATTCCGATTAATCGTCCCAATACTCCCAACTAATTTAAAAAAAAATAATCATCTTGTTACTATTTACTTTGTTCCTCACAAGTTGGACATAAAATCAGTTTTAATACGAGAAAAAATGCAGCTCCTAATAAAGGCGGCACTCTAGAATGGAGCTGATATATATATAAAAAAAAAAAAAAATTTCTCCTTCACTGAACAAGGGCAGAAAATATGACATCAGAACAGATACTACACTTTGCTCCTAGCCCAAAGGCAATCATCATATATCTGTTGATAAAAAAAAAAAAAACTTGTTTTTCATCTGTAGCATTAAAAATATTTCATTATGGCGTATGCAATAGAGCATGTGTCACATTTTTTTTTTGTTTCCGACGTTAAATATGAAATCGCTTAAGGATGGTAAAGATGAAGAAAAACATGAATTTATTTATTACGGACTATTATTCTCATATAGAGTAGTTGTTGTTTCATGACGTTTCGGCCAACTATTCCTCTGGCCTTTGTCAGGCGGTGGTACCATCTGACGAAGGCCAGAGGAATAGTTGGCCGAAACGTTGTGAAACAACAACTAATAAAGATGAGAATAATAGTCCGCAATAAATAAATTAATATAAATAATACTCATCTCAATAATGAATTCAAACTAAAATAATATATAAAGAAAAACATATTTACCCGGAAAAGAAATTCTTCATTCCATTTGGGATTGAGTGTCTGAAAAATAAGAAATCATCGATCATCATCAGAAAACACTCATAAAAATGGTGGATTAAATTTGTCTTCAAAAATATATAAACATTTATGACTAAATCTTTTAAAGTTGAACATGACGATAAAAAACTTCAAAGATCTTTCTTTCACCATATACAAATTTCTTGGTTATGGAAAACTGATTTGGTTTGGTCGTTTTGTGGCATATCAACCCGTTTTGGATTATTTAAAGCTGAATCCAGTTTTTTATCGTAACAGTTTTTATGCTTCAAGTTCTTTATATCTTTAGATATTTATTTGTAGAGTTTGGTTTGGTTGTTTTGTTTTATAGCATATCAACCCTTTCCAGGTTCTTTAACACTCACTGATAATTTTGGAAAAACAGTTCTTATGCTTTAAGTTGTTTACATTTTTCAAATACGAGGGTCGTCCCAAAAGTAAAACTAAAACACTGAAATGTTAAAGAGCTACAAAGACAGGAGTCATACCATTAAAACAAACAACCTTTTGTGTCATAGAATTTATTTTTCTACATAGTCACCACCATTCTCCAAGCACCTTTGCCAGCGATGGGGTAGTGGCTGTGCATGGGCATCTGGAGCGCACTTTATCACATCTGCTGCCACTCTGAAATCGACGAACCCATCTCCTAACTGTGCTGACATCAACTACATTGGCTTCGTAAATGTTCAACAGATGCTGGTGAATATTTATCGGTTGAATTTTTTCTGCGTGGAGGAATTTAATGCTGCATCTCTGCTTCTGATGCATGTCCATGACAGAGGCTGCTTTCTTAGAGCCCTACACTGTCAATATCTGCAACAGAGAGATGAAACTTCCAGGTCATGCAATTTACAATACCCTTTGATTCATTTGGGCAGAATAAAAAAAAATTTAAAAAAAAGAATAGGAGGCATTACTTTCAGAACTCGTTTCACATTTATTCGTGGTGCTTGATTATTTTGTTTTACGGCATATCAACCCTTTTAACCAATAATTTTAGCAAAAGTTTTTAGGCTTCAAATTCTTTATATCTTCAAATATTTATTCATAATGTTTGGTTTCATAATTCTGTTTGGGAAAAATTGTTGGTTTTTGACTTTTGTACTTGAGTTATGAAACCGATATCTTCAGACAGCAGCAACATAATCTTCCTTGACATTTCTAAGACTTCTAATGAATCAGACATTGGTTCTAAAAGCTCCGGCCTATCATGACTTTTAACCGCATGCAGGAAGATGAATCTGAGCTTTCTTTGCTGGCCGTACTTTTCAGGCGCAGGTCAATGGCTCTCTGTACGGCGTTTCCAATGCAGTTAGTAACATTTTCTAAACACTTGGCAAAAGATATCTTACTGTTCCTGATGTTCATCAACGATCTGCCACAGACTGTTTTCCAAAAGCTACTTTTTATCAATTGTTAGAAAAAAAAGACCCATGATCAAGGGGAGCTAACTCCTTTCTTGTTTCAGGCTGAGTTACCTCCCCTTTTTTTTACTGCTGTTATGAGTTCTCACATGGAGACACAAGAACGAGACAAGATACATGCTGGCAAGCGCCAACAAAAAGAAGGACTTTGAATCTGAGTAAATGAAGATGGATATTATATATATATGTGTGTGTGTGTGTGTGTGTGTGTGTGTGTGTGTGTTGTGTAGATGGAAATATAGGCATTTCTACACTATTGGGACAAGATTTCGGAAATTGTAATACTGAATTTCACATGTAAACCATGGTATCTACGTATTCCTCGTATTTTAAAGATTATCTCCAAAAATTACAAAAATCGATAAGGCAGAAAATTATTTAAAGAAAATAAAAAATAGAATTTGATGAAAATGATAGTAAGACACAGGAGAGTTCAAAAGGGAGATAATTTTCCGTTTCGATTTAAACAAGATGGCAGCAATTTTTCACCTGCTACCATGATTAAAGTTGTTTTGTTTTTTTAATAATTCAGTAATATTCAGGTAATTCCGACTGCATAATTTGGAAGCTATTATTGTAACTTATTAGAATTGACAAAAAAAAAAAAATCAGATGAAACCCATTGTTTTTCATCTGAAAACTCCATTTAACAACTAAAAAATCTTGTCCCAATAGTGTAGAAGTGTTGAAATATATTACTTCCATTTCTGTCTTCATGTGCTACACACAAATGCGCATATTTGTCTTTGGACATAATCTTCTGCAAAACATTAATAGTTATACTATGTCAACATTCCCATTCATATATTTCAAGCACCCCCCCTCCTCCTTGGGTTGATTTCACCCACAGCTTAATTAGCGTAATGCAAAGCTCTGTTTGTTTATATAAATAAACAAGCAGGTTGAGCACTGTAAAAGAAGTGGGCGAATGTCTATATAAATGATCATTTGATGAGGTTGTTTACGGGTACCGATTTCATGGGCCGGAGGTTAGACTAACAACTACATGGCTAGGAGGTGAGTGCTAGTCTAGCTCCCCTGATAAGCTATAATACAACAAAACAGTCTGTATGTAGATGACTATAGATATATATGCTCTGTAGTTACTTTTAACATACACTGAACTTCATGAATAAAAGGATTGGTATAAATAAAAGGATGAAACAATAAAAAAAAAAAAATACTTCTCTCCCATATATAAGGTGCCTTCAATAAGTTTCCAGACTTTTTTTGTATGGGCACTTTTATTGATAGTACACCCATGAAACTCTAGTCCCCCTTCAAAGTAATCTCCTCTGGCTGCAATGCACTTGTACCATTTCAACAACTTCTGGAAGACCCCCATGGTAGTCTTCTTGTGTGAATATATCACTGGCCCTCATCACAGCCTCTTTCATCTCCTCAATTGTCTCATAACAACAGCCTTTAAGGTTTTCCTTGAGCTTAAGGAATAACCAAAAGACACGGAGTGAAGTCTGGACTATAGGGAGGGTGAGGAACTGTCTTGATGCCCATCTCTGTCAAATAGACTGATCTCCTCTGAGCACCCTCGGAACAAACTTTGCGCAAATCTTCCACATCTTCAGGTCCTCATGAATAATTGTGTGTACAGTTCCACACTGACATCAAACTGTGCACTTATTGTCTCTATAGACACACGACGGTCCTTATCCAGGAAATTCTTTATTTGGCCAATCAACTCTAGTGTTCTGACTTCCTTACTCCTCCCACATCTCTCACCATCCCTCACAGACTCCATGCCTTCCTTGAATCTCTTATGCCACTCAAAAAACTGACGCTCAATTCATGCCAGACGGTTCAAAAGCAGTTTGAAGCATTTAATGTTTCTGTGGCATTTTTTTTTTCAAGTTTAAAACAGAATTTTATTGCATATCGTTTTTCTTAAGTGTCCTTATGTCCAGATTACATTTTAGAAATTCATCAACTGTGACAACCAAGCTTTAGTAAAGTGTATTCCAATTCCTGCTGTAGCTGTTCATTTGAACCTGCAATCATAAAAATTGGTCAGTCTTCTTATAAGATGTATAGCATTAACACACTGAATTTTCAAGAAACCACAACAATTTTAAATGCCTGCATAAAAAAGTTTGGAAAATGTCTGTAAATAAGATGGTCATTAGAAAATTGTAAATCAAAAATTAGATTGGTATCTGGTTTCAAACTTTTTTTTTTATCAAGACAATCTAGAAATTCTCCCATTTTATTAATGCCCCCCCCC
>NC_136509.1:91163763-91198763 GCF_053919585.1 Euprymna scolopes
GAGGGGTGGATATAAAAGGGAGAGGGGTGGATATAAAAGGGAGAGGGGTGGATATAAAAGGGAGAGGGGTGGATATAAAGGGAGAGGGGTGGATATAAAGGGAGAGGGGTGGATATAAAGGGAGAGGGGTGGATATAAAGGGAGAGGGGTGGATATAAAGCGAGAGGGGTGGATATAAAGCGAGAGGGGTGGATATAAAGCGAGAGGGGTGGATATAAAGCGAGAGGGGTGGATATAAAGCGAGAGGGGTGGATATAAAGCGAGAGGGGTGGATATAAAGCGAGAGGGGTGGATATAAAGCGAGAGGGGTGGATATAAAGCGAGAGGGGTGGATATAAAGCGAGAGGGGTGGATATAAAGAGAGAGGGGTGGATATAAAGAGAGAGGGGTGGATATAAAGAGAGAGGGGTGGATATAAAGAGAGAGGGGTGGATATAAAGAGAGAGGGGTGGATATAAAGGGAGAGGGGTGGATATAATGGGAGAGGGTTGGATATATTAAGAGAGAGGGTTGGATATATTAAGAGAGAGGGTTGGATATATTAAGAGAGAGGGTTGGATATATTAAGAGAGAGGGTTGGATATATTAAGAGAGAGGGTTGGATACATTAAGAGAGAGGGTTGGATATATTAAGAGAGAGGGTTGGATATATTAAGAGAGAGGGTTGGATATATTAAGAGAGAGGGTTGGATATATTAAGGATGAGGGTTGGATATATTAAGGATGAGGGTTGGATATATTAAGAGAGAGGGTTGGATATAAAAGGGGAGGAGTGGATATAAAGGGGGAGGAGTGGATATAAAGGGAGAGGAGTGGATATAAAGGGGGAGGGGAGGATATAAAAAGAGAGAGACGGGGGGGGGGGCAAATAAATAATGCATACTCTTTTCTGCTTTCACAGAAAACTTTCAAAGTGCAGAATCTCAGATTATTACCAGCTCAACAACACATTCACCCCCACCCCATCATCATTACCAGAGGCTATCAATCAGATAGAAATCATCCTCGCAGAGAGAAGAGGAGGGTGAGTGGGCGAGAGTGACGGTTTCTCCACCTACTGATGCAATATACATGTGCATATCAATATCACATACAGCCTCAGATCACACCATCAATGCTGCTGTCGTCGCCACAGCAAGGTGACCTAAACAACACCTCATCTTTTCATAACTTTTATAAACAAACCACAAAGCATGTTGGGTAAAATTAGAAAAGCAGAACAGATTTAATAATGAACAGCAACACGTACATGTGTCATGAACATTTAGGCAACAAAGTGTAGTAAAGAAAATGTATTTTTTTTTTTTTTTTGCAAATTTCACTGAAATTGGTTTCAGAAACTGTGCGTATGTATGTTCACTTTTTGTGTATGTCTGCAAAAAGTTTTTTTTTTTTTTGCCGGGTTTCTCGGTCAGCTCACTCCTTAAAACTTTTTATATGCTGTCTAAATGATAATATCTACGAGTTACGAACGGTTCACGCACTATTTTTTTTCCAGATTTTTTTTTAGATTGCTACATGTTTCTTTCGCTTTTCAGTATAAAAAAGCGAAACTGGATTCAAATCGGCAGTTCCCTGGCCCATGGAAAACGATGTAAACATTTGGTCAATGTCGGCTTTTCACCGTCATATCAGACAATTGCTTTTATCTGGACACTCCCCTAATAAACGGGGGAGCTGGTTTTCCCCAAAGTTGGGTAAAAACAAATAAACCGGATTTTGACCTCATTAAAAACTGTCCTGCAGAAAATATTAACTGCGACTTTATTATTTGACCCCATTAAGTGCGGGCAACTATCAATTCTCTTCTTACCTATAAAAATTCAAACGTCTTCAGTAACTCTTTCTTGCTGGCCGAGTGGTTAACATGCCATGTTTTTTTCACATTTTATTTTCCAACTTTGCCTCAGGGCTTAGGGTTCAATTCTAAAATACGCAGAAACTGGCTTGTAGCACCAAACTTAAGTCGCGTGATGTTTGACTTTATTAAATTCTCGCACATGTCAATTTCACTTTATAAACTTTAAATTAAGACAGTTTTCACTTCCTCTCCCCTCGTGGCCGAGTGGGTTGGATGTCCCGGTTATTTTTCCCCCTTTCTTTTCCACCTTTGCGTGAAGGCTTCGGGTTCATGTCTACCTTCCTACGAAAACTATTTTTTTTTTTTTTTAAACTTTAAACACGGGTTTTGTTTTTGATCTACCCCCACCAACACACACACCTCCAAACACTTGGGCAATGCCGGGCACCCCCGCTAGTATATATATAAAAGGCAAAACGGCAGCACGCGTTTTTGTATGTCCAAGAAAAGTTGGGTTTTTTTTGGGGGGGGGTCCCGATAGGGTTCTAGAGAGGGTTACTGTTTTCGAGAACTCTTTATATACCCCCTTAGATCATAATATCTACAATTTGCAAACACACATCATCTCTACATTTATTTTAATCGACTTTTATAAAATTCACTCTATTCTGTCCTTTTGCATATGTGTTGGTCTTTTTCATATAAATAAAGCAAAACTCATCGATGCAAAGCCGTCCGCAGCCTTTTGTGCCGGGACATCTTGAAAACAACTTTGATCAATGTGGGGAAAACCCTTCATATCAGACAATTGCTATTCATTTGAGAGTTCCCCCTTTTTCGGGAGAGCTTGGTGGGGAAACATAAATGAAATGGCAGAAACCTGAACTGGCCTTCAGCCAACGGTTATTTCTGCACCTGCATGAACTCCTTCACTTAATTATTCATTTATGCAAGTCAACTTTTTGATTGATATCATTAAATTTGAATGCTTTTCACTTCCTATGGCTTCTTAGCGTAGTGGCAAGATGTCATGTTTTCTTTCACTTTCTTTTCATCTTCACGTCACGGGTTCGAGCCTGCCTGCCTGCCTGCCTGCCTGCTAACACATTTTTTTTGTCTTTGACACCTCCAAACACCTGGGCAACGCCGGGTACCCCCTCTAGTTATTACTAATCGTCACTTGTAAAAAAAATCATATACAAATGTGACTGTTTCACTAGCAATGTAAAGCCTTGTCATGTGTGTAAAAATGATTATATTAAAAAAACAAAGCATTACAGAGAATAAAAATGTCCACGAAAAGATTGCTTATGATTGAAGGATTAAAGGTATTGTTTTTTTTTGTAATCCTAATGAGAATATTTACAGATTGAGAAATGGAAAAAGTCTGAGAGGATTATTAACCCCCACACCAATCCCTAACCCACCTATCCCAACCTCCCACGAGAGAATTAACAATGAATCAGACATTGTTTTAAGATGGACGGAGTGGCTGATGATTTGTGTTTCTTCCTCCAACCACACCTTAAAATAGGGATAGGTGATTGCTCACTAAGAGAAAAATCCCCAACTAACCTTCCTTTTACTCTTATGCATCTTTACATACATGTATATGTGTGTGTATATGTGTATTTATCCCAGACTACAGACGGCCTAAGAAGCTTCTGTTTGCTGAGTTCTAACATGGCAAGCACTCCCATGGCGGCCAGAGAAAACTATTTAAAGGCATCACTGAAGGCCTTCAACGTTGATCCATCATCATGGGAGCAGACAGCTTTAAATAGAGCCAAGAAGTTTCAACAGAAATAGGTTACTTTTGCCCTGGTCAACGATGGGTAGCCCTGCTAGTAGCACATAAAATGACAGACTTGGCAACCAGCAACTTTGCCAAGTTTTCTTATTCTTGCATATGTGGAGAACCTATGCCAAAAAAAAAAAAAGAGGTTTTGCTACAGTAGGACTTGGAAACGTCCCCATATAAGTAAGTATCCTGTACCTCTACAAGGCCACCATTCGCCCATGTATGGAGTATTGTTGCCACATTTGGGTTAGTGTATTTGCTACTAGTCTCTCCCTATTAGGGTTTAAAAGAGAGTTACCAACCTAATAGGTCCTGCACTATTAACTAGGCTGCAACCGCTGTCCCTTCGACAAAATGTTGCATCCCTCTGCATGCTATTTTACAAGTATTTTCATAGTGCATGCTCCGACGAACTACAAGCCCTTGTACTCCCTCAACGGAAGTGCACTAAAATCCCGCCCCTACACAATAAGAATCCCTAGATATAAGAAAGCCTTTTACTCTAATAGTTTCTTTCCTAGGTCTGCTAGACTTTGGAATTCTCTTCCAGGTTCCTGCTTCCCTGACTGTACTGACATGAAGTTCAAGTGTAATGTAAACAAACATCTTGCTGCTTAACTCCCCCATATAGTACCCCTTACATATTATGTCCCAGATAGTAGCCCCCTACATCAAAGTGGCACTGTGCCTTGTCTGGGGTGAAAACACAAAAAAAAAAATAAAATAAAAATTTCAAATAACTAAATCCCAAAGAAACCGTTGCGAATAAAATTATAGTTAAACATCACCTGGATACTTTAATACTGTGGTGTTTATTAAGTTGGCGTTCATCTCTTTAAAATATGCAACAATCGGAAGTGATTATTGAGCGGGGAATCACATGCTAATCAGGGCTCTACATTGCGAGAGAAACAGTCGCATTTGCGAGTGATTTTTCAAAGTGGCGACTAGAAATAATGAAACGCTTATCTTTTGGCGATTGTATTTCTTTCACTGACAATCTTCCAACGCTCATTACCGAGTGAAAAATATCTTTTCAACTTTTTTTTTTTTTTTTTTTTTAATAAAACGAACAAAGTTAAATTATTTAAACAATTAGAGTTTAATAGAACAATATACTCTTTTTTTTTTTAACAAAGGCTGTTTAAAAAAAAAAGTATTTGAAGAAATTAGAATGTTTATACCTTCAAGTATCAACATAAAATTTGTTGTATATATATATATATATATATATATATATATATATATAATTACACTTATTAAAAAAAAAAAAAAAATCACAGAACTAAAATGTCATATTCTAAAAATCATGTGGGTTTGGCTAGTAAGTTTTCTATTTGGCTAGTAAACGAAAATATTTAGTTGTCAAAGGTCAACTAAAGATAAGTGTGTCCGTAGAGCCCTGTTAATGCAAATGTATCCGTGCTAGTTTTATATATTAACGAGCAGGAAAACCCGACGTTGCTCAAGATGGAATGAGAACTATTTCTCTGTATTTTTTTTATCATACTCATCACACAATGTTACTTCCTTTATTTTTACCCCCCTCCCCTTCTTCGGGCCCTAATATAGTTAGTAGACGACGATGCACATGTTTTATATTCTATTAAGATGAGGATTCAGCACAGACAGTAACAAAGACTCGGGACCACTTCATTGTCTTCCCCAGAAAATTTTATACGTCTTTTTCGTATAAATAAAGCGAAACTAATCAAAGTGATGGCACACTTCCTGGCCCTTCCTAGCCTGGCATGTCTTGAAGGCAATCAGTTTTGATCAATGTGGGGAAACCCTTCATATCAGACAATTCCCATTCATTTGGACACCGCCTTTTTTGGAGGAGCTGGTTTTCCCCAACATTGTAGGAAAACAAATACGAGGCGGAAAGCTGTAAGCTTAACTGGCCTACAGCCAGACGTTCATTTCTGCTCCTGCGTGATTTTTAAATTACCAACTCATTCATTTCTTTTTCATCGCTAAATTTAAACACTTTACACTTCCGCTGACATCATGGCACAGCGGTAAACTCTCAGGTTTTCTTTCACTTTCTTTTCCGCCTTCATGCCAAGGGTTCGAGCCTGCTTGTCTATTAACACTTTTTTTTACACACCTACAAACACCCGGGCAATGCCGGGCACCCCCGCTAGTTAATATTAATCCCTATATATGCATTGAACAGATACCATAATACTTAGTCCACTATGGTAAAAAATCCATATAAAATTTCAGTTAGAGTAACCCAGTAGTTTCCAATAAAAAAGTGGGACAGACGGACAAAAAGAAATATAATATAGACATAGATTGAAACACCTTTCCTTTTAATCCCTGAAAATTTATTCACACACTGAACAATCTATCAATAAATTGATTTGAAATTCATGATTATTTCATTAATATTTTTATAACTTGTTATTGTAAACATCTGTTTGTGTCAACGATTTTCCAAAGATATCTAGATAAATCTGTTTAGTTTTTTTGTTTTTGTTTTTTTTTAATAAAGAAAATCATCAGTTTAATTATTTGACTGTTTTTTTTTTTTTTTTTTGTTTTTTTTTATGGTTTCCAATCTTTTCTTAAAATAGAAAATAAAATTCTCAGGTCTGCATTTTAGAAATTTAATTGATTTCCATCTTAATTTGATGCAGAACATCTAGTTTTATATTTCTCCCTCTCTCTCTCCCTCTGATTAAAAAAGAAAATACTTGAGAACGATTGAATTAGCATTTCCTTGAAAAGCAGCTTCAGACGATCAACAATAACTTTTAACTACCCTCCTCCCCTAGTCTGAAGGAGGAGGAGATATCTGGAAGGACAGCCTCCTGGAACCGAGCCGAACTATACAAGATGCCTTCAATAAGTTTCCAGACTTTTTTTTTGTACAGACATTTAAAATTATTGTAGACTCTTGAAAATTCAGTATGTTATTGTTATATGTCTTATGACTGACCAATTTTTTATGATTTCAGGTTCAAATGAACAGGTACAGCAGGAATTGGAATACACCCTACTAAAGCCTGATTGTCACAGCTGGTGAATTTCAAAGATGGAATCTGGATGTGAGGAAACTTTAGAAGAAAGATATGCAATGAAATTCTGTTTTAAATTTGGAAAAAATGCCACAAAAACGTGTGGAATGCTTCAGATTGCTTTTGGACTATCTTGCATGAATCGAGTGCAGTTTCAAATAGGATAAGAGATTCAAGGAAAGCAGGGAATCTGTGAGAGATGATGAGAAGTGTGAGAGGAGTAAGGACACCAGAACACCAGAGTTGATTGGCCAAATAAAGAATTTCATGGATAAGGGCCGTATTGTGTCTATAGAGACAATAAGTGCACAGTTTGATGTCAGTGAAAACTGTACACACAATTATTTGTGAGTAACTGAAGATGTGGAAGATTTGTGCAAAGTTTGTGCCAAGGGTGCCTAGAGAAGATCACAGACTATTTGACCAAGATGGGCATCAACAGTTCCTCACCAACCCTACAGTCTAGACTTCGGTTTCCCGGAACTTCCGCCAGAAGAGGCCTGAATTCTTCAAATCAGGTCAGTGGCATCTCCACCAGGACAATGCACCAATCGACAACTCCGTTTTTGTCACAGACTATTTGACCAAGATGGGCATCAAGTCAGTTCTGTTAACCTCTATGTCCAAACTTTGCTCCCTGTGACTTTTGGTTATTCCCTAAGCTCAAGAAAAACATTATGGGCTGTAGTTATAACACCCTTGAGGCTGTGACAAGGGTCATTGACACACACACATAAGAGGACTTCAATGGGGTCTTCTAGAAGTTGTTGGAATGGTACAAGTGCATTGCAGCCAGAGGAGATTACTTTGAAGGGGACTAAAGTTTCATTATCAATAAAAGGGTCCATACGAAAAAAAAGTCTGGAAACTTATTTAAGACACCCCATATCACAAAGAAGAGATGCCATGTAAACAGACCTCACAATACATAATGGCATAAAAATAGCGGGGTTTCATTTTCAAAAGGGACAAATTCTAATAATATGGAGAGGAAAAGAAATACAATCCATCGCTAATTTATTTTTAGTCAAATTTCAAGAAGAATGAAAAATCATTAAAAAAAATTTTTTTTTTTTTTTTTTCTTTGGACTGATCGAGGTCCGGTTTCAAAAAAATTGATTTAAACATCAAAATTTTAAGGCCGAGAGAAAACAAATGAAAATCTTTCAAATTATTTTTTTTAAAGAGTTAGATTTTAAAAAATAAAAATTCAATAAATCTGTTGCCTTTTTGAATAGAAACCTGTAAAGTGTCTTTTTTTTTTTTGTTGTTGTTGATGTTTGAAACATTGTTTAGTCAGGCAGTCATTTACAAATATAATCTTCAAAATTGCACCCCTCACATATTTACTAATTATGCTCAAGTGGCCTTTGGGTCTTGATAAGTGGTGACACCTTAGTAAATAAATTGAAAAATAAATCTTTATGTGATTTTGCCAATAAAATAAACTATGTTTCATAATTTTTGAAAAATAAAAATTAATTGTATTATTCAGACTAGTGTTCTGATCTATGATTTTATTCGCACGTTTCGACCTTCAGGTGTCTTGTCAAATTCAAAATTTGCATAGAATTATCAATTGAACCGATTATTTAATCCAGAGGTAGATTGTTCTCGTCTTGTCAACCATGATTAGGTAGAAGTGTAAAGTGGTTCTGGGTATGACTTTAAAAGACATTTAGTGATGAAGCTCAATTTGGTGGCTGTGGGGAACGTGGAGTTGCCTCATAGTTATCATTGCTCCGAGATTCACTTTGGCCCAGAATGGTAATACCTGTTAGAGCATCTGGTGTTACCAGATCAGGCTGTCTGAAGATACTGACCTCCTGACCTCATGCATCAAACAGTATAGATGACTGGAGACCGCCTCTAAATTAAATATCCCCTGACACTCCCGCTTTCGTGGGAAGCCAGTTCAACTTGCCTAGGGTGAATGCCTTAGAACAACAACAAAGTGTAAAGTAACTTTTTAATTATATTCTTAGCATCGCTTGTACAGAAGATCGAACCTTCACATCTCCAGAAGACTAGTATAAGCACTTTATCCATTGTGCTATGGGTTTGACAAGATGCACCCGAAGAAAATCGGAAGTTACATCAGCCAAAAGTTTGAAAAAATAAAAAGCCTTCAAAATGAGAAACAGCGGTCCAAATAATTAAAATAATATATAAATACTAATTTAAAGATTAAAATTGACTGTTTAATTAAAGTTTGGTTTTATGGCATACCAACCATCTGTGGATTATTTAACGACGAATAAAGTCATCAAATATTGACAAGATACACCCAAAGAAAGTTGGAATTTACATCAGTCAAAAGTTTCAAGAAGAAAAAAAATAAAAAAAATACTGTAGTCTACATTGCATTGTACAGAGCCTACTGTTCTGTTTATAAAATTATTTTTTAAATATAATGGCTTTAATTACAGTTTAAAAAGCAAAATTCAAGTATCATGCTCCAATTGTGCTCTAAACAAAAAAACTTCATTTCGAACGCGCCCCTGTCAAATCAAAGAACCTATTGTTGATTTTATATGGCAGGCTTTTCGGTAATAAAACTTCTCAAATGCACCAGGAATGTTAGACTGCATAAGGTGTTAACTTTGATCAAAATCGCCTATTCCTTCTTTCATCGAATTATAGATACTTATCAAGGACATTCTGATACAAATCTATATAAGAACACTGCCAGGCACATAAAGTACCGTTGTGTGAAATTTCCTAAAAAATCAGCCCAGCCATTTAAAAGTCCATAGGGAACGAACTCACAGACAGACAAAAATTTCTTTTATATAATAGTAGAGATAGAGATTATCTATAAATAATTAGCCATTGTTAATGTTGATCTATACAGAATAGTTTTCATCCAATTTATTTCTTCACATTTGTGACTTACAACTCACAAAACACCACCATTTCAGTATCAATCCAATGACACTTTTTTTTTATGAGAGCTGCATTTTTACCTCGTACGAAAAATCGATTTTGTGTCTTAACTTTGTGCAGCAGAATAATTGATTTATAGACAATTTTGAACCTCCATATTTGTGAAAGTGATGCAGAGTACTCATCAAAATTCAAATACAATGCATGGTTAGAAAAAATAATGATTGATCGTTGTTAGAATGTCAAAGCTCATTACAGTTTACGTTATTCCACCCACATCTTCCTGGAGAGCCTCGGACTAAACACAGATGGTTACATGCTGAGTGAGTTGTGATACTCTGGATGGATCAGGCAGGTTATACGCATCACATTAGATACAGGCCTTACTCTCAGAGAACTTTCTCAACCGCATTTTTGTAACAGAGCACAGGCATGAGTATGGCAGCCGTATGCAAATGCCGAACCATGTGCAAAATGACGTCACGGTGAGGAAGAAAAGAAAAAAATATAAAAAGAAGAATGTGTGTGCCAACCGAGGATCACATTCAAGAAGACAGAGATCAGAGATCATAATTACATTCAAGAGGATTGCGATCACGTTAGAGATGTGGGGTGATGTCACAGTCATAACAAGAAGTCACACATGGCGAGAGAGTGAGGAATAAAGTTCTTTTCTTAAAACCTAAAACAGCAAATTGAATTTGTTTCCTTTGCAACAGAATCTACAACATCTTGGGTCTACCTGTTAATACGTGCGTAACGTTCACTTGATTAGCGTACTCTCAATTTTTTTGTGTGAGGCACTGTGGAACATGACATTGACCCTGGTTCAAAGTGAATGAGAAGGGCAGGATCTCTAGATCTATTAAGGGGTCAAGCCAGGAGACAGTGATAAATGCCAGTGTTTGGTTTCAAAACTACCACTAAAGCAAAAGACAGATTCATAAGAGTTAAATGAAGAGAATAAGTAAAGACGACCAATTGAGCAGAGTTTGATGAACAACTCTCAACATAACTATGTTAAATACTGTGTTTATTTTTTTACCCTATAGAATAATCATGTGAACAAATGTCGCTTGCACCCTATGCATAAGATATTTATAAAAAGAATTCAAGAAATGATCATGCACGCCCAGTGCACTTCTCTTCTTATTGTTAAAAAGATTCTCCGCAGTTTTCAATGAGACTGCAATCAATACAATGGTGATGCCGTACAGATTATTCTATTTAAGTACGAATGAACAGCTGCTTATCTTTTAAGATTTATCAGATGGAGCCAAGGGAGAGAGTGAGAGAAGGAAGTAAATAAGAGGAGAATAAAGAGGACAGAGTGAGAGAGAGAAGAAGAGAGAGAAGGAGGATAGAGAGAGAGAGGGGGAGGATAGAGAGAGAGAGGGGGGAGGATAGAGAGAGAGAGGGGGAGGATAGAGAGAGAGGGGGGAGGATAGAGAGAGAGGGGGGAGGATAGAGAGAGGGGGGAGGATAGAGAGAGAGGGGGAGGATAGAGAGAGAGGGGGAGGATAGAGAGAGAGGGGGAGGATAGAGAGAGAGAGAGGGGGAGGATAGAGAGAGAGAGAGGGGGAGGATAGAGAGAGAGAGAGGGGGAGGATAGAGAGAGAGAGAGGGGGAGGATAGAGAGAGAGGGGGGATGATAGAGAGAGAGAGGGGGGATGATAGAGAGAGAGAGGGGGGATGATAGAGAGAGAGGGGGGATGATAGAGAGAGAGGGGGGATGATAGAGAGAGAGAGAGTGAGGAGGATGGAGGACAGAGAGAGAGAGAGTGAGGAGGATGGAGGACAGAGAGAGAGAGAGAGAGTGAGGAGGATGGAGGACAGAGAGAGAGAGAGAGAGTGAGGAGGATGGAGGACAGAGAGAGAGAGAGTGAGGAGGATGGAGGACAGAGAGAGAGAGAGAGAGAGTGAGGAGGATGGAGGACAGAGAGAGAGAGAGAGTGAGGAGGATGGAGGACAGAGAGAGTGAGGAGGATGGAGGACAGAGAGAGTGAGGAGGATGGAGGACAGAGAGAGTGAGGAGGATGGAGGACAGAGAGAGAGAGAGAGTGAGGAGGATGGAGGACAGAGAGAGAGAGTGAGGAGGATGGAGGACAGAGAGAGAGAGAGTGAGGAGGATGGAGGACAGAGAGAGAGAGAGTGAGGAGGATGGAGGACAGAGAGAGAGAGAGAGTGAGGAGGATGGAGGACAGAGAGAGAGAGAGAGTGAGGAGGATGGAGGACAGAGAGAGAGAGAGAGTGAGGAGGATGGAGGACAGAGAGAGAGAGAGAGTGAGGAGGATGGAGGACAGAGAGAGAGAGAGAGTGAGGAGGATGGAGGACAGAGAGAGAGAGAGAGTGAGGAGGATGGAGGACAGAGAGAGAGAGAGAGTGAGGAGGATGGAGGACAGAGAGAGAGAGAGTGAGGAGGATGGAGGACAGAGAGAGAGAGAGTGAGGAGGATGGAGGACAGAGAGAGAGAGAGAGAGTGAGGAGGATGGAGGACAGAGAGAGAGAGAGCGAGGAGGATGGAGGACAGAGAGAGAGAGAGCGAGGAGGATGGAGGACAGAGAGAGAGAGAGCGAGGAGGATGGAGGACAGAGAGAGAGAGAGCGAGGAGGATGGAGGACAGAGAGAGAGAGAGCGAGGAGGATGGAGGACAGAGAGAGAGAGAGCGAGGAGGATGGAGGACAGAGAGAGAGAGAGCGAGGAGGATGGAGGACAGAGAGAGAGAGAGCGAGGAGGATGGAGGACAGAGAGAGAGAGAGCGAGGAGGATGGAAGACAGAGAGAGAGAGAGAGTGAGGAGGATGGAGGACAGAGAGAGAGAGAGAGTGAGGAGGATGGAGGACAGAGAGAGAGAGTGAGGAGGATGGAGGACAGAGAGAGAGAGTGAGGAGGATGGAGGACAGAGAGAGAGAGTGAGGAGGATGGAGGACAGAGAGAGAGTGAGGAGGATGGAGGACAGAGAGAGAGTGAGGAGGATGGAGGACAGAGAGAGAGTGAGGAGGATGGAGGACAGAGAGAGAGTGAGGAGGATGGAGGACAGAGAGAGAGTGAGGAGGATGGAGGACAGAGAGAGAGTGAGGAGGATGGAGGACAGAGAGAGAGTGAGGAGGATGGAGGACAGAGAGAGAGTGAGGAGGATGGAGGACAGAGAGAGAGTGAGGAGGATGGAGGACAGAGAGAGAGTGAGGAGGATGGAGGACAGAGAGAGAGAGAGAGTGAGGAGGATGGAGGACAGAGAGAGAGAGAGAGAGTGAGGAGGATGGAGGACAGAGAGAGAGTGAGGAGGATGGAGGAGAGAGAGAGAGTGAGGAGGATGGAGGACAGAGAGAGAGAGGAGGATGGAGGACAGAGAGAGAGAGAGTGAGGAGGATGGAGGACAGAGAGAGAGAGAGAGTGAGGAGGATGGAGGACAGAGAGAGAGAGAGAGAGTGAGGAGGATGGAGGACAGAGAGAGAGAGAGAGTGAGGAGGATGGAGGACAGAGAGAGAGAGAGTGAGGAGGATGGAGGACAGAGAGAGAGAGTGAGGAGGATGGAGGACAGAGAGAGAGAGAGAGTGAGGAGGATGGAGGACAGAGAGAGAGAGAGAGTGAGGAGGATGGAGGACAGAGAGAGAGAGAGAGTGAGGAGGATGGAGGACAGAGAGAGAGAGAGTGAGGAGGATGGAGGACAGAGAGAGAGAGAGTGAGGAGGATGGAGGACAGAGAGAGAGAGAGAGTGAGGAGGATGGAGGACAGAGAGAGAGAGAGAGAGTGAGGAGGATGGAGGACAGAGAGAGAGAGAGAGAGAGAGTGAGGAGGATGGAGGACAGAGAGAGAGAGAGAGAGTGAGGAGGATGGAGGACAGAGAGAGAGAGAGAGAGTGAGGAGGATGGAGGACAGAGAGAGAGAGAGAGAGAGAGAGAGTGAGGAGGATGGAGGACAGAGAGAGAGAGCGAGGAGGATGGAGGACAGAGAGAGAGAGAGTGAGGAGGATGGAGGACAGAGAGAGAGAGCGAGGAGGATGGAGGACAGAGAGAGAGAGAGCGAGGAGGATGGAGGACAGAGAGAGAGAGAGAGCGAGGAGGATGGAGGACAGAGAGAGAGAGAGAGCGAGGAGGATGGAGGACAGAGAGAGAGAGAGAGTGAGGAGGATGGAAGACAGAGAGAGAGAGAGTGAGGAGGATGGAAGACAGAGAGAGAGAGAGAGTGAGGAGGATGGAGGACAGAGAGAGAGAGTGAGGAGGATGGAGGACAGAGAGAGAGAGTGAGGAGGATGGAGGACAGAGAGAGAGAGTGAGGAGGATGGAGGACAGAGAGAGAGAGTGAGGAGGATGGAGGACAGAGAGAGAGAGTGAGGAGGATGGAGGACAGAGAGAGAGAGTGAGGAGGATGGAGGACAGAGAGAGAGTGAGGAGGATGGAGGACAGAGAGAGAGTGAGGAGGATGGAGGACAGAGAGAGAGTGAGGAGGATGGAGGACAGAGAGAGAGTGAGGAGGATGGAGGACAGAGAGAGAGTGAGGAGGATGGAGGACAGAGAGAGAGAGTGAGGAGGATGGAGGACAGAGAGAGAGTGAGGAGGATGGAGGACAGAGAGAGAGTGAGGAGGATGGAGGACAGAGAGAGAGTGAGGAGGATGGAGGACAGAGAGAGAGAGAGAGTGAGGAGGATGGAGGACAGAGAGAGAGAGAGAGAGTGAGGAGGATGGAGGAGAGAGAGAGAGTGAGGAGGATGGAGGACAGAGAGAGAGAGAGTGAGGAGGATGGAGGACAGAGAGAGAGAGAGTGAGGAGGATGGAGGACAGAGAGAGAGAGAGAGAGTGATGAGGATGGAGGACAGAGAGAGAGAGTGAGGAGGATGGAGGACAGAGAGAGAGAGAGTGAGGAGGATGGAGGACAGAGAGAGAGAGAGTGAGGAGGATGGAGGACAGAGAGAGAGAGAGTGAGGAGGATGGAGGACAGAGAGAGAGAGAGTGAGGAGGATGGAGGACAGAGAGAGAGAGAGAGTGAGGAGGATGGAGGACAGAGAGGGAGAGAGTGAGGAGGATGGAGGACAGAGAGGGAGAGAGTGAGGAGGATGGAGGACAGAGAGAGAGAGAGAGAGTGAGGATGATGGAGGACAGAGAGAGAGAGGAGGATGGAAGACAGAGAGAGAGAGAGTGAGGAGGATGGAGGACAGAGAGAGAGAGAGAGAGTGAGGAGGATGGAGGACAGAGAGAGAGAGAGAGTGAGGAGGATGGAGGACAGAGAGAGAGCGTGAGGAGGATGGAGGACAGAGAGAGAGAGAGTGAGGAGGATGGAGGACAGAGAGAGAGTGAGGAGGATGAAGGACAGAGAGAGAGTGAGGAGGATGGAGGACAGAGAGAGAGTGAGGAGGATGGAGGACAGAGAGAGAGAGTGAGGAGGATGGAGGACAGAGAGAGAGAGTGAGGAGGATGGAGGACAGAGAGAGAGTGAGGAGGATGGAGGACAGAGAGAGAGTGAGGAGGATGGAGGACAGAGAGAGAGTGAAGAGGATGGAGGACAGAGAGAGAGTGAGGAGGATGGAGGACAGAGAGAGAGTGAGGAGGATGGAGGACAGAGAGAGAGTGAGGAGGATGGAGGACAGAGAGAGAGTGAGGAGGATGGAGGACAGAGAGAGAGTGAGGAGGATGGAGGACAGAGAGAGAGTGAGGAGGATGGAGGACAGAGAGATAGAGAGTGAGGAGGATGGAGGACAGAGAGATAGAGAGTGAGGAGGATGGAGGACAGAGAGATAGAGAGTGAGGAGGATGGAGGACAGAGAGATAGAGAGTGAGGAGGATGGAGGACAGAGAGATAGAGAGTGAGGAGGATGGAGGACAGAGATAGAGAGTGAGGAGGATGGAGGACAGAGATAGAGAGTGAGGAGGATGGAGGACAGAGATAGAGAGTGAGGAGGATGGAGGAGGACAGAGAGAGAGAGAGAAGGACGAGGAGGACAGAGAGAGAGAGAGAGAGAGAGAGAGAGAAAAGGACGAGTATGAGGAGGACAGAGAGAGAGAGAGAGAGAGAGAGAGAAGGACGAGTATGAGGAGGACAGAGAGAGAGAGAGAGAGAGAGAAGGACACAAACCAGTGGAGTGAGGAGAAGAAAAAAGAGGAGAAAGAGATAAAAAAAAAAAAAGATAGCAAAAGAGAGAAGACAGATTTTGAATCCCTTTGTTAGTTGGAATTGGTCAGCAAGGTCCCATGTTTCTAGCTGGTCAAACACTTTGGTGCACAATCTAAAAAGTCCATTTGCACAAAATGAAGAAACAGTCGAATTCCTAAGCTCTTTTTCAAATGACAATAAAAAAATAAAAATAAACAATTATCTGCGTGTGCACCTTCGTGTGAAACTTGAGCTACAATAGAGTTGATATGCAAGAGTTGTAATGATAACCACCGGCATGTTTGTGTAATCATCTGACTATCTCAACAATCAGGAAATAAAAGCTGAGGACACTCTGCGCAGAAAGAATACAAAATGCAACAGTTATCATTTTTATGGAATCAGGGTTATAAATAAACCTGATTTCTGATATGGAAATAAAAATTCAAGAGATAAGAAAATTTTCGGACCAAGACGTGCAATAATTGAATGGGTAGTGTGGGATAATGAACAACAAATAAACGTTTAATTTGTGTGCGTGTATATCAACGATAATGTTGTATTAAACTTTCTGGTTTTCTTTTTAAAAGCCTTCTCTTTGCATAACTTCCGCTCGGCTGTGATGCAGTCGCCATCTTAAGACGTAATATTCGGATGACACAAAAAATAATTGCAAAAAATGTTTCCGCTTATGTACACCGGGTTATGTGGCATAATCATGTCGACACACTGGTTCTTGTTAGACCACTAACATTAAGCAAGGTTGAGCCCTGTCAGTACCAGATGGGTGACCATTTGGGAATACTAGGCACTTTACGTAAAAAGATAGGGACACCTTGTATTAAAAAAAAAAAAAAAAAAAAAAATTAAGATATGTATTATTTGGACCATTCAGACTATTACCACTATTACTACCACTACTATTACCACTACTACAAATACTACTACTATTATATTACTATCACTACCATCACTACTACTACCACTACTACTCTACATAATTTGTATCATTTCTACTAAGCATAATCAGGCTATTCTCTGTGCTACTGAATTTTTTAGATGAACATTGATAATTCTTATTATTTGGATTATTCGGACTACTGTTCTCATCTTTAGGGTTATTTTCATGACGTTTTGGTCGATGTAATTTTCAACCTTCTTAAACAAGTACCCATAGTGTAATGGATATTATTACTACTACTACTATTATTACCACTAGGATGGAGAAGGGTGTATTAATCACTAAAATCTTATAATCAAGTTTATTATCAAGATATTATAATATTAAATGTGCATTCATCAATGTTTGTTGGAGGCTTTTACTTACTTTTTTAACAAACAAAAGGCTTCTGAATTTTTTAGATAAGGATTGGTAATTCGTATTTGTTTGGATATTTAGACTACTGTTCTCATCTTGAGTGTTATTTTCACGTTTTGGTCTATGTAACTTCAGATTTTCTTTAAAAATTTGTGGCGTAATTTAGGCCTTGAGTGGTGACTAATTAGTGTGTGTGTGTGTGTGTGTATATATATATATATATATATATATAAAAATTCATGTCATTTTGAAGATGGACCACTGGTTCTATAAAATTAATATCTTATTCAATTAAGATGCAAAAATATTAAAGAAAAAAAATAATTATTCATTTTTTTTTTTCTTAGTTTTTGTCTGATCATCTTGAGTGTTATTCATACGTTTCAGTCAATGTAACCTCCGACCTTCTTGTAGAACCTGTGGTATAATTTAGGCTTTGAAAAGTGGTTACCTATTAATATATATATATATATATATAAATCTGGTGTCATTTTCAAGATAAACCACCGGTTCTATAAAAATAATCTTATTCAATCAAGAAAAAGAAAAAAAAAAAAAAAAAAAAAATTGAAATTTTTTGTTTTTTTTACTCACTTTTTTCTTAGTTTTTGTCTGTGTGACATCAATCACTCCATTTTCTCTGTCACCTCTAAATAATGTAATCCGCACATAAGGATCACTGAAAAAGGATAAAAACAAATATTTTTCATTAAATAATATTTAACAGTTAAAAAACAAAAAAACAAACAAAACAAAACAAACATTAGAATGATCATCTGTTTAATGTCTTGTCTTCATGTAAACTCAATATGGAGGCTTTGATAAACAACCGTGTCTGTGATTAGAATCATGTGCAGAGTAGATCAACATGTTGCACAGTTTTTAGAAACTGACTTTAAAACCTATCTCTGACCAGGTCTTTATTTCTGTTAAAACCAGTTCATTCTATATTTTCTTTAAAATTTAAAAATTTAACAGTTAAAAAAAAAAAAAAAAAAAAAAAAAAAAAATCTATAATGATCATCAATTTAATTTCTTGTTTGCACGTGTTGGAGGGCTTTTAAAAATTGACTTCAAACCTAACCTATCTCTGGCCAGATTTATTCCTATTTCTCTCTAAACCATCCTCCTATATTTTCTTTGGTCTCCCCCACCCCCGTCAACTAATTTTCCTACTTTAACGTTTCAGCTTCCATGAAACCAAAACAATTGCATTCATTCTTTCATTGTGACCATACTAACAGAGTCTCCTGTTCTACAGATACACCTTCATATGTAACAGAGCACGGACATGCATATACAAGTTGCGTGCAAAATGCGAAGTGACGTCACTGTAAGGAAAAAGACTATAAAATGGAGAGATTATGTTAGACGACACAGCCATAACGAGAAGTCACGCTTGGCGGTTTTTTGGTTGGCTGTTTTTGTTTTACGGCATATCAACCCTTTTCAGGTTATTTAATGCCGCATCCAACAATTTTGAACAAAAAGTTTTTAATAGCATATGTTTGTTTTTTGTTTTTTTTTTCAACTCAGTTTCTATTCAACCCATAGTTGGGACCCTAACAGGTACTACCACTCCAGGTCAGAGTGGACTTGGGAGAAATGGTAATTAAAGGGTGGCTCCACACTCCTCAAAGCCTGCAAACTGGGGCCTCACCATCAGATATAGTTTAAGATCATATCCAGGACTCACGCTTGGCGGAAGAATGAGGAAATAAATGTTGTCGTTAAGAAAAGCTTAGTCCAAGTTATGGTGCACCGTGTTACACATATCGCTCAGATTTTCCCCACTCTCTATCTGTGCCTAAATCAAAACGTAGATTCCATGAACAAAGTTTCTTTCTTAGAACAGCACACCAGTGGAACTCTGTTCCGTCTGCCTGTTTCCCACCTGACTACAACTTGGATATCTTCAAATCCAACGTAAACAAATTCCTGATGAACCCCACCCCTTAAGTAGACATTTTATGAAATCTCAACACTAACGTACAACATACTGTACATGCAATAACCCTTATCCCTGAGTGGCTTCTGGGCCTTGATAAGTGGTGACCTTGTAAAAAAAAAGATTTAATGCAAGCCTTTCTTTAAAACTTATCCCACATCAATGGTAACATTCACGTTGTTTTATCACGCATCCAACACTGGCCATGCATCATCATATATCCCTAATAAATTCTTTCCTTGGGCAACAACACGGTAACAATCTGCTGGGAATAATAGAAGTTTCCTGGACTTGCTCTACCCAATCCTAAAAACAAATCCTATAAATCTGCAGAAAGGACATTTTTATTCTACTGGTTTAATTGTGCTATTGGAATTGGCGGCGTTTCTACAGAATTGGGACAATATTTTTGGAAATCATAAAACTGAATTTCACACGAAAATAATGGTATCTACGTATTCCTCGCATTTTTAAGATTGTATCCAAAAATTATGAAAATCGATAAGGTAGAAAATTATTTATTAAAGAAAATAAAAAATAGAATTTGAAGAAAACAATCGTAACACACAGGAGAGTTCAAAAGGGAGGTAATTTTCTGGTTTGATTTAAACAAGATTTTTCACCTGCTAACACAAAGTTTTTTCTTCTTTTTTTTTAATTTAATAATATTCATGTAATTCCGGCTGTATAAATTGGAAGCTACCATTGTAACTTATTAGAATTTACAAAAAAATCAGTTGAAACCATTGTTTTTTTTATCTGAAAACTCCATTTATGGACTACAAAATCTCGTCCCAATAATGTAGAAGGGCCGAATTGGTTTCTCAGTTCTTTCTATAATCAGTTACTTACAGGGGGGACTAAGTAAACGTTGCCAACATCCATAAGTGAAAGAAGTGGTATTATTAAAGTGACAGGATTCGAAATTAGCACAGACAGGCCGTCAATCCATGTCAGTAGCTACTTCACCATGTTGGTGTTGGTTTTCCCAGTTCTTAATAAAATCAGGTACTCACAAGCGGGACAACGTAAAGGTTGGCAACATGCAAGTGGAAATTGTGCTATGGAGTTGACTGGACTTGAACTTGGCACACCCAGATTGTACATCCACTTCATCATTGTCACCTCCCTAAACTTTTGGGCTGGTGAATCTCTGCCGTGTCTGAGGATTATTGATAAGGTTCAAAATCATGAAATTCAATTGGCCTTACCCTTTCTCCTTTACTGCATCCTCTTTCTCACAAACACAATGAAGCTAGTCTCAGTCTCTTCCATAAATAATACCATGTGTTTCTTGAAATTGTCTGATCTATTCCCTACTTCTTTTGTTCGAGTTTGTTCGTCTAAATCTAAGGGTCTCCATCAATTTGCTGTTTTGATACCTGATTATAATTAGGGCTAGGACAACCGCATATTCTTTTCATTGTTTTGACTCTCGAGTATATATCTGGCACAGTTAGACACAATCAACCGAGAACCACATCACTCTACATAAAGACACAAGATATCAATGGATGAGAATCAAAACAAGGAAAAAATATGCTGTTATCATAGCCCTAATTATAAAACAGCTTCCAATTCCAGTAGCTTCTTTCCAGGAACTACAGGCTTGTAGAATACTTTCTTCTGACCGTTTTCCTCCTACCTACAGCATTAGTCTTTTCAAACCACATGTCAACAGGAATCTGTTATTTCTTCGAGAATCATTTTCCATTATCGTTAGCTTTTACATCAAGTGGATTCATAACTTGTCTGTAGCAACCTTCATAAATAAATAAAATTTCATATTTTTTTCCTGTTATTTTCTTTTTGTAAACATTATTTAGATTTTTTGTGATTGGGAGTCGGAGTTGGAATCTTAGCAAATTGCTTTATAAGCCGCAGTGAAAACTATCAGATTCCAATTTGGTTATCTTAAAAATATATGAATTATTTAAATTGAATTTAGATTTCGTTTACTGTAAAAAGGTAAAACAAAACAAACAAAACAAAAAAAGCAGAAAAGGAAACAAGAAAAACTAAAAAAAAATAGAAAAAGAAAAACAAAAAGGAAATGAAAAACAGAACAGGAAACAAAAAAAGAGAAAAGGAAACAAAAAATAGAAAAGGAAAGAAAAATAGAAAAGGAAGGAAAAACAGAAAAGGAAGGAAAAAACAGAAAAGGAAGGAAAAAACAGAAAAGGAAGGAAAAACAGAAAAGGAAGGAAAAACAGAAAAGGAAACAAAAAAGGAAACAAAAAAATAAATAAATAAATAAAAAATGAATTCACAAACCCTAGAAAAATGTGCCCTTTTAACACATCAAAACGCTATCGTATTTTATTCACCATATGCTGATTGCAGCCATAAGTCAAAGAATATTTTTAAGACTGGAACGAACTATTTTGCGTCCATAGATCACCTATAGTTTTCACATTGACATAAGTTTTTTTTCCTGTGGCTGTTGTTTGTTGTTTGTTTTTTTTTTAAGAGTTAATTTAGTAAAGATTAAGAATCAAATTGTAAATCATACTGTTTCATTAAGAATTAGTGCTTTAATTGACTTTAAATAATAACCGCCCAATTTTTATTTTAACAAAGTCCACTCAATAAAAAAATGAAGGACGGATAAAATAAACTTCTATTGGTCAACACATTATCTTCCTTTCAACATTTAAGTAGATTGCATAATGAATGCATAATAAAATGAAGTGAAGGCGCGGGAGAAATGTTATCAGTGTCCATCGTCATGTTTACACATGATCGGACTGAAACAAAAAAAATTGTCTCCTGTTTCCACAAATCTATCGATATAAATAGAAAGACAAGTTTAGTGACGCAAGAAAACACTCGATCAATATATTGAGATTAATCAATAGGTTTGATGGTAATTAGATAACGCTGTGACTGATTGCTGTGCATGTTGATAAATGTGTGCGTTTGTCGATTACACAACAGTAGTAAATAAAGTGCACGAGTCCAAAATGGCTACCAAGTTGAGATCATTCTTTGAACTACTGTTCTCATCTTGAGTATTATTTTCACATTTCAATCGATGTAACTCCGACATTTTCCAGATGTCTCTTGTTGAACTCGGGAATCTTTTTTTTTTTTTTGTCAAATTTGGGACTCTCCACGGAATTTTGAACAGAACCTTTTATTTAATCCACGGAGTAGTATACTCTCGTTCCTTCCGTTATGACTAGGAAGAAGTTTTAATTTGTAATTGTATGCTTTGTAGCACCCCACACTTAGGATTGAACCTTGAATTATTCAGATTACTGTGGTCATCTTGATTTGTAAGCCATGTTTAGCTTCAGAAGAGTTTCCGATGAGAGTTATTCTATACAAGTCCTGGAGATGACAAATTCTCAGTGGACAGCTGTTCTGTACAGGTTCCGGATTTTATAATTTTGCAGCCAAAGAGCAAAAAATCCTTCTCGTGTTGACACGAAAAAAAAAAAAAAAAAAAAAAAATATGTGCAAGGTTGCTTAAAAAAAAAAAAGGTTTAATTTTTATGGAGCAATTCTGGTTTCTGATTGGTTGATAACAGAACGTGAATTAATTTGATTCGTCAGTTTCTAGCAGCAGCATTTATAAATAGAATCTCCCAACTGTGAGGGATCATGCCCCATTATGAGTCAAAAATATTGCAACACACAACATTCCGGTTGATGTAACCTCCAACCTTCTTCAGGTGTATCTGATCAAACATTTTCAAATTAAACTTTATTTAACCCATAGGGTGGGGGCATGTTCTCGTTATGTCAGTCATGATTCGGTAGAAATCCTAAGTAATTCACAATTGTATTTTTTTTTGTTTCATTTTTGAGAATTGCCTACACTGAGGATTGAATCTTTAACCTCCAGAATAGCGTAACTTACCACTGAATTTCACCAAGTACTCTACCGGCAGATAGATTCTAGAGTTTGACAAGATAGAGCTAAAGATGGTCAAACTCAGAAATCTGGATGGAATTTCGAATGGAAATTTTTTGTTTAATCCAGATTGAGTAAAAGTTTGAAGTAATTCGCAATTGCATTTTCTTTTTTTTGTTGTTGTTTTTGAGCATTGCCTGCTAGATTCAATCTCTTCAGATTGGCAATCATTTAGAGATATTGTCGAGATATTACATTAAAAAAAAAAAAAAAACATAATAAAAAAAAATCACTGGTTCTTATCACCATACTAGGTTGGCGTCAGGAGGGGCATTCGGCCTATAACACTCTGGTCTCGATTAAGAAAATAACTTACAAAGAAACCTGATCAGAGATAAGTTCGAAAATCAATTTTCTAAAATAATACAGACCATGCTAAGAAGCAGAAGGGAGGGAGGGGAGGCATCTAAACTGCAGAAGCATTTAAAATGCAGCAGATGATGCGGATGATATTAGATTAGAGATGTCAAAAAGATTTTCGTGTCACATTTAAAATTCAATCAATATTTCTCTCCACACGATTTCATTAGCTAATTTTAGTCACTGAACTCCTCTCACCAACTATGATGATACGAAAGTAACAAATCGACAGTGATGTAACGTGGTTTATGGCATATCAACATTTTTTGCAATTTGTTGATGTTAAAACAATATCGATAAATGATACATGGATTGATTCCAATAAATTCATGGTATATCAACAGGTTAAGGTTGATTAAAACCAAAAACCCAAGATATATAACTACTTCATTTACTCACATAAAATTAATATACGAAAGCATAAATTTATGCGTAAACTTGAAGTATTTACTTCAAAAGTGCTCAATACGTACGTAGAGCTAGTTAGTAAGTTATAAAATGTATATGGCGATTTAAGCTACAAGTGTAGCTTAATCGGCATATACATTTTATTACTATATATATATATATATATATATATATATATATATATAAATAAAAGAGGGAGGTGGTGTTTGATCAACACTGCTGGGGAGCCATGATTCAATATGCTGTTTTGTTTTTAAATCGCCTAAACAGTGTTTCATGGTACAAACTGATGATTCTTGAAAACTTAGGACTATTGTGAGTTTGAGAAAGCGAGTTTGAGAAAGCAAGTTTGTTCAGCAATTGCAAATGACTTCCTGACAAAATAATTTTCCAATGAAGGATTAAAAATTAATTTTTTATAAAAAATTCTTTATATGGTTTTTAAGGTTAAAAAAGCTTCCAAAACACATACACACACACATATAAAATAAACAAAAAGAAACAACTTTTATTGACAACATAATGTATAAAATAGAGTTAACAATGGATGCAATAATTTTTAATTAATAGGGAAATAACTACAGATTATGTCCCTTGGAACTGCATGAAATGAAAGCAATGAATCTAATACAAAGTAACTAATGAATTCCACCTCAATGAGTAACTTAAACTTCCAAGAGAAAATGAGTATTTATCTGAATATACTTAGGTATACATTCTGATACATACATTATAAATCCAGCAACCAAGAAGAAAATACTCAATTTAAGTTCGTATGACTAATAAACAATACGATAGCTTTCCCCCAAAAAGCAAAATGGTCACCTCAACATATTTAGAAAATTAGTTTTGCATGCACACACAACTTAAACTCCTTGTAGATTTATAACCCTAGTTAACATACAATATATAATAGCTATTAGCTAACGTAGATTCCATGAACAAAGCTTCTTTCTTAGAACCGCACGCCTGTGGAACTGTCTTCCGTTTTCCAGCTTTCCAGCTGACTACAATATGGTTGTCTTCAAGTCCAATGTAAACAAGTTTTTGATGAGCCGTTCCACTTAAGTTAACAAATTGACCGAATTTCCATTACTAACGATTACTATATTGTCCAATTGACTACTGTACACTCTTTAACCCTTATTCTCGAGTGGCCTCTGGGACTTAATAAGTGGTGATGCCTATGTAAAAGAAAAAAAAAAAAGGTTTTTTTTTTCTCTGCATGTGTTTGACTGGGGAAGGGGTTGAGGGAATCACCTCAAATGGACGAATGTAATCAGTGCCAAGTGAAGAATTCAAAAGAATCGCAAAGAAATACCAATTTTATGAAGAAAACTATCGTTATGCATGTAGCTCTCCCTTTTATTAAAATTAAATTGATATTGCACATGTACGTTTACTTAATTACATCGCCATGATAAACAAAGTGAAAAACACTAAATAAAATTACATTTTCTTGAAAATACTATTTAAGGAGTACATGGTGTAAAGAGCCGACATTTGGATATAGCATTCTACAATGTGTATTGATTAGGTATGTATTATTCCAATCTGTATCTTAATAGTTTTTGTGGTGTGATTTTGAAATTAGTATATGTTTATGATATTGGGTACTTTATTTTTGCCACCAAAACTAAACATTTCAGCATTTTTTATTTACTTATAATTAAGTTGCAGTTGGAATTGTTTAAAAAAATAAAAATAGGCATATTGAATGTTCATATTTACTGTCATTTAATTCAGTTTTATTTAATGATACTTTAAAAATTGTTCATCAGTGCAATTTTGCTATTATAAATGATGCAATGTTCACTTTTCACACCTCAAAAATTAAGGCCGAAATTAAATTAGAAATAATTGTACTTTTATTTCCTATTGTCTTATACAAAGAGTGATGAAAGCATCTTTTGTGACATTTTTTACTCGTTTTTTTTTTGTCAGTTGGTTTAAAAATTGCCATGTTGTCATTTACACTTGCCCGTGATTCTTCACCCTCGTTAGGGTTAGGGTTAGGGTAGTGTATCCTGCTGATTCTGCTTCATTATCATCAGTGGAAAATAGATGTAGAATCCAGTTCTAAAAATGTTTTCTATATCAATCTTTTAAAATTTAATATTTCCATTGTGAGGCTAGGAAAGTAGATATACACAAGTTTTTATAATTTAGATAGGACTAGCAGGTGTTTGGAGGTGTGTGTGTGTTAGGGGGTGGGTTCGATCAAAAACAAAAACCCTGGTGTTTGGAGGTGTAAAAGAAAAAGTTTTGGTAGGAAGGTAGGTTCGAACCCGAAGCGTTGGCGCAAAGGTGGAAAAGAAAGAGAAAAAAATGTGACATCTTGGCCACAAGGGGAGACGAAGTGAAAACTGTTTTAATTTAAGGCTTATAAAGTCGACAGGTGCGCGAATTTAATGATAATGAGGTCGAACATATTCGGCAGTTAAGTTTTGCTGCGAGGAAGTTTTTCTTTGCCCAACTTTGGCTGTTTGTTTACCCAAGATAAAAAATGGGGGTGTCCATTTGAAAAGCACTTGTCTGATATGACGGTTCTTTCTGCATTGATCAAATGATACGTATATGTTTTTATTTTTCTTTATTCAATATAGTACAGAAAATATTGTAAATAACTTCATAAGAAAATGAGGGATAAAGTAAAAGAAAATAAAAAATAAATAAAATAATAAAAAAAAAAAAAAAAAAAAAAATTGGTCCAAACTACTGCTTCTTCAGTCTGGTTCTATCAGATCAGGCTGTTTTAAGATACTGGCTTCCAGACCTAAAATATACCAGATACCGATGATTTTTCTTTCCCTTTGCAAAACTCAATCATGTTCTGCAAAAAACAAAAATGTTCTGCTACAAAACAACCAAACCAAACACTAAATGAATAAATATTTGAGGATAATAACTTGAAACTAGAACTTTCTCCAAAAATTACTGAATTTTGCATTCAATAACCGCACAAAAAAAAAAGGCTTGATATGCCATAAAAAAAAAAAAATAAATAAATCGTTACTTCAGAATAAATAATTCAACCGATTCTAATCACTTGAAGAACTTGCCAAGAATTAATGAAAACCATACCGACTATGAATGGTAAACAGTTCTTCCATTTTGTAGAGCAAAGATTAGACATCAAGATTTATATAAATAGGTCAACAGCTTTCAATAAAGCAACTGATTCCGTCTTGATGCTTTGCACTAGTGATAATTTGAAATGTCTATTGCCATAAAGCCGCTCTTTGTTGCCTTTGATCATTACCAACTGGAATTTAATCTTTGAAGAGAAACGCAGAGTTCTAATTCTTTTTCTTGTTGGTATTTTGATGCTTTCATTAATAATATTTCTAATAACACGGCCTTTTCATCTACAATGTTCGCCTTGTTTTGTTTACACGTAATCAAATTATTGGAAAAACAGGACATTTAATCTAATCATTATTGCAATAAAGGAAAGTCTTTGAAAAGGTGTATTGCACTGAAAGTCTCAGAAGAAAAAAATTCTTTTAATATTATTTTGTTTTCTGAAATTTTACAATTAACGTTACCAAATAATGTTTGTAAAGATGTGACAAAACTCCTATTTAAAATCTGCAAACAAACATATCTACTTCAAACCGACAAAACCTGTCATTAACACTGGGTGTATTCTTTTTATCTCTCCATAAAGGGATGACACCTTGGGGGTAATACCACCAGCAAAATGAAGAGGAAAAAAAAAAAAACAAGGTTTAAAAAACAAAAAAAAAAAAAAAAAAAAAAACAAGGTTTAAAAAAAAAAAAATAAATAAAAAAGTGTATTACACAGAAAGTTCCAGAAAAAAAAATGACTTTAATAATTTAACAAGTCAAGCATGCGGGGTCTCCCTCCACAAGTGAAAATTTTGACTTTCACTATGACTAATATTTGTGCAAATTTTTTTTTTTTTAATCCAAGGCGTGGTTGAGAAAAGTGTGAAAAAGTGAACAGACAAACGATTTGGGAGCAATTTTTACTCCTACAATGGCCCATAGGAGATCAACCAGAGTTATCCCGGAAAATCCGTTCTGGCAAAAATTTACTTTCACCATGACTAATGTTTATGCAAAATTAAAAAAAAAAATAAATAAATCCAAGAAGTGGTTATTGAGAAAAATGCGAACAAACAGGAGTGAATTACTAGGTCCAATCCCTTTTTTGTCGGGGGATTAATAAATTTATTTTTAAACATTTGGTTTTTCTAAAATTTCAAATTAACCTTACGAAAAAACGTTTTCAAAGACCAAACTCCTAACTCAGATAAAAATTTTGGAACACAGTAGTTGTTATATTTAGTTTTATGTGATCATCTTCATATCATATCTGAATGTTATTAAGCCAGTTATATATATATATATATATATATATATATATATATATATATATTTACATTTTGTATAATTCTAGCCTTTCTCTTCTGATGAGAAGCATTTAGCTTCAAAATGTCATTGCCTAAAGAGTTTTTATTTTCATTTTCTACATTGTTCTGATGATATAATGTTATATATAATTTTTATTCATCTTTCATTTTATATATATATATATATATATATATATATATATAAAAGCAACCTTGTCTGAGGAACAGCCTTTACCAAACTACACTTAATTTTTGTTCTACAGACTTGACACTTGATATATCGCAGATTTGGATTTGTGGAACTAATTCGATTTGGTCTTTAGTCGTTAAAAATAGCTAAGATATCAAAATTGACCAAAATTGGAACTTGGCAGGCATAAGTCGACTTAAAGTGCTTCTATGCAAATATACAATTATGCATTAAACAACAAGTCCTTATATGGGTTTATGTCAGTTAATGTTTTGGTTTTGATTCTAGCTGATGGCACCAAAGTCTTTTTTTTTTTTTTAAGTTTTGAAATCACTACTATATATTGCATACAGGCTCCAATAAACATGAAATTTTCATGAATTAAAATATAATTAAGTATATTTTCTGACTAAGCAACGCCAGGCGGCTTGCTAGTACACATACACACACTCACACACACTAGTCTTTCAATCATAGGCATGTTCTTTTCATTCCAGAGATTTTCAAGGATGGCTGCTCTTAAGACATCGACTCTAAAACTTCTTGGTTTGTTTTTCTCATTAAATCTTTCATTTTCAACCATGACAATTCCAAGCATTTTGAGGGGGGGGTACATAAGAAATGCAGTCAAATTATTGACAGGTTGAGAGGATGATGACCAGTTCGTGTGCAAGACGTGTAACACAATGGAGACGGGTGAGAATTTTGATGTGGATACAGAATATATGGAGGGCAAAGCTATTGAGATTGTTCAAAAGTTTTCCTTGATACCATTGGAGCATAGGGAGGAGCAGGTGCTAGTATCATTGCAAGAGTTAGGAATAAGCTACAGAAACTCATGTCATTACTAACCAGCAGAGCATTATCATTGTTAATCGAGAAGAGCCAATTAGTGTGATGATGTATGGAAGCGAAACCTGGCTAGAAAGGGTTGAGGACATGCGTTGCATGGAAAGCAATGATATGAGACTGATACGATGGATGTGTAATGTGAGTCTTAAAGATTGGTTTAGATTTGATGACATTTGTGAGAAAATATTAAAGATATTATAGAGAGATGTCCACAGAACCGTACACTTTGATAGTATGGTCGCATTGAATGAGTGGATGTGAGTTCTTTATTTAGTATAACAGTTGAGGTAGCAAGGTCAACTGACAGGAGAAGGTTAAGGAAAACATAGAAGGCAGTGATAAAGAGGAACTTGAGATGTGGACAGACATAGGTTAGTTTGGAAGTCATTTTCTATAAGCTGAGCAAAACATGGTAGCATCTAAAACAGACATTAAACCGATGCTGCTGCTGATAATTAATTGTATATGATTAATTGAATACAAGTCACTATTTTACCCATATTTGGAGAGGTGCGAGTCGAAAAGATTTGAGTGGACATAGCAATAAGACTAGTTCCATCGGTAATTTTTTATTCAGCAAAACCAAATCAGTGAATGAGGACGATTTTTATTCGGTTATCTGTGTCTAGATCAAAGTTAATAGATGCATAAAAATTTGGAAATCACGTATAGGGGAGGTGGGGGGGGGGACTCCAAATTGTAAATTATCTAATCACTAAACCATTTGATGGTTCAATAAATTTATTTTTAAAATGACGTCATTACAAACAATGTGAACATCACCAGTGCAACCACCTTACTTCTCATGCTTTAATTAGTTGGTGATTGAACGATTTTTGAGATAAGGATTGATTATTCTCATTATTTGGATATTTCAGACTACTGTTCTCATCATTATGAGTTTCACGTTTTGATTGATCTCTTATCTTCTCCAGGTCTATCTCTGAACTATACACAAAATTTTGAACAGAACCCTTTATTTACTTCACAAGGGTAGCATGTTCTCGTTCCATCAGCCATGACTGGGCAAAAGTTCTAAATATTTTATCCACAAGGACTCGTGGTGTTGTGGATAAAGTACTTGGTAAAATTCAGTTGCAGTTACACTCTTCTGGAGGTTGAAGAGTCAATATTCAGTGCGGGCAACACTGAAAATACATATTTGGATTCATCAGACTACTAGTCTCATCTTGAGTGTGATTTTTCACGTTTCGGTTGATGTAACCTCCGACCTTCTTCAGGTGTATCTTGTTGAACTTGAGAATGTTTCTGTCGAACTCTCGAATTTGGACGGAATTTTGAGCGGAACCCTTTATTTACTTCATGGAGGTAGCGTGCTCTTGTTCCGTCAGCCATGACTGGATAGATGTCCTAAGTAATTTGGAATTGTATTCTTTGATCACCCACACTGAGGATTGAACCTTCAACCTTCTGGAGATTATCACATTTTACAATTGATTTTTCCAAGTACTCTAACCACTGCGCCATGGATCCGCAAATAATATGAATAACCAATCCTCATCTCCAAAAATTCAGAAACGTCACTCAAAAGACAATTTCAAATTATTTAGGACTGGTAACCAGTCATGGCTAACAGAACAAGAACATGCTACTCGCATGGATTAAATAAAGGATTCTGTTTGAAATTCCAAGCAGATTCCAGAGTTCGATAAAAAGATACACCTGAAGAAGGTTGGAGGTTACATCGATTGAAACCCTGCAACAATAACACTCAAGATAAAAACAGTAGTCCAAAAAATATGAATAATCCTCATCTCAAAAATCCAGAAACATGCAAGACTGATAATAAAAAAATGAACATAAGTGAATTGAGGGTGGTCTGTAGACTCCCTTTACATTGCCTATTACAGATATGTATCTTTGCCTGGATTACTCCACTTACCCTTGCTCCTCATTTTACAATGTTGAGTGCTTAATGTTTAGTTTTTGGTACGATTTAACTGTGTATTGAACCTGGGTTTTCAGGCTCAGTCACAAACCCTAACCATTATGCCACATGTGGTCAGTAAAAGTAATTTGAATACAGAAATTTCAAGAATGTGGCACTTGAAAAAATAAAAAAATTCCAATCGAACATGAAACACTGAATCTTAATTGGGAAAAATTCGAATAACAGAAACTATCCCTAGCAAAACATGTTTTCTTGAAATCAAAAAAAAAAAAAAAAAAATCCATGTGAATATGTAAAAGGTTATAATCCGAAATTTACAAATTAGGTTAAAATTAAGAGAAAGTGAAAAATTCCATTGTAAGTTTTAAAATTAGAGTCACGTGACAGGAAATGACGTTATGGAAGGAAGCATGCAACAGGGAAGTGTTTTTTTTTTTTTTTTTTTTTTTTTTTAGACACCCCTCCTACAGTGTGTGTAATACTCTAGACCCTACCCCGACGATGGAAAGTAAAAAAGAGAAAATTAATATAACAACGGAAATAAGATTTATCATTAGACAAGGAATTGAAATTTGTTCCTTAACGAAGACAAAAGAGAGGTAAGGTGAGGTAGTTATTTAAGGACAAAGGAATTAACAGAGGATTAATTAATGTATTTTGGAGTTAGCTGTATAGACGTTTTTTTTGTTTGTTTTTTTTTTAACGTGTAGTTGCAGGAAACAAAATGCCCCGAGATATATTTAGGATTGACAAGGAGTTTTATGACAGGGAGGCGCAACGACAGTGTCTGATGATGTCAGAGTTTAGAATCCAGTGGGCCACTTAACAACAGAGTTTTGATTGTGAGGAAGAAAGATCGTGGCTCTGAGCAGATGGCAAAATGACTTTAATTGACTGACAAACACATTCTCAATAGTAGATATAGATGTGGACTTTAGTTTTTCAGCATCATGAGTGACACAGAGACACACAGTCCAACGAATGTGTACAGAAAACATCAGAGTCCATGTTTTCTTTAGAGTGGCTTTATTTTCTTTTTATGCTTATGAGTCCATGCGCACCATACTGATAGCCACAAATGCGTAAAAACATGATAACACGGCCATAAGAGAAGACAAAGAAAAATTCATGGCACACAACATTGGGGTCAGCGTGCTGTCGAGTGGAGAATACATGGTTACGTCATATAATTTGGGAAATAGCACTTTATCTAGATGTACACTGCAGTAAATTGTCAACTAGACCCCAGAAGCAAATAATAAAGTTATTTGTCGTTCTTTTAAATTCCTATCATCATCACAGTTATAAGGCGGGGGTGAGGGGATAAAAAAAGAGGAGGATGACACAGTTATTTCTTTTAAATTCCTCACATTATCATAGCTAGAAAATAGAAAAAACAAAAGCCTTAGATGAAGATGAAAACGATGAAGACAACTGTATAAACATAGGTTGTACATTACCTAAAAGCAATTTGAATTACATTACTTCACCTTTTCTGTTCTCAGTCAGTGGAGGAGAAATCTTTCATAATCGAGAAAAATTTTATTTTTGTTGCCCGTTTTGGGGAGCTGGATTTCCCCCACATTAAAAACTGACCTTGTGTCTAACTCTACCCTCGTGGGGGAGGCAAGTAAATGAAGAAGAGAAATACATAATGCGCTTATTTAAATTATTATACTAGCAGGGAAACCCGACGTTGCTCGGGATTGAATAATGATCAACAAATGT
Organism: Euprymna scolopes; assembly: GCF_053919585.1. Taxonomy (NCBI): domain Eukaryota; kingdom Metazoa; phylum Mollusca; class Cephalopoda; order Sepiida; family Sepiolidae; genus Euprymna; species Euprymna scolopes. The sequence goes on from NC_136509.1 coordinate 91,196,378, forward strand.
TTCACCCTCCCATATTTTCATTGTCATCGAAATTGATGAAATCGACCGTTTTTCAATCAAATCAATTGATTGCCTGCTCTAGTTGGGGATCCATCGCAGTGCACGAAGAGGAAGCTTCACATGCCTCTTTGCAATGACTTAGTCCACAATACATTGTAGTCTACATTGCACTGTAGAGAACCTACTTTTTTTTTTTTACATAGGCATCACCACTTATCAAGGCCAAGAGGCTACTCGAGGATAAGGGTTAAAGAGTGTACAGTAGAAATTGGACAATATAGTAACCGTTAGTAATGGAGATTCGGTAAATTTGTTAACTTATATGGAACGGCTCATCAAAAACTTGTTTACGTTAGACTTGAAGACAACCATATTGTAGTCAGCTGGAAAGCAGAAAAACGGAAGACAATTCCATAGGCGTGCAGTTCTAAGAAAGAAGCTTTGTTCATGGGGTTTAGGTTTAGGCATAGATAAAGAGTAGGGGAAATTAGTGATAGTGTTTTCTGCTAGACGGGTGTTTCTTGTGAAAGTTTGGTGGGGGGGGACCATAGAATGGAGCTCAGCCGAGCACTTGCCATAAAATAACGATAAAGCAGAGACAAACTCGCAACATCTCTTCTGTGAGAGAGAGGTTGCAGGGAAGAGAAAAGGACATCTCCCACAAGGTTATGAAGTCTATTTTGAACTCTATCAAGGCAGAATAAGTCCTTTCTAGCAGCTCCTGCCCAGATGTGGCAACAGTACTCCATCCTTGGACGTACCTGCCTCTTATATAGATAGAGAATTGCATCAGCAGTGAGATATATACTGGATTGATAGAAGGATCCCACCATTTTTCCAGCGGCCTTGGCAACAGATTTAATGTATGTGTCCCATTTAAGATCAGGAGTAAAGGTCAAGCTCAGAAGCTTGTCAAAACATGTGGACTCCCCAAAACGAGAGCCATTCATTTCAATTGATTCTTAAATACAGGGCATACTGATGAGATTTTCCAGGGTGACGGGAAGAAATTCTCCTTAAGACAACGTTTAAACAGTTTTGTAAGGATGGGCGCTAGTTCTGGTTGAAGTCTTTTGAGTACTATAATTGGAATACCGTCAGGGCCGGTTGCTTTACTGGAATCAAGATTTTTGATTAGCTTGGCAACATCACGTACAGATATTTGTATATCACATAGCATGTTTTCTGATACAGGAGGAAATATTGGAGCTTAGCAGCCTTGGTGGCAAAGGTTAGAATTAGCTGCAAAGTTCTTGGCAAAGAGTTTGGCTTTGTCTGATGCTGACGAGATTACCTCAGGTCCATTTATTAGTTGGGATAGAGCACACGCTTCTGTTCAGGATTCTGTTTGCTATTTGCCAAAACCAAGCCGCTGCTCAGCTACTTTGGACTTGACGGACTGAGCATATAACTCTCTTGCCTTCTTTATTACTTTTTTACAATGGTTGCTGGCAGTTCTGAAAGCGGCTTTAGTCTCAGTACATCTATTACGTTGGAAGCAATGAAAAAAGTTATTTCTATGCGCAATGGCAGCAGCACATTCCGGAGAGAACCACGGCTGGCTGTTAGGTTTTTGCTGGAATTTTTTCCAGGGTATGAAACGGTCTAAACCTACAATTAACCATTCTGTCAGGTCTGTTAATTTATTTATTGAATTGAAATTTAAAACTCAAGTCAATTATCATGTTTCAATTGTTCTCTAAACGAACATTCATTTCGAATACGCCCGTCTTATCCAAGAACCTACCGTTTATTTTATATGCTGGGCCTTTCTGCTTGTGTGGTAATCTAAACGTCTCAAAAGCACTAGTGGTGTTAGGCTGTATGAGGTGTTAGCTTTGATCAAAATCGCCCGTTCCTTCTTTCATTGGATTTTTTTTTTCCATTATCGATGTTTATCAGAGACATACCAATATAAAACCTATCTAAGAACATTGCCAGATATACGAAGTACATTAATGTAAAATTTCATATAAATCTGCTCAGCCGTTTCAGAGCCTATAGGGAGTGAACTCACACGAAGTTTCTTTTATATAATAGTAGATAGATTACATTAATATTATTAATGGGAGAGAGGGAAGTTTTGGTAAATCATAAGCAAGTAAATCCGCTTCTGTCTATAGCACTCCTCTCGTTGACATACAATTAACCCCAAGATCAACCCTGACCATTTCTCCCCCCCCCCTCATACACCCACCCACCCCGAGCAACTGTTATTAATTTTTAGTTTGAGGGGGGAAAAAAATCGTTTCTCCATTCCTCATTTCAGCCAACCACTTATCTGCTTTGAATCATAGAACAGCAACACTTGTTGTCTTGGCAACAGAGTCCATGAGACTGTATACGGGTGGGTTACTTAATAGCTACTAGTTTAATTAGTTTCGGC
>NC_136509.1:91203763-91261263 GCF_053919585.1 Euprymna scolopes
ATTGGCAGAGGAGTTTGGTAGAGTCTGCAAAGGTCAACTCTGTAAATTTTAACTTCTTGCCAGCCAAATTTTCGCCCCAAAACTGTAAAAAAAACTTGCTGCATGTCTGAATACCCTTTATGTAAATTTTCAAATGTTTAGACCCCAAATTTGCTGAATAGTTTGCTAGAGACCCCTAAAGGTAAAATCTTTTGAAATTTGACTCCTTGGCAACCAAATTTTCAGCCAAAAATCGATTAAAAAGCTTGCCCTATGCCTGAATCAAATTTTTTTAACTTTGACCCCAATTTTGACCCATAACATTTGTTTTGGTTCAAATCAAATTAAAAAGTAGTTTGATCCATGTCCAAGTAATCTACATCTAAAATTTCAAGTGTTTAGACTCAAAATTGGCAGAGGAGTTTGGTAGTTTTCATTGAACTTTGACCCCTTGATAGCCAAATTTCTGGACGAAAACTGATTAAAATCCCAAATCTCAATACCCTTTATATCAAATCTGTAGTCTGAAAATTAACAGAGTAGTTTGGTAGGAAAATGTACACACAGATACATACAATTTCACTTATATATATATATATATATATATATATATATATGTGTGTGTGTATACTAGCATTTCAGCCCGGCGTTGCCCGGGTGTTTTGAGGTGTATGTTGAGCAAAAAAAATAAAAATGTGATAGTAGGAAGGCAGGCTAGAATCCGTATGCAAAGGAGGAAAAGAACAGGGGGAAAAACGCAACATCTTTGCTGTTACGGCCACCGCCAAACCGGAAGTGACGTAGGTTTCAATTAAGGCTAGACAATCGAAAAGAGAGGATGACTTTCGAAAATATCAGGGGAAAAAAGTCAATCCCCTGTAGAAAAATGCCTAGTTGAAGGTGAAGATATTAATGATTTTAGCCTATTATTCAATATTTGTCGTCTGAAGGATTGAACTTTAAAATGAAACTGATCTTGTAAAAATCCGCCGCCTCTGTCGAAAGTTTTAGGCAGACATGCAAACATACATACATACATTTATATATTGATAACTCAAATTTTCGACCCAAACTGAGTAAAAAGCTTGCCCTATCTCTGAATACCCTTTATGTAAAATTTCAAACGTTTAGACCAGAAATTTTCTGAGTAATTTGGTAGAAACTGAGGCGGTCAATTTTTTTTTTTTAACTTTGACCCCTATTATGACCCTTTAACATTTGTTTTGGGCTCAAATCAAGTTAGTAAGTTAGATCCATGTCCAAGGAACCTATATCTAAAATTTCAAGTGTTTAGACCAAAAATTGTCAGAGGAGTTTAGTAGAGTTCTCAAAGGTCAAATCGTTGAACTGACCTCTTAAAAGACAAATTTCTGGCCAAAAACCGATGACAAAGATTTTCCCAAATCTCAGTACCCTGTATATCAAATTTCGAGTCTGTAGACTTAAAATTTACAGAGTTATTGCGTAGGAAAATGTACACAGACACACACACACACACACGTTCACATATATATATATATATATGAGAGAGAGAGGGGGAAAATTAATGAACTTTTTTTTTAACCTATTACTGCTTCCTCTTATTTTCTATGATTGACTGTTTTGTTTGGTTTTTAATCCCCTTCTTTTTTTTAAGGTCAGTCTGTCAGACTCAAGTTATTTTCTGTAAATATTTTAAACATACCATGAATTCGTGAGAATCGGTATGTCGATTGTCGTAATCGTTCATGTATCCGCTTAAAATTTGGGATGGATTTCACGGTATTCCAAAAATGCTATTTGGAAAAAAAAAAATTACCTCCACAGAACAAAGATATATATAAATAAAATGCTAAACATATTTCTCCTGTAAAATTTATTAAAAAGAAAAAAAAAGTTGAATTCGCATAGTTTTACTGACAAATCAAAATAATATACAAGGGCTGTTCTATATACAAGTATTATAGTTATAAAGACCCTTTAAGAAAATTAAAGTTGAGCCCTATTTAGGGGATTGAGAAAAAAAAACCCGGTAAACTTCAGCTAAAACGCATCATTCCAACTTCCTACTGAAGAAGACTGACGGTTTACTATGAACGCCCGCTGATATGGCATTCATGAGTACTTAATTTCCGTCCATGCATGTGTTAGTTGCTGGTGGCCTAGAGGAAAGATACTAATGTGTAAAATTATGGGTTACTGTGTTGACTGGGTTCGAATTTCCCAACCAGCATTAATTATCATTTCATACACTGATAATTGCATCAGCATGAAACACCAATTTGTGTAGGAAAAAAAAATTTGTTAATATTTAAAATATATATATATATATATATATATAGTTCAGCCCAGCTTTTCTCAGGCCTTATGTACTGTTCATAACTATGTGCATATATATGTTAAAAAAGTTTTACTCCTGTCCAGGTAACCTACATCTAAAATTTCAAGTGTTTAGACCCAAAGTTGGAGGAGGAGTTTGGTAGAGTTTACAAGGGTCAAATCGTTGAACCATGACACTTTGAAAGCCAAATTTCTGGCCGAAAACCAATTCAAAAGATTTTCCCAAATCTCAATACCCCTTATGTCAAATCTCGAGTCTGTAGACTGAAAATTGACAGAGTAATTTGGTAGGGAAATGTACACAGAAAGACATACACAGGCAATTTCAGTTTTATAGATATACTAGAAGTTTCGCCTGGCTTTGCTCAGGCCCTATGTATTGTTCATAACTTTATGTGCATATGTAGATATTAAAAAGTGTGAATATGTACGGTAATGCCTTCTATATAATAGGCTTCCTTAACTACCATAAAGAAAAGTTGGTAGAGTCTGCAGACGTCAAATTTTTTTTAACTTTGACCCAATTTTGACCTGTTACATTTATTGCTTTAGGCTCAAATTAAATAAAAAAATTTTGACCCATATTCATGTAATCTACATCTAAAATTTCAAGTCTTTAGACTCAAAATTGGCGGAGGAGTTTAGTAGAGTCTGCAAAGGTCAACTTTGTAAACTTTGACTTCTTGCCAGCCAAATTTTTGCACAAAATCTCATTAAAAAGCTTGCTGCATGTCTGAAATACCCTTTATGCAAAAATTTCAAATGTTTAGATCAAAAATTGGCTGAATATTTTGCTAGAGACCGCAAAGGCAAAATCTTTTGAACTTTGACCCCTTGGAAGCCAAATTTTCTGCAAAAGAAACGATTAAAAAGCTTGCCTTATGTCTGAATATACGTTATGTCAAATTTTAAATGTTTACACCAAAAATTGGCTGAGTAATTTGGTAGAGACCACAAAGGTAAATTTTTTTTTAAAAACTTTAACCCCAATTATGACCCCATAACATTTGTTTTGGGCTCAAATCAAATTATAAAGTTAGATCCATGTCTAAGTAACCTATATCTAAAATTTCAAGTGTTTAGACCCAAAATTGGCGGAGGAGTTTGGGAGAGCTCTCAAAGGTCAAATCGTTGAACTTTGGCCCCTTAAAAACCAAATTTCTGGCCGAAAGCCAATTAAAAAGATCTTCCCAAATCTCAATACTCCTTATGTCAAATCTCAAGTCTGTAGACTGAAAACTGACAGAGTAATTTGGTAGAGAAATGTACACACACACACACACACAGACATTTTCACTTTTATAGATATATAGATATGAAGCATTTGCTTATTTAGCCGCACTGATGAGCTGTAAGCAGCAAGACAGGGCTGTCTATGGTGACTATATATTTTTTTTTTTAAATAAATATTTTAACATGCATAAAATTTTATCCATGTACACATGTTTCTGGATCTAAGCCTTCATCAGCATGGATTAATCGTCAACAAGAAAGAAACTCACAAAACTATCAACAGTCATGTATATAACTCTCTGGACTGTCCAGTTGTGCTTGCTAAAATCTTCAACGATCAAGCGATTCCATCTTTTCAAAAAGGGTTGATAGGTGAACACACACACACACACACATTATATATATATATATATATATATATATATATATATATATATATATATATATATACGTATTGGCGTGGATCCGAGGCTAAGGAATGAGAGTGAAAAGTTGTAGGTTTTGGTTTCGATTCTAGCTGATTGCCCCAGTCATGTGTATATTTTTTTTAGTTTCGATCTTACTATATATTAGGTTCAATATAATAATCGATAGAGATGTCTCTATAGTAATAAATACGTAATTTGCATGAATTAAAATACCATATTTAAGCGTATCTTACAACTGAGCAATGCCGGGCGGCCTGCTAGTATATCTATATCTACCTATTTATTTCTCTCTCTCTCTCTCTCTCTCTCTCTCTCTCTCTCTCTCTCTCTCTCTCTCTCTCTCATTAAGATCATTTTAACCTTTTGTTTTGTTCATTTGTTAACCAAAGGTGGGTCGTGCATGTGTAACATCTTAAAATTTAGAAGATCAGAGGAAATCAATTAAACAACATGATTTTCAGCTAGGGTTTTTTTTTTTTTTTCTTTTTTGGTTGTTAAGTTTCAAGCAAAAATAACACACATGAGCATCCAGGTGTAGTGATACAGGCTATCCATCTTTTTCTCTCACGTGTATACAAGTTGTCTCTGTGTTCTGAATTTTTTAGATGAGAATGTTTGTATTATTTTGATCAATCGGACAATTATTCTCATCTTGGGTGTTATTAGCACAACGTTTCGGTCGCTGTACCCTGCGACCTTCTCCAGTTGTTGAATACATGTTCCTTTTTTCCCTACTACTAAAAAGAGGGGTTAGCTCTGCATTGCAAGAATTCGAACCGTGGGTTTGAGGGTGGGTCCATAGATCATATCTGTGTGTTGTTTTTCTCTGACTGTCTTTACAAACGTCGGTGTCCACGTGAGTTTAACAGCAGACGAAATAAACCTGTATTCACGACTACAACGAGACAGGTGTGTATAATGCTTTATACACACCTGTCAGTAAAAATATAAAATTTCTAGTTTTATTATGTTTTGAAATGAAATGAAAAAAAAAAAAAAAGTTAAAATATGAAGGAAGCAACTGGTATTCTATCTTTCTTATATAATTAGAGATTATGTCCGTTGGTCAGTCACGATTTTTTTTAATGTAATTTTTTAAAAACATAATACATTGCTGAATTTGTCTCGTTTCAAAATAAGAGATCTTCACTAATTATAAATGGAAGAATATGGCATTAATAGTAATTAATAAATTCTGAAAAAAAAAAAAAAAAAAAATCAATCAATGCCATGACGAGAAAGTGAAACATTGACATCTTTAGTCTGAGTAATCTGAGATTCTACCAACTGACCTTTTTAGACTTTTTTTTTATTAATAGAGCTTAAAACATTACCATAAATAATTATGTTAGCATGACGTCATAGATTTTTGTTATGCTTCAAAATATAAATTCATTTATTTACCTATACTAGAAATAATTTACTAACGAGCCATCGTTTATCAAAGCCCGAACACCACTCGAGGATAAAGGCTGAAGAGATTTTCAATCAATGATCAACACCTCCGATAGGATTCAAAACAATCGGTTAAAATATTCAGAATTTAATTAAGTAGGTGACTCGACAAGAATTGTTTCTTATTGACTTAAAAACGGCCATGTTGTATCTGAATGGAAAGCTGTCCTGTCGTATTGTGTTCTACAAACAGAAAGCTCTTGAAAAAAGAAAAAAAAACAACTTTGTTTATGATAGTTCCATTTAATCTTAGATACACAAGAGAAAGGAAAATTCGTTGCAGTGGTTGTATCTAGACGAGCCTTTGTAGCGACTATTTTACTGGGAATCAACCAGCAACTAGAGCTCAGTTGAGCACCTATTGTGAAAATATGGATTGACTAATGTTATGAGGACATTTTCCTTATAAAAAAAAAAGGGGGGGGGGTGTTATGACCTTCATTTTTCTTATAAAAAGAAATAAAATATTCTATTTAGAACGTTTTTGGAACAATCTGGAATAATCAAACAAATTCTATCTTCTATAATATAAATCTCACCTATGTTTAAATGTATGTATGTTAGTATGTATGTCTGCCTAAAATTTTCGACAGAGGCGACAGATTTTCATGAGATCGGTATCGTTTTGAAGCTCGACCCTTTGGACGACAAATATCAAAAAATTGGCTAAAAACATTAATTCCTTCATGCTCACCTGGATACTTTTCTACAACGAAGGGTTGCTTTTTTCGTCTATATTTTCAAAAGTCATCCCCATATTTTGATTGACTATCTTTAATTTAAAACTTTGCCACTTCCAGTTTGGCGATGGACGCAAGGGCAAAGATGTCACTTTTTTTCATATTCTTTTCCTCTTTCATGGTATGGGTTCAAGCCTGCCTGCCTACTACCACTTTTTTATTTTTTTTCAACACACCTCCAAACACCAGGACAACACCGGCCACCCAAGCTATTATATATATATATATATATATATATATATATATATATACATATATATATATATATATATATAAAAGGATGCTACACTAGAAGCTGCGTCAGTTTGTTACCAAAGTTGCTAATACAAAGTTGCTACTCGTTAAGAACTCTGGTAATGTTTCTAGGATTAAAATCCAATCGAAAGAAACGCCTTAAAAACCAAACACTGTATCATTTAAAAGAAACTGAAATTTCGGTAAATGCAAAGATTTCTGCATAATCATTGGCCAAAGGACTATATTTTAATATTTTTAATTTTAAATTTACCCAAACATTTCATTTGAAGTTCGTAGTTATTATCTCCATTTCACGATCAACGCAATAGACCTTTGTAATCGCTTTCAAAGCTTATAGCTGTAAAACTGACACAGTGTATTGTAAATATTTTGTATGTTTTGTTTATGTTGAAACAAAAAAGCTCTTTATTTTAATTTGTTGTATGTTCATATACTCAGACAGAAACATAACAGAGAAAAGCTAGCAACGTCTCTTCTGTGAAAATAGGGTTGGATTTTAGAAAAGAGATCATCCCTCTACAAGTTTTCAAAGTTGATTCTGTATGGCAAAACAGGAGAATGTGTGTTCTAAGCAGCACCTCCCAGATGTGGAAATAATGCTTTATATTTGGGATATATCTAACTCTAATACAGATAGAATAATGCTTCAGGAGTAAGTACTTTCTGAAGTGATAGAAAAATCAGAGCTTGTACAGTATACCAGGTTTTTAAATAAGTGCATTTCAGGTAAAAACACTAACATCATACTTACGTGAGATGTCGAAATTAGTATATGTTTCAAAAATTAAGAAAAGTTCCAGAAATCAGGAATAATGATTCATTATAAAAAAAAAAAAAAAAAAAATTACAAGAATAGAACTTATCGAATTCTCAAATTTTATCATACGTTTTAAATGAGATATGTGACCAATTCTGTATGATGGACTGACTTATCTCCCTTACTTTTCTTAAACTCACCTATTGAAAAAATGTCCAACCACTATCCTCTACGATTCTTTTTGATAGTCTTAAAATAGCTCTAGCACATCTTCTACTGGATCATTTATCGTAATTTTTGGAATTCATACTAATTTCAGCATTAGCCGGGGGGGGGGGGGGGGTCACATGGTTTTGATAAACCTTAATTCACAGAAAAAAGACCAATAAAAAAACAAAAAACAAAAAAAACAGAAGTATCTAAGCACAGCTTTTCTAATTATACAAAATGAATAGATAAATAGAATATATAAAATCGATAAATCTGGATTTAAAATTGATCAAATTACCATTATTGATTAATTTTTATTTAAATGCCATATTTAGCAAGAATAGGCAATCGCAATCATCAAGTGAACTGTGTTTCTTTTTTCACACACTGTAACATCTTGAAGCGTAGATAAAAACAAGTCTTGTTTTGGAAATTATTTTCATTAAAAGACCTCGCGAAACCCACATAAACTATCAACACATCAGAACAGAATCGACAAAAAAAAAAAAAAAAAAAAATTCATACTAATGTATCTCAGTTTCTGAACTTTTGAAATTAGGATTGACTAGCAGGCGCGCCCGGCGTTGGCCGGGTGTTTGGAGGTGTAAAAGAGAAAAAAAAGAGTGGTAGTAGGCAGGCGACTCGAACCCGTGACGCGAAGGTGGAAAAGAAAGTGAAAGAAAAGCCGAGGTCTTACTGTTACACTAATACGCGAGAGGAAGTGAAATTTATCGATTGAAAAGTTAACTTGCAGAAATGAGCTCATGCAGGCGCAGAAACGAACATTGGCTGAAGGCCAGTTCAACTTTCCACCGTTTAATTTATTTGTTTCCCACGATGTTAGGGAAACCAAGCTCCCCGAAAAAAAGGAAGAACTCTCAAATGAATAACAATTGTTTGATATGAAGGGTTTTCTCCACATTGATCAAAGCTAATAGCGTTTCTGGAGGTCCCGATCAGAAAGCCAGGTGGCCTACTTCGCTCCGATTAGTGTCGCTTTTTTACAAAAAAGACGAACAAACACGCGAAAGGACAGAATAGAGGGAATTCAATCAAAGTAAATGTAAAGACGACGTCCATTTGCAAATCGTACATATTATAATCTAGGGAGTATATAAAAAGTTCTTCAAAATAGTAACCCTCTCGAGACCCCCCCCCACCGAAAATAGCATTTCTTGGATATACAAAAACGCAAGTGACACTTTTGCCTTTTATATTCACTCATATTCTCTCTACATTTTCAGAACGCATGTCTTCTATTTCGATTTACAAATCTGACGCATTTCTATATAATATCATTGGACACCTGTGTTTAGAGCTAACTTTTGAACCCTAGCCTTAAGCAAGCTAGCTGCGCTGGGTCTACATCCATTTACCGCCAATTTGTATTATTTGGACTACTGTTCTTATCTTCTCAGTTTCTGAACTTTGGAGATGAGGATTGATAATTTTTATTATTTTGTACTACTATTTTCATCTCGAGTGTTATTTATTCACACAACATTTTGGTCAATGTAACCTGCAACCTATCTTATTGAAATCATGAACTTTTTATTGTCGAACACAAGAATCTGTGCAGGATTTGAAATGAAACCCTTCACTTAATCCATGGGGGCAGCATATTAACTGCAAGGGCCTATAGTGTAACAAAGAAATAATATTTATTATAATATTTATAATAATCTATATATTAATACAATAGCGTGTGTGTTATTTTCTGTGTCATGCTTACACATCCGGATATTTTATTGTTATGTACTTCCATTTCTTGTCATAAATAATTTCACCAAGAATTCTTCATAAGTTTTGGTTTCGGTTATAGCTGATGGTACTCCAGTAATCTATATTTTTTTTTTTTTTTATAAATAATTTTATCAGGAATTCTTCATAAGTTTCGATTATGGCTGAAGGAACTCAAGTTTATATATATATATATGTATATACACATACATACATTTTTTTCATAAGTTTTTATTTCGGTTTTGATTCAAGCTAATGCACCCAAGTCATATGGATATTTTTTTTTTTTTTTTTTTTTAAATCGCAACTTTATAACATAAAAATCGATAGAACATTAACTCTATATATGAAATCTGCAAGAATTAAAATATCATATTTAAGCGTACTTTACAACCAGGCTTTGCCGGGTGTTCATGCTAGCTTAGATAAATACTTTTGCAATTTTAACAAAAAAGCTACAATAATATCAGAGCGTCTCTATTTATACTGAACGTCTACAAAATGCCAATGAATTAGTTCCCTGTGGAATTTCCACAGGTCCCACTAGTAATTATAATAATAAATATTATTATAATATGTATTTATTATAATAATGTATAACTAATATGAAAACTTTTCATTTTAAAATATACTATCTAGCTGTATATACCTAGCGTTGTCAAGTTGAAACATTGGTGAGCAGAGGGTTTAGTCCCATATTATACAAGATACACGGAATATACCTGAACTTTTTACAATTTTCTTGAAAGTGGATTTATGGAAGCATAAAATACATCAATTTTCGTCTCTGAAAATTAAATGAGAAATAGCTTAAAGGGGAAATAACCCTCACAGTTTATATAAATCAGCTTACTTCCGTTTTTAAAAGCAACTTAGGTAAGTTGATAATTGAAATTAAATTAAAAATTAAAAAATCGAATTTTTAAATAGAACAATGAAGCCAATTTTATTACCACAAATAATTAATAACATGGAGCTAATTATTAAAATTGATTTTCTTTAATGTAATATGCAAATGATATTAATTCTTGAATGTAGATTTCCTTGGAATAAATAGTATAAATAGAAATTATGCTGGAATATTAATGTGTAAATGTGTCGGTTTTCAGTATAAAAATTCATTTGTGAAACAGTTTCCCTTTTGTAGATATTAATTAAATTGTGAATAAATAGACAGGAATACAACTTTATTATAAGACAAGATTCAAGTAAGCAAGGACTCCCGGATGGTTGACATAGTTTTATAATAATTAAGATAAAGTGTTTTTCGCAAACCAGAAGAGTACACGACTAAGTCAGCAGTTAAACCTGAAGAAGGTCGGAGGTTACATAGGTGTATAATCCACTGTTGAGATGAATTTTTCCTTGTTGGCTGAGGTATGGCTTTGGTCCTGTGCAATTCTTTGGGAAAACGGTTAGTTTATTGCTAATCATCTGAGGTGCCCTTATTGAGGAATGCTGATGGGACTGTGCGGGCATGTTTTTGCATGCTATAGAGCTTTTCCTATAAGATGCTAGCATCTCAAATCCAACTTTATGGCCCTTGTGTCACAGCATACCAGCACGGGGAGAAGATAAATAATCCAGAAATAGATCTAGAAATACTTCTGCGCTTAATTGTGATTAAAGAAATAGAAAGAATTTGAGGGTTTTTTTTACATAACCAAGCCGTTCTAGTTGCCAACTTTGAATTCTTCAGACAAATTCTTAATCTTGACATTGAAACCGTTCAAAAAGAAAAAAAAAAAAAAAAAAAAAAAAAGAAGTTTCATAAACAACAAGCAGACATCAACAAAGATGTCTTTCTTCCAAGCCGATCTGGCTGGAATCTAAATTGTTGTACCGACGCTCATCGCCCATGCGCACAACGCAACATTTCGGCAGTCACCCCACAAAATCTCAGCCAATGAAAATAAACTATAGCAGCTGCATGATTAAATTTTCCTTCAAGATGCCCATTCTCCATTTCAAACATTTTTGCACCCCCCCCCCTCCTCAGCCTTTACCGAATTGCATTCATCTTAGGACATCACCCACTCTCCAAACTTTCCCACCCTGTTTTTTTTTTTCTTTTCTATTTAGATTTTACTTCCATTTAGAGATTAGCTTGCTTGTTTTTGGTTCAAAACAAACCGAAAACAGTAGGAAATCTATTATTTAGAAAAAGGTTGGGAGGGTCTTCCAAACTAATTTTTTTTTATTCTTTGTCCCATACCCACCCCCTCTTGATTCATGATTCTCGCCAATGAAATGATTTTACATATTTTTTTTACTCATTTTCAATAAAATCTTTGAACAATTTGGAAAATTTGAAGTAAATGTGGTCTTATGGTGACTGATGAAGTATAGATTATCTCTTGGGTAAAGTGACAAAGAATGATCAATGGCTTAATTTGTTGTAAATGTAAAAAAAAAATTTTATATTCTTCAAAAAAATATTTCAAAATCTATTTATGTTTTCTAACTCCTCAAATAAAAATTTTGTAAACTCTTTAGACCAAAAAGGAAAAAAATTTCTTTGGGCAGAGAATAAGAATAATTAAAAATGTCCATTATTCGATATAAGAAACTGTCTTTAGATCCTGCTTCTAAAAAGGGCAAGACCAAACTGCATTTTTTTCACCAGTTAACATTCCACGGCAAACATTTTTTCTAGCTTTCATAATATTTAACTAACAGGACTTGTGGAAATTCCACAAAGGACTCATTCATATGTAATATATTGATGTTGGCATTCTGTAGATATTCAGTGTAAATGGAGACGCTCTGATATTATTGTAGCTTTTTTGTTAAAACTGCAAAAGAATTTATCCAAGCTAGCAGGGACGCCCGGCATAGCCAGGTCAGAATATGCTTAAATATATTCTTGTAGATTTCATATATATTATTATAGAGTTTATGTTCTATCGATTTTTATATATTATAAAGTTGCGATTTCAAAAATAGTAAATATATCTAGATGACTTGGGTTTATCAGCTTGAATTTAAACCGAATCCCAAACTTATGAATATATAACTTTAGTTCCTTCAGCTATAATCGAAACTAAAACTTAAAGAATTCTTAACAAAATTATTTATAAAAAAAACAAAACAAAAAAAAAAACAGATGATTTAAGTGTCATCAACTATAATCGAAACCGAAACCAAAACTTATGAAGAATTCTTGGTAAACTTATTTATTACAAGAAATGGAAGTACATAACAATTAAACCCGGATGTAAGCATGACACAGAAAATAACACATGCTATCGTATTAATATGTAGATGGACAAAACAAAGGTTGAAGGTAGCAACACCATTCAGACAGTCACAACTGCTTTTTGACAAGAATGAACAATGTACTTAACCAATAATTGGTAATCTTTATTCCTATCACTAACTTTCTTCATAAAATAATGCTTTATATTGGGATATATCTAACTCTAATACAGCTAGAGGAATGCTTCAGGAGTAAGTACTTTCTGAAGTGATAGAAAAATCAGAGCTTGTACAGTATACCAGGTTTTTAAATAAGTGCATTTCAGGTGAAAACACTAACATCATACTTACGTGAGATGTCGAAATTAATATATGTTTCAAAAAATTAAGAAAAGTTCCAGAAATCAGGAATAATAATTCATTATAAAAATTTTTTAAAAATTACAAGAATAGAACTTATCGAATTCTCAAATTTTATCATACGTTTTAAATGAGATATGTGACCAATTCTGTATGATGGACTGACTTATCTCCCTTACTTTTCTTCAACTCCACTATTGAAAAAATGTCTTAAACTAGGAAGTTTCCAATATCAGTAGGAATTTGAACGATGCGCTTACCCCGTCAGCATTCCTCAGTCAAGGCACCTCAAGTGATTAGCAACAAATTTATTCTTTCTCAAAGAGGAGGTAAGGCCTGGGTAGGTGGACATAGGACTGAACAGAATCATACTAAAACTGACAAAGCTAGTGTCAGATTGATTTTCAGAGACGTATCCTCCGACTGGTACGAACAACATCTACTCAAACTGCGCCAGGTAAGTATGGTTAATATGGAGTATTTATTTTATTATAAAATATGCTCAAATATATTTTAATTTATGCAGATTTCGTATTTATTGATTTATTATCATGAAGCTAATACTCTATTGATTATTATATTGTACCCAATACAGTGATTTCAAAAGTTAAAAAAAAAAAAAAAAAAAATGACCGCCATCAGCTAGAATCGAAACCAAAACATTTAGTGTTCCTATCTTAGTCGTTACTATTTAAGCTATCATCAAATGAATAATAACTAGCTGTATATAGCGTGTGTGTGGTGACATATGAGTGTGGGTGCCTGTAAACACTACAATAATCGTTTTTGAAGACTTTATATATCTTCATTTCCTTTTATCTCCATCTTTCTTCAGATCCTTTTTCATTCCATATAAAAAAAAAAAAACTTTTCAACAGTTTTTTTGAGGAACATATATTCGTCACCGAGAAGTTGTTTAATAGTCTTTTGCTATTCATCAATACACGCGTAAAACATACTATATATAAAAAAATAAAAACTTATTAATGCAAATTAAATACATTTTGTTTTGTCGAATAACTAATGAATATATATAGTCATCCACATACAGTACTGTTTCGCAGTTCATCAGTGCGGCTAGACAGGTAACCACCTCAAGCCAGGATTGAAACCAGACCGTCTGTATGACAGTCAAGGTTCCTAACCACTACGCTATAGGTGGCTGCTGATTGAGCCGTGAGTTTAACGATGTTTTGACATCGTCCGAAATACTTAAGCTCGATTTGTTTACACAAAGAGCATCGCTTATACGCTAATGGTAATTCGTGTATACTGTATCACTTCTCAATATGCTCAACTCAAGATGAGGAGCATTATAGTCATCTACATACAGTACTGCTTCGCTATATATAAAATCAGGATAGCGTTGACTGAAATTTGAGTTTTAAAATAAAATAAGTTTGAAGCCAAATTACAACGCAAATTATGAAAATAAACAAGTGTTTCTTCTTAAGATATATTTCGGAGTAACACTCATCAGTGTTTTATATTTTTTCTCTTTTTCCTCGCCATCATGTTAAATTCAAGGAAAGTTGAATGAAGAGTCCCCGTGATGTTAACTATGGAGTTGTTTTGAAAATGCCGGAAGTATACCTTTGGCAGCGCTATTTGAAAATCAGAGTATTTTTTTATTTTTTTATTTTCACCTGTGTTAGAAGCACTGAAACTTATTTTCATAATTTTACATTGTAATTTGGCCTCAAACGTATTCCATACGTATTTTATATATATATATATCTCAGTGTTGGGACGATTAATCGGAATTAGAAAAATCAGGACTTTTGGGATATCGAAATTTGTATCGGAAAAATTTGTGCCTATTTTATGATGACAAAAACGATTCTTTTAATTATCATTATTTGATTTTGCTTAAAACAAAATCTTCCACAGCTGGTAGCAATAATAAAATAATAAATATATATTGATTTAAGCTTCCAGTAAAACTGAAATCTATAAATTATCCCCCTCCCTACAAGTTTTACAGAAATCAGGAAAAAAATAACTCTATAGTTAAATATTTCGGATTTATAAAGAATCTGAATCAGTAACTGTATCAAAATCATGAATTTGGTAAGAAATAAGGAAAAAATATTGGAATCGTCCCATCACTAATATGTACATCATAGCGGTAAAATGTCAGCATTTTCTAAACATTTCGGAAAAGAGAAAAAAAAAAATGCAATTTTTACCAGGAAACGTGAATAATTTATTATTCTAAAATCGCAGCCTTTATTTCTAACTAGAGTTTCAAAAAAGAGGACATGAGTAAAACATCATTCACTTCGTCGGTGGCCAATTCCACGTCTTTCACACGAGGTAATTGGTAAAATAGAAAAGGTCAAAGGCAACAGAGCCAACCATCATCACTGCGTCTCGATAACAACTTGACACGACAAACCAAAGAGAACGGTAACCATACACTTCTGCAAACAACAGAAATGGGTATATCTAATGACAATCTTTATTTCTATTCTTTGCTTAAGGCTTCTACAAGATCCAGAACGAGATATAGAGGCCGAGATTCCAATAACCATTTATCATTAAAAATGGCAGCTTAATGCTTCAAATCAACAAACTTGTTGAAGAGAAAGGCATCATTTTTGATAATGCCGAAGTTTATCAATCTACTAGATACCCCGTCGTAAAATACTCTTAATTTATGCAGACCTCATATTTATTATTAGAGAGCCAATTATCTATTGAATATTATATTGTACCTAATATATAGCACCGATTTCAAAAGATTTATAAAAAATAAAAAAAAGACTTTCAGATCTAGAAGTAAATTACAAATGAATAACAGCAAATGTTAATTAACTAGTGAGGAGGAGAAGGAGGAGGAGGCTAGCTTTGTTCGGTCGTAAAATATGCTGAAACATTTTAAATCATGAAAATTTCGTATTTATTACAGAGCAAATTCTCTATTGAATATCATATTGTATCTAATATATGGTAGTGATTTTATAAGTTTATAAAAAAAAATATATATGACTTGGGTACCATTAGCTAGAATCGAAACCAAAACATTTAGTGCCTCAGCCATGTTCCTATCATTTGAGCTATTGAGAGACAACATTTAAAATTATACCACTTCAAGCTATGAATAAATTTGTGCATGCGCAAAAGTAATAGCAATATGTCAGCAATTTGCATTTCAACTTGCCGGGCATATTTCTGTACGTGTTGTTCATCCATCCAAACAAAGATTTTACTCGTTATAAACCATCCCTGGTGTATGATTACTATTTCCTGTTAATTTCAGTGTCGTGTGACCAGGAGTTTAAGAGTTTATCGGTTAAATATTTACACACAGATATACATACATTTGTTTTATTCATATCTATTATAAAATTGTAGTTTTGTGTGTGTATGGCTTAGAGTTAGAACCTGTACAGATTTTCTGAAAGAATCCTTTGTTTAATCAACATGGAGTAGCATGCATTCATTCTGTCAGCCATGCCTAAAATTTAAGGCTTAAGCATAAGGGGTCTTAACAAGGAAGTGAAATTCAGGGAAACTTGTTTCTTTGGTATCGAATGGACATTTCCGGCGATCGTGACCAGAAAAATACGGCCAGAATTAGTGCCGCTTTTATTACATGAAAAAGCCTAATCCACATGCGGCGAGCGAAAAATGTTGAATATTTATCTTTTCAAATTCGAGCAAATTAAATAGACAGGCGACCTCCGTTGTTAACTTGGAGATATTATGATTTATATGTGATATAAAAAGTTTTAAGAAGTTGTGAGCCGACCGACCACTTCTCGGAAAAAGGCCTTTCTTGGACATACACAAAAAGCGAACATACATACACACATTTTCGCTTTTATATAGATAGATGAAAAAAGAAAATTTAAAAGATTTTCACGAATTATCAAAGACATTTACCATTCTGCTTACATTAAAAAAATAAGTCCATATTTGCTGATTTTATCGATGTGAATGATTATGAAAAATATTCAATCATTTATAATCTAAAGATTATCATTCATTTGTCTGTTTTCGCGTTCATGAATCACATCACGACATCGTACTCTACATTGTTAACAGCCTTCTTACACACACACACACACACACACACACACACACACACACGTTCTATGACAAAGACATACAGGCGGGCAGTGAAATTCAGGGAAACTTGTTTTTTTTTGGTATCTAATGGATAATGGATTGAAATTAATGCAAATCTAAAGACGTAGCTTTTGTTACGTTCCTGCGTGGTTATATGAATGCACAACAATTTTTTTTTTTTTTTTGACACAGTGATCACCACTTATCAAGACCCGGAAGCCACTCAGGGATAAGGGTTATTGCAAGTACATTACATTAGTGTGGAAGATTTGATGAAGTGTTTACTTAAAGGGGCGGTTCATTAGGAATTTGTTAACGTTGGACTTGAACACATCCAAGTTGTAGTCAGGTGGGAAGCAGGCAGACGGAATCAAAGTAAACTGATAAAACTCAAAGTTAAAAGAAATATTTATTTTTAACATAAAACAAAACACAAAATATTTACAAGTAAATACTACGGCTACTAGCTTGAAAGTGAATTATAAGGTCTATAGTGTTGATGGTGAAAGAGATAATGACTACTAACTCCAAATCTAATGTTTTATGTATGGATAACATTTCAATATTCTATTCCTTTTTATAAGGAGAATGGAATGTCATACGTTTCAAAAAATGCCCCCTCATAACACTTTGCCCATATTACGCTCATATAAAATATTCAATAGAAACCGGAATCTGGAGAATATTTATTAACAGATGTCTAACATTTATGGTCCATATTTCAAAAATATTTCGAGGTATCTGAATTTTCACAAAGAGTTTTCATACTTTTTACATAAAACTAAATATAGCTTACATTTGGACCTTTATGCCTAGAAGCCATATTTCAAAATTCATTACGATCGGTTATTTAATTTAGGAATAAAAACAAACATACACAGACCCAACTTATAATACTAATTTTCGTAAGTCTTACTTCCCTTATTTTGTCTTTAGTTCTTATGCGTCACGAGCAATGTTTCTGACAAAGGAATAAGAATTATTGTTTTCTGGGTTGGAATTTATCCTGCTAACACTTAGTTTTTTTGTTTTTTTTTGGTTGTTTTTTTTTTTTTTTTCAGTTCCTTACATCAAGTGGTTTCATGCCTTGTCTGGAGCAAAATCCAACCCCCCCCCCAAAAAAAAATAAACTGACATCCTATATTTATTCCATAATGGTAACACATTAGTTTCTAACATGACATTTACAAGTTGTGTAAAACTCATTTTCTTTCTACTCATTAACGCAATTATCATGCAGAAACAAACACTTGCTGATTGGCGTTCATTCACACTCGAAATTGACTCCTCTTAAATGTCAGACGTCTGCATAACTGGTCAGCTTCTTTAATCATCAAATCAAACACGCTGAAACCTGATTGTTAAATTAATTGAGCTGACTTTAAAGATTGGAATGATTTGTCATCTATGATGATGATGATGAAGTTAGCTTGACCGACAGACAAAAAAAATTACTTTTAGAGATGCGATGAAGCATCTAAAACAATTTTTTTTCTAATATATATATATATATATATAGGGTGACCGCCCCCCCAAAAAAAAACAAAAGCTAAATGGAGGCCATCCAGAACATATGCTGTAGAACGGAGAAAAAAAAGGTCAAAGACCCTAGTGTTTTGATGTGATGTTTTCAATATAATAAACTAGTTATGACCAAAGTTTCATTCCATTCGGACAAAACACCAAGAAACGGGACCTAATTAGAGTTGGGGCCTGTATTTTTATTCGCCCTGTATATATATATATATATATATATGATGGACTCTCCTGTCAATTTTGACGTATGAAGTTCCGCCACAACTAAATTGCTCGTAAATCCACACAGATGATTTGTTTCTAGTGATGAAGACTGTGTAGAACCATCCACACTTTTTACTGCTAACATCCATCGGTGCAGAACATTGCCACAGAAGAGAGCATACAGTAAACCGCAGGTTTTTACAGTTTCCTTCTTCTGGACGCACGTCTTAACGAAGACTGGAGGTGCATATCTCCCAGTGAATTAATGCGCCCCCAGATACCAACCAGGAAATTTTTATGACTCAACGCGGTACATTACAGCGCCTAACCTTCCCAAATGGTCACCCATCTGGTTGGTACTGGCTAGGCTCAACATTGCTTGTGTGTGTATGTATATATCTCACAGTATATTTCAGCATATAAGACGACCCTTGAAGTAAAAAAAAAAAAAAAATCATCTTTAAAAACAATATTTCATAAGATACCGGGTGTTGCAATCTCTAGCTTAGGCTAAACAAACATCGTTTCATGATTTAGCAGTCGTCTTATACAACCGATATATGATAAATTTATGAACATTTGCTCCAATTCTGTACCTCATCTTATCTGATGGTCGCCTTATATGCCGAAATATACAGTGTATATATATATATATATATATATATATATATAAACTAACCCGGGTTCCCAGCGTTGTCCAGGTGTTTAGGTGTGTGTTGAGCGAAAAAAAGATTGTGGTAGCAGGCAGGCAGGCTTGAACCCGTAACGTGAAGGTAGAAAAGAAAGTGAAAGAAAATCTGACGTCTTATCACTACTCCATGATGCGACCTGAAGTGTAAAATGTTCAAATTTAACGTAGTCAATCAAAAAGATGACTTGCATAAATGGCGTTGCTTTTAAACCTCTCATAAAGGTCGCTTTTAATGGGGAGGAAAAAGGGCGGCACTCTGGCAGTATCCAAATAAATAGTAATTGTTTCAGTATAAAGGGTTTTCCCTGTATTGACCAAAGACCAATTACAGAACAGATACTACCAGGCTCGAAGGTCGGAAGTTGGCGCCAGCATTTGCTTATTTTTCTTTATTTATATGAAAAAGACAAACAAACACTCGAAACGAGGCAATTTTTTAAAAACTCAATCAAAAAAAAAAAAAAAAGAGACAATGTCCGTTTGCGAATCTTAGATATTACGATCTAGGAAGTATAAGAAAACTTCTCCCGGAATCTAAATGATGCAAGAACCCTGACACCAAAAGCCTTTCATGGACATACACAAATGCGCATGCCCATTTTCTCGTTTATATATTAGACTAGCAGGGGTGCCAGACATTGTTTGTAGGTGTAAAAAGAAAAAAAAAATTTTGGTAGGGAGGTAGGCTCAAACCCGAAGCCTTGAGGCTAAGGTGGAAAAAAAAAGTGTGACACGTTACCACGATGCTAAGCAGGCAGAGAAGTGAGCTGATTGCTTTCGGACATTTCCGGCGATCGTGACCGGAAAAATACTGCCAGAATTAGTGTCGCTTTTATTATATGAAAAACACTAATCCACATGCGGCTAGCAAAAAATGTTGAATATTTATCTTTTCAAATTCGAGCAAATTAAATAGACAGGCGAACTCCGTTGTTAACTCGGAGATATTATGATTTATATGTGATATAAAAAGGTTTAAGAAGTTGTGAGCCGACCGACCACTTCTTGGAAAAAAGCCTTTCTTGGACATACACAAAAAGCGAACATACATACACACATTTTCGCTTTTATATAGATAGATGAAAAAAGAAAATTTAAAAGATTTTCACGAATTATCAAAGACATTTACCATTCTGCTTACATTAAAACAATAAGTCCATATTTGCTGATTTTATCGATGTGAATGATTATGAAAAATATTCAATCATTCATACTCTTAAGATCTCCATTCATTTGTCTGTTTTCGCGTTCATGAATCACATCACGACATCGGTATTCTACATTGTTAACAGCCTTCTTACACACACACACACACGTTCTATGACAAAGACATACAGGCGGGCAGATACGTAAAAGACAAGGTCGTCAAGCTAGACATTGTAATATGGAACAAGCCTGAAAGGACTGCGCTCATTATCAGTCCCAAATGATTTTGGCCTTAATAGAGCTGAACGGGAAAAGATAACAAAATATCAGGACCTAAAAAATGATCTAAAAACGACATGGTCTCTGAAAGAAATAAACATTATACCTGTTGTTGTGATAGGGGCAACTGGCTTAATAAAAAAGAATCTTCAGAAATACTTAGAAGCAATCCCTGGAAGACCAAGCTGTAATGAAATACAAATAGCAACCAGAAAGAGAACAGCGTCTATTCTGAAGAGAGCCCTTGGATATAAATTTAAATCATAACAGAATCAAGTGTTAGCTCCGGAAGGGAACCCCTTGATCTCTTCAAACTTCCTGAAGTAAAATAAATGAATAAAACAAAAGGGTATAACTGAAAAGAAAGCTATAGCATTATATCAACCTATTTGAGAAGCAGCACTAATAGGGTTCTGAATCAGAACACCTTATTTGGTAAGAATGGCCATGATAGATAGGTGGCACCTGATGACATCAACCTACTCTTCGATAACCAGCAAAGGATCATGGGAAAGATCGTGGGTAGAAAAAGCAGAGGACGACAACGAGAAACATATGTTGACAGTCTGAACACCTGGACAACATCAAAGATGATGAGCAACAATGAATTCATGAATGCCTCGCGGGAGAGCGATAGACGAAGAGCCGTAGCCTTCAATACCTGTACCAGGCAAGACACCACTTGAGCAAATTAATGGACTTATTACTTGCAATATGTTCCTTAAGACGTGGTAGCATATTAAAGACAATGTCAAAATATTAAACAGTAATTCACTGATTTATCTATGTGAATGATTTTGAAAAATAAATAGATATTCAAAGATTTATAATCTTAAGATCTTCGTTTGTTTGGGTTCTTATGTCACATCATTTCAACGGTATTCTACATTGCTAACAACTTTCTTATACGTTTACATATTTGCTTACCAATAATGCTTCAAGCAAACTACCTCCGCTAATAATTATTAACTTGTTTTAGGTTTACTTTTTAACGTTGTATTCATGGTGTGTGGTGGACTCATTAGCATGAGTTATGAGGAGTTTGAAATTCACAAACGGTCTCCAAACCCGTATGCATGTCTCTTAAGGTTTTTCTGTTCAGTCGCAGCACCAAACTCTCATATTCGTTTAATATTTATAGAAATAAAAGTAACAACCAAACCAAAACGTTTTAAAAATATTTTTCTTTTTTTTTTTTTTTTGTGTTTTATCCATGAAACTTTAAAATCACAACTTGATGTTGATAAATATTTCAAATGAAAAATTGAACGTCTTTCACCGATCCGTTTTAAAAATCAATTTTTTTTTTTTCATTTGTTGTTTTTTATAATTCAGTTAAACTACTTTAACATACACAAGCAAATGATAAATTGAATAAAAAACTTTTGAAAACTTGATTAATGACAACGAAAAAAAAATTACTTCAAAGAATGCTAAGTTGACTTAAAGAAATTAACTACAAGCAAATTTGATTTCATGAGAAAATTCTGTTAAAATAGTTGATTGCCCCCTCCCCGACCCAAAACCAAGTCCGTTTCAAACAGAACATTTTTTATACAAAAAATACAGGCTAAGGAGGAGGCGGGGGGGGGGGGGATACCACCCATCATCATCACCATCCGTATTCAAACTAAATCAAGATGGAATAGCAGCATGGTGAAGGCTTTCTGGGTTCTTCTGTCGATGCCAATCCAGTGCGGCCGCAACAGAGATTGAACTCACTACACGAGTTTGTAGTGTAATTGTCGGTAGCTGAATACTTGATGCCTTGCCATAAATTTTTTTATCGTGACGCCATCACTAGACGGGGTGCTTACCACAGCTTAAGAGAGTCCCAACTACTTTCGAGAGAAGGATAGACTGTGGCAGTTTCTCAACCTGGTATTTTACCTTGCGGTACATAGAGCACCTTGCCTTCCCAAATGGTCACTCGTCTGGTACTTGCCGGGCTTAATGTTGCTTAACTTCGGTGATCTGGCGAGAACCGGTGTGTCAACGTGATTGTGCCGTATATGTTAGTTGCATTATCTATAATGCAACCAACAATCCGTCAATGGCGTAAAAAGGCAATTCCAATAAATGGATGTAAACTAGTTACCAAGGAGACAGTCCAACTGAGGGCCGCAAAAGAATGTTCGCCCTGAGTGAACCTTAAAAAAATAAATAAATAAATAAATAAATAAATAAAAAAATGGTAAACAAGTCCTGCTAACTAAGAAATTGCAACTTACGTTTAAATGTGCTGTGAACACAGCTCGCTGTTCAACTCCCTACAGTCTCCTGTCAGGCATGATCCTAAATAATAGCCCCTTACGGTTCAAGTGACAATATGCCTTGTTTGTGATGAAAAAGTTAACGAAAAGAAAAAAAAATATCACTATTTTAAAAAAATGGGTCATAGACTCCCTAGAAATGTAAAGAGATTGAAATGTTCAAATTCTAATACATAAAAAGGTCAACCTAACCTTTTCTATTTTAAGTTGGAATCTCAAACTCAAAGAAATAAATAATAGTCACAACTATTTAAATTCCATCCCTCACAACAAAGGTTAATGATGGCACGGGTTTCGTTTTTTTTTTTTTTTTATGTTGAACCAGTTTGCTTTGCAAAAAATACAATATAAAAAAACTTCAAAATAACAGAACTTCTGTTTAATTATAACTGTTTTTATTTTTTCGATTTTTCTAATCTTTTTTTTTTTTTTTTTTTTTTTTTTTTACAAGGTGGTCACCACTTATCAAGGCCCGGAAGACACTCATGGATAAGGGTTATTGTAAGTACAGTACGTTAGTGTGGATATTTTAGAGTGTCTACTTAAGGAGGCGGTTCATCAGGAATTTGTTTACGTTGGACTTGAAGACATCCAAGTTGTAGTCAGGAGGGAAGCAGGCGGACGGAATAGAGTTCCACAGGCATGCAGTTCTAAGAAAGAAGCTTTGTTCATGGAATCTACGTTTTGATTTAGGCATAGATAAAGAGTGGGGAAAGTTTTTGACAGTGGATTCAGCTAGACGGGTGTTTTTTGTAAAAGATTGGCGAGGGGGAACCAGAGATTGGAGTTCAGACGAGCACCTGCCATGGAAATAATGATAAAACAAAGATAGGCTTGTAACATCTCTTCTGTGGGAGAGAGGTTGCAGGGAAGAGAAAAGAGAATCCCCCACTAAGCCACGAAGTCTATTTTGTACTCTGTCAAGGCAGGATAGGCTGTTTTTAGCAGCTCCTGCCCAGATATGGCAGCAGTATTCCATCCTTAGACATACTTGGCTTTTATATAGATAGAGAATTGCATCAGTAGTGAGATATCTTCTGGATCAGTAGAAGGATCCCACCATCTTTCCAGCGACCTTGGCAACAGACTTGATGTACGTATTCCATTTCAGATCAGGAAAAATAAAAAGTAATATAAGTTCCACGGATGTCACGAACATTTTCGATTCTACATTGAATCATCATCTTCAGCTGAATGAAGCAAATGATGAGAAGGCTGGAGAAAAAAAAAAGGAATACAGGAATCTCAATAGCAGCTGTACAGTACAGCAGAGTGTTGGTGGAAACCATTAGCAATTTATATATATGGAGAGATAAAAAAGAAACAAACCAAGTTCATCTCTCCGTATCGCCGGAAGACTATTTCCTTTATTCTCATCATATATATATCTTTAATTATTATCAAGAGACAAATGTGTTTTTTATTACAGAAATAACCAGTGTGGAGATGACTGTCCCATAAGTTGGACAATTCGAACATCCGGACACAACCCACCTTTATATATATATATATATATATATATATATATATATATATATATATATATATATATTTCTGTTGAAATATATTTTTCTTATTATATATCAATCTTTATATAAGAAGCTCAATGTGAATACAGAGCAATATATAGAATAAATGACAAAAATTTATATTCCAAAATACATGATGTTGACTATTTTGTATTTTATTCCTTTACATCAATTGATCTGTACAGTTCTTAACAGTATCTGTTTCGTAGCGCAAAATCAATCACTTAATTATATCAATTAGTGAATCTATTATGTCCTTAACTCATCAGAAGAAATCGCAACAATCAATCCACCAAAAGGAATTAAAATGTGATACGACATGGTGAGAATCCGAAATTTGGAAGAGAAGTTGCAGTTACCTTTATATTTTCAATTACGCCCAAAATTGTCAACATCATGTACTTTGGAATATAAAGTTTTTGTCATAATATATATATATATAGTAATTTATAAAATATATATAGCGATTAAGCTACACTGAATATTCCGCGTTTCATCCACTCTAGGACTCTTCAGGCTTATGCGCATAAGCCTGAAGAGTCCTAGAGTGGATGAAACGTGGAATATTCAGTGTAGCTTAATCGCCATATATATTTTATAAATTACTAACTAGCTCTACCTACGTATTGAGAACTTTTGAAGCAAATACTTAAAGTTTACGCATAAATCTATACTTCCGTATATTAATTTTATGTGAGTAAATTAAGTAGTTTTTATATATATATATATATATATATATATATATATATATATATATATATATATATATATATATATATATATTATATATAGCCAAAACCTATTTAACTTGTTTAACATAAATTAAACCCAAAATAAAAGAATGAGTTCAGTAGAAAAGGCAACATGTTTTTCATTTTTTCATTTGGGGAATATTGATAGCAGAATTTATTAATTGAAAACTTTCTAAATAATAATAATAAAAAAAAAATTTGAGGTTTTTATTTCAAACTATACATATTCATAATTATTTGCTATTTTATCTCAAATAAAAGTATGTGCTGTATAAACGATAAAATAAAAAAGCTATTGTCGCTAGAAGAAAAAAAGGGGGAAAGAATAGATAAAAAGGAACGACGCCAAGTTTTCTTATTTTTTAAAGAGTTACTTTCACACATAGAGAAAGAAATAGAGAGAAGGGGGGAGAGAGAGAGAAGGGGGGGGAGAGAGAGAGGCCACCCCCTCCTCTGAGAACTCTTAGGATTCATTAGTATCTTTCTAGCTAACTAAACATTAGTTTCATTTAAATTATCTCCTTTGATAATGAGCATATTTTTAGAAAAGATTTTATACTTTATTCTTTCATACTATATTAATTAATCTATATAATTAAAAAACTCAAGTGACCGTGTAACGAGTGATGTAACCCACTTTCCGGTTTATGACATCCGGTTGCGCATGCACGCATAAACATAACGTAAACAAATAAACACAAATCGCTTTTTTCACAGATTTTGACCTGCGCACTGAAATATTAACGTTATTATTTCGAAATTATTATTTAATATGGGAAGAGTGGGGGGGGGTTGCACCTATTCTTTATTACAACTATACTGTCGCTATTTTCTTACAACTAAACAACTTTAACCCGTTGATAAACATGACAATTGTAGTAAAACCAAGACTACTACTACCACTCTCTATCCGTCCCTTTTTCTTTCCTTTTGGTATTTTTTGTTTACATTTCTAGAGACAAAATAGTTGTGTGAGAACGGTGAATTTGTTGACACATTTACTAATCTGTTTCAATATTAGTTTTATTTTATTTTATTTATTTAGGTTTTATTTTTTTACTTCAGGTTTTATTAATTAATTTTTTTTAGATTTTAAGTTTCTATAACTTGGTTGAAGGATTCCAATATGGGTTTTTCATTCTTATATTTCTCATCAGTAGGTTCATGTGCGTTTTTGCTGCTAAATGACTTTTGTCGGCGTTCGATTCGTAGGAAAATCATGTTTAATTTTCGATTTTTGAGCGAGTATTCGGAAAAATAGGTAACTTTACACGAATAGGGAGGATTTTCTTTTTTCATGTTTGAGTGATTTTTCATTTTAATCTACTTTCATAGAAATGTTTCTGTTATGTCAAAACAATATTTTCTTCACGTCACAAGTGTCATGCTCATACATGAATTCCATAGCTAATATAACATACTGACCCAACGGGTCACTGCTAGTCTAGTTACTATTATTATCAAAGAAACTATTGCAGATACAGACGGAAAATAAAACATTAAAATCACAACTGAATAACAGCAAACATTAATTAATTAGATGATTTAAAAAGAAGTTATACAAATTAGATATTTGATTGTCTACATGTCTTTCGACTGTATTATATAACCAAACATTTCATTTGAATTATCTCCCTTGATAATGAGCATCTGAAATGAACATTTTGCATTTTGAACTTGCTGACATATTTCTGTCGGCGTTAGTCATCCATCCAAACAAAGATTTTATTCGTTATAAACCACCCTTTGAGCATGATTACTATTTCCTGTTAATTTCAGTGTCATGTGACCAGTAGTTTAAGAGTTTATTGGTTAAATATTTACACACACATACTAATTTATCTCTTAATTACGGATAGCCATGGCTAATAAAACATTATCTGAAAGTACTTCATTCAAACTCCTCAGCTTAACGTTCACAGGGAACATGAATTGAAACAAATATATTGAGGGCTTTGTCAAGGCTGCTGCATAGAAGGCGGGCTCTCTCTATTATGCTAGAAAGTTATTTACACCTGGCAGTATCCTGTATCTTAGCAAGGTCACCATTTACCCATGTATTTGGTGCATCTGGTACTAGTCTTTCATTACTAGACAAGAGTTCAAAAAAGAATCGGCAACCTAATAGGTTACGCTTTGTCAACGAGACTCCAAACCCTGCCCCATTGAGGAAATGTTGCATCCCTGTGCACGTTTTACAAGTATTTTAATGAAACGTGTTCTGATAAACTCCAAGCCTTTGTATTGCCTCAACATAAATACCCTTGACAAACCTGACAAGCAGCAAAATTCCACCCTTACACAGTAGAGATCCTTAGATTTTTTATTTTTTACATGGAGGTCACCACTTATCAAGGCCCGGAAGCCACTCGGGGATAAGGGTTATTGCGGGTACAGTAATCAATGGGATAGTATCGTAATAATCGTTAGTATTGGGGATTTGATAAAGTGTCTTACTTAAGGGGGCGGTTCATCAGGAATTTGTTTATGTTGGACTTGAAGACATCCAAGTTGTAGTCAGGTGGGAAACAGGAAAGCCTTCTACTCCAACAGTTTCTTCTCTCGAACTGCTAGAATTTCAAATTTCCCCTCTCAGATCCAAGCTTCCCTGACTGTACTGACATGCAGAATTTCAAGCGTAATGTAAACAGAAATCTTGCTGTTCAACTCCCTACATAGTATCCCTGCAAATTATGTCCCAAATAGTAGCCCCTTACATCAAGGTGGCACAGTGCCTTGTTTGGGATGAAAAGGCGATAAAAAAAATGTTATACAGAAATTTTAACCAATCCTACGACAAGTATCCTTTTAATAATGCTTAAATTCATTTCAGGACAAAATCAAAGTAAAAATAATTATGCCCCCACTGAGGATTGAACTCATAGACTACCTTTACGAATAGTGTATTAAGTTATAGACCCATGGTACAAGTACAATATGATGATGGTCATATTTACGTGCCTCCCCACGAGAGCAGAGTTAGACACAAGGTCGGTTTTTAATGTGGAAGGGGGGACCAACTCCCCAAAATGGGACACACTGGATAGGAACAAAAATTAAAACTGTCTCAGTCCTGAAGGATTTTTCCTCCACTGACTGAGCACAGAAAAGGTGAAGTGTAGCATCAAAACAGATACTACACTGTTATCTTGGCCAATATGATAACGTTATTAATTCAATATTGAAAGCAAGCAGACTACTCGTTCCGTCAGTTGGTTGATCTCTCTCTCTCTCTATGGCAACGAAATAAGAAATGAATCTATATTACAATGTTTGCCTAGACAAACAAATCTTGTGAACAAACACCGTTTGCATTTTGTAGATAGCAAAAGCGATCTTTATAATTTGCAGCAGAATTGTAATGAAAAGTGTAGGTGGAAAATAAAAAGCCGGACCATTATGCTAATTTCCCTCATCACTATGAGTGCATGAAAGAGTTGAAAGGAAAAAAGAGAATCCATGATATAAAGGGCAGTTGTCTGTGTGCATGTGTGTTTGAACATAGAGTTAAAAATCAAGAACTACAAAGCAAACACCCACAAAGTCGCTCTAGATAAATATCTAAAAGTCAGAAAAAAAAAGTTATTTTCTTGGGAGCAACTGGGTCAGGATTCATAGGGAAGAGAGGGGGTGATTTTTCAGTTAATATGTACTAGTTTGAAAAAAAAAAAAAAATGTTGACTAATTATTCAATGAATTAATTATATAAAAGAGAATTGTCTTCATGTATGTACAGCTAGAGGAATGGGCTGGGCAAAGGAAAAAGGTGGTTGGGGGAAGAAAGACAAAGCAACAGATAGAAGTAGAGAGAAGTTTTAATAGAAATATGTTACTTTCGATCCTGGACAACATCGAGTAACCCTGCTAGTTAAGAATGAAAGCTAAAAAAAAATAATTGCAGATGAAAACCGTCAAACTGTGTACGAATCATTTCAAATCTTGAGAGAAGCACAAACAAGCCTTCCCATTCATTGATTCTTATATGTAGACCTTGTATGACTTGGCAACAACTTTGCCCTCAAGGGAACCGTATTCAGCTCTGTCTGCGTCCGCGCATGCGTATGTGTGTGCACGAATGCCTATTGGTACACAAGATTGATTGGATGAAAATAAAATGCATGAAAATACGTTAGGTTTCATGTTTCTGAATTATTTGGACTACTCCTGAATGTTATCCCCACAATGTTTCGGTCAATGTAACCTCCCACCTTCTTCACACGTATCCTTTTTTCTTTTTTCTTTTTTTTTAGCTCCTTACATCAAGTAATGAAAAATTTGTTTCCGAAATGCACACAGAGTTGCCAGACCATTGAGTGTTGTAATTTACAAATAAATTTATTTATAAAACTGAAAATATTGTATAATGCAAATTTAAATGAAATGAAAAAAATAAAAATAACACAGCGGCACAAACTCTTGGAGTGTTTGACTGGCTTCTTCCAAAGGAGGAAGTTTTATGGGAGAATGAAATCCACAAGTGGTCCCCAGTTGCATGTATATCCCCATTAGGGGAGATGACGTTAGGTTTTTGCAGGGAGGTGTCGACATTTTCCTACATACAGCGCCTGGTATTCTCAAATGGGTCACCCGTCTGGCACCGACCAAATGGGTCACCCGTCTGGCACCGACCAAATGGGTCACCCGTTTGGCACCGACTAGGCTCAATGTTGCTTAACTTCAGTAATCTAATTAGAACCGGTGTGTCAATGTGAATATGCCGTAAACAGAATGTAAATTAGTTTCAAATAACAATAAACAGTTTTTTCTATTATTATTATTATTAATTATTAAATATAAAATGTCTATTTTCAAAACCAATGTGCAATATTTCCCTATTAAATTTCAAATGCCCTTTTGATTTGGTAGGCCAAGAGCAGGTTCAAGATGTTTCTACAAGTAGTGGTGACAGGTGTTTGAACCACCAAATTAATTCACAATGGTTCTCTGTCTGGTGTGTCATTAATAATAGACATGAATGCTCCAACAACTGAAGTTTCCTCAGACCCATCAACCCTCTAACAACATTTTAGAAAGAGATCAGACTATAGTTGTGGACTAGACAGCTAGAGAATGCTCCCCCCACCCCCAATGTTTCTAACGACATGGGAATCTCCCTTCTGGTTCAGAAGCACACTGGTTCCAGTAGGAAACACTCAACCGCCTAAGAACGGGAGTGGGGCTATCAAAAGTGGGCAGGATCAGGTTGAGATACAAAACTGACCCAACATCTGCAAATGTTGAGATGAGGACTATATGATGCAACGCTGATTTGTCTAACCTCTACTGCTCAACCAGTGCAGCTTCAAAGATCTTGCAGAAAACAAGGATTGCGTTAAAAAGTGGCAAACTTGTGTGACTACATGTGTCAAAGACAAAGAAAAGAAAAACAGCTGTTGAGGAAGTTGTGCGTGGTGAGGTCTATCTTAATGGCTTTCTCTGGGGTTTTTTTTTGTTTTTTTACATATGAGTCACCACTTACCAAGGCCAGGAGGCCACTCGAGGATAAGGGTTAATATAGTATAGTGGTCAAAGGAAACATGTGATAGTAATCGTTAGTAGTGGAAATTTGATAAATTGAATTACTTAAGAGGGATGGCTCATCAAGAACTTGTTTACGTCGGACTTGAAGATGACCATATTGTAGTCAGTTAGAAAGCAGGGAAACGGAAAACAGTTCCACAGGCATACAGTTCTAAGAAAGAAGCCTTGTTCATGGAATCTACATTTAGGTTTAGGCACAGATAAAGAGTGGGGGAAATTATTGACAGTAGTTTCAAATGGAGCACCAAGTTATTCATGACTCAATCAACCCTAACTCGCACTGGGCATCGAAGTCCACATCTTGCCTGACTGCCTTCTTGATTCTTTCTCAACAGCTCAGATAACACAAGATATATCCTTTGACATAAACATTGCACTTTACATCTTAGTATGATTACGTCGGAGTATTGAACTAAAAATTGACAGATTTTAACAGATTTTGAAAAATCAGACATTTTTATTGTGATTATAAAATTTAATTTATTCCAATTTTCGGTTTTACTATTCATGCACAACTAATTAAGGCACGACAAATGTAGGATAAAATACAAATGCTTGTGATTGTTTTTATTCATATTTAAAGCACAACAGATTGTTCTTGTGTTTCTGAATTTTTTAGATAAGGATTGATTATTTGTATCATTCAGATTCTTTGGGCAAATATTCTCATTTTTAAGTGTTATTTCCACAATGTTTCAATCAATGTAACCTCCAACCTTCTCCAGGTCTACCTTGTTGAATTCTGAAATCTTTCTGTCAAACTCAAGAATCTGTACAGGATTTCAAATGAAACTAGCAGCCCAATAACGTTAGAATCCTCGACTGTCATCTAGGAGGTTGAGTTTCAGGTCTGGTTTGAGGTAGTTGTTTGTCTAGCCGCACTGATGAGCGATGATACAGTGAAACAGTACTGTATGTGGATGACTATATATATATATATATATATATATATATATATATATATATAGAGAGAGAGAGAGAGAGAGAGAGAGAGAGATGTGTGTGTGTGTGTGTGTGTGTGTGTGTGTGTGTGTATAATGCTCCTTTTCTTAGGTTGAGCATTTGGGAAGTGATATACAAATTACCATTAGCGTGCGAAGCGATGCTCTTTGTGTAAACAAATTGAGCTTAGGTACTTTGGACAATGTCAAAACATTGTTAATTCACTGCCCGCATAGCAGCAGCCATAACAATGGTTAGAAGCTTTGGCCGTCGTTTGGCCGATCAGGTTTCAATCCTGGCTTGAGGTAGTTGCTTGTCTAGCCGCACTGATGAGCTGTGAAACAGTGAAAAAGTACTGTATGTGGATGGCTATATATATATATAGCAGTGATATATAGTGACTAATGGTAAAACTGTACATTGAAAAACAAAAATAGGTCTGGGCTCTCAAAATTCATGCTAGAATTGTCCGCAGGGATCCATGGCGTAGTGGATAAAGTACTTGGTAAAATTAAGTTCCAAGTTACTTTTTTGTAATGCAACACTCAAAAATACAATTACGAAATACTTAGGACTTCTACCCAGTCATGGCTGACAGAACGATAGCATGCTACCCCCATGGATTAAATAAAGTTCCATTCAAAATTCCCTAGTTCGATAGAAAGATTCCTATGTATGACAAGATACACCTGAGTATGGTCGAGGGTTACATCAACCAAAATATTGTGAAAATGTCACTGAAAATGAGAACGATAGTTCAAGTAATGCGGGTTCCTTTTGTGTTTAGTTTTTTTTTTTTTTTTTTTTTCTTCTCTTTTTTTTCAATAAAAATCTTTGTAAAAAAAAAAAAAAAATTTTTTCAGACTTAGGGAAAATAGTCTTTAAAACATGCGAGTTAAACATTAAAAAAATGTTCGCTTGTGTTATAAGAAAAAATGTACTTGTTTAATTTCTTAAAATCATAAATGATTTTATGTTATGTTTAATATTTACAAAAAAAAAAAAAAAAAAAAAAAAAAATGACAAAAGTAAATATATCTACAAATTATTTAGTTTCCCCCCAATCTTGGCCGGTCAGTCATAAAAATCAACATGCCAGTTCGTGTAAATTAAAATTTGTGACTTCTTGTTCTTGTTCTTCTTGACATAAGAATCCTAGGTTGCTCAAATGACGTGCCTAAATATCATATGAATAAAGTATCAGCAAGAGTTGTCTTGCCTTAATTTGTCGTACATCAATGGAAACACCTTACAAATTGGCAATTATTCAAATCTTGAGAAACAAAAATAAATTTAACAGTTTTACAAGGCACTCATGCTGTTGGATAAACATTCAGATAACAATACTCAAATGCTGTAGACATTATGGTGTCCTGATAATAGTCCACAAGAAGTTTAAAAAAAAAATAACCTATCTATCTATCTATAAAAGTGAACGTGTCTATACATTTCCCTACGCAATAACTCTATCAAATTTCGAGTCTGTAGACTAAAAATTGACATACAGGGTACTGAGATTTGGGGAAATCGACGTGATCAGTTTTCGGCCAGAAATTTGGCTGTTAAGGAGTCAAAGTTCAACGATTTGACCTTTGAGAACTCTACCAAACTCCTCCAACAATTTTGGGTCTAAACAATGGAAATTTTAGATATAGGTTTCTTGGACATGGATCTAATTTAATAACTTGATTTGAGCCGAAAACAATAAATGTTAAGGGGTCATAATAGGGGGCAAAGTTAAAAAAATTGATTGTTTTTTTTTTGTTTTTTGCTCAGAGCATAAACCTCCAAACACCCAGACAATGCCGGGCACCCATGCTAGTATATCTATAAAAGTAAACGTGTCTGTATCTGTGTGTCAGTGTGTGTGTACATTTCCCTATGTAATAATTTTGTCAATTTTAAGTCTACAGACTCGAAATTTGATATACAGGATACCGAGATTTGGGAAAATCTTTTTGATCCATTTTCGGCCAGAAATTTGGCTGTTAAGGGGTCAAAGTTCAACAATTTGACTTTTGAGAACTCTACCAAACTCCTCCGACAATTTGGGGTCTAAACACTGGAAATTTTAGATATAGGTTCCTTGGACATGGATCTAACTTAATTTTATTTGAGCCCAAAACAATAAATTTTAAGGGATTATAATTGGGGTCAAAGTTAAAAAAAAGTTGACCTCTGCTGTCTCTACCAAATTACTCAGACAATTTCTGGTTTAAACATTTGAAATTTTACATAAAGGGTATTCAGAGATAGAGCAAGTTTTTTCATCGGTTTGGGTCGAAAATTTTTAATTACCAATATATAAATGTATGTATGTATGTTTGCATGTCTGCCTAAAACTTTCGACAGAGGCGACAGATTTTACTAATATCAGTATCGTTTTAAAGTTCGACCTTTCATACGACAAATATCGAAAAATTGGCTAAAAACATTAATATCTTCACCTTCAACTAGACATTTTTCTACGGGGTGGGGCATTTTTCGCCGATATTTTTTAAAAAGTTATCCTCTCCTATCAATTGTCTAGCCTTAATTTAAACATAAGTTACTTCAGGTTTGGCGGTGGTCGTAACCGCAAAGACAGGTTTTTTCCCCCATTCTTTTCCTCCTTCGTGGTACGGGTTTGAGCCTGTCCTCCTACTACCACTTTTTTTTTTTTTGTTCAACATACACATCCAAACACTGAAATGCTAGTATATCTATAAAAATGAGTGTCTGTGTGAAGACAATTCTCAACCCATATATTCAACGGATTTTTGAGTTACAGACTTGAAATTTGGTATATAGGGTATTCAGACATGTGGGAAACTTTTTAATCATTTTTTATCAGGTAAAAGGAGTCAAAATTGAAAAATTAGTACGTGGAGGAGGGGGATCATCATATTTTTATCTTTTTGTCAACCGTTTCACAAATGTGTATGCATGAACTGTTCACGTGAAAGATTCCTAATGTTAAGAATAAGTAGGTTTGAAAACACTTTTTAAAGATTGTGTAAAGCTGACTTAATGGTTATCATAGTTGATTTACTGCTTTTAAGTTTTGGTTTCGATCTCAGCTCAAGTATTTTTTTAACTTACAAGAAGTGAACTGTTTGTTTAGAAAAAACATGATACTCGGATGCACATATCTCGGTTTCTTTCCATTTTTTATTTCATTTTTTTTTTTAAGGAATTTAACGTAACATTTAATACCGGGCAACGCTGGGTACATCTTCTAGTAAATAAATAAACCATAAAATTTCCTCTGTCGATTCCTATCGATTACACCCGCCAACTTCTGCGTAAATTTGTTGAGTTTTTAAACCACATTAAGTCAGTACGTTCTGGCGTTGCCGCTTCAACGTGCAAATTGATTGTGAAGAAGGAGGAGGAGGAAGCGGAGGAGGAGGAGGAGAGTCTCAAAATTCACCTTTTGTTTTTTAAAGTCATTACATTATTCAACATTTTTCACAATACTGGCAAGCTTGTTTTTTTTTTTCTTTTTTTTTTTTTTTAAACCTAACAATTTCATCAAACGCTGCCTATGTCACCATGGTCGATTTGGTTTGGTTTGTACTATGGCATATCCACCCTTTTCAGGTTATTTAATGCCGAATCTAGCCATTTTAGTAAATAGTGTTTATGTTTCCATTTTTTTTTTAATATATATCTTGAAATACTTATATGTTTGGTTGCTTTTTAGATGAAAATGGTTTCTGTTTTTGGCTTTGCAGAACATGATTGAGTTTTGCAATGTGAGAGGAAGAAAACAATAAGCATCAATGTTTGGTGCATTTTAGGTCAGAGAGCCAACATCTTCAGACAGCCTGATCTGGTAGCACCAGACAAATTCGATGTCAACACCTGCTTCTCATGAACTATCTTTATACGTGATGAGGAAGGACTTGTCAGAGAAAAGGGATAGATAAATACCTGGGCAGAGATAGGTTTGTTTGCAAGTCAATTTCTTAAAGCCATGCAAGCATGTAAAGCAAATGTTCAACCTAATATAATGTTGTTGATTGGGAAATAGCAGATAAATCAATTTTTTGAAAAATTTATGAATGGTCTTATCAGAAAGAGAGAGGAGAGAAGAAAATAATGAGAGAGATAGGAAGGAAGTTTCCAGAAAATTTTCTTCTAGGAATTGGGGTAGCAGTGTCAGAAATTTCGTGAAAATAGTGAATAATTCCACCCCATCTTTCCAAGCTTATAACTCCTCGAAAAATGTAATTCAAGCCCTAATTTTTTTTTTCAATTAAAGGAGCAAGGACCAAGGTTTTATTTAAAAAAAAAACAAAAAAAAAAAACAATGTGTTTTTTTTTTAAAAAAAGGTTTTAAACTTCGGACTTTACAGGTAAATTTCTAAAAAAGCAATTTTTTTTTTGTTTTAAATTTGAATATATTATTTATTGACCTTTTCTCTTCAATTTGTGATATATAAAACTCCACGACATAAATGAATTATTTACTTTTTAATAGACATTTCAAAATGAGAGGCGTGAATTATTCAACCCCCTATCTTTCTAAGCTTATAACTCCTCGAAAAATGTAATTCAAGCCCTAATTTTTTTTTCAATTAAAGGAGCAAGGACCAAGGTTTCATTAAAAAAAAAAGAGACAAAAAAGAAACAATGTGTTCTTATAAAATAAGGTTTTAAACTTCGGACTTTACAGGTAAATTTCTAAAAAAGCGATTTTTTTTTTTTTGTTTTAAATTTGAATATATTATTTATTGACCTTTTCTCTTCAATTTGTGATATATAAAACTCCACGACATAAATTAATTATTTACTTTTTAAGAGAAAGTTGAAAATGGGTGACACTTGGGGGGGGGGGCGTGAATTTAAAAAAAAAACGTTTGTCTAAAATATTATATTCGGTTTATTGGAAAGAACATAAAATTTCACATTGACCCTGAAAATATCGTAAAAATAGAATCAATAGAAAAATTTTGATAGATTTTTAAAATTTAAAAATTGAAAAATATTGAGTTTAAAAATTGAAAAATATTGAGTTCGGAAAATTCATTACTGTTTTAAAAAAAAAATATTTTTATTACTTTTAAAACAACTGTAATAGTTTATTTTGGAAGTATAATCCATAAAGAAAATAAATAACCCACTTTTAACAGAGAAATTACGAGATTTTTATATTGTATTCGCAGTTTCGTGTTAGGGGTGTCAAAAATTCCTACAAAAATTCTGATACTGCTAGAATTGGGGTAATCTCCAAAAATACCGTTAGGGCTTACAACATGGCCGCCAGAAGAGTCAACAAAAAACTGCAAATAAAATATATAAAACTCGTAATTTCTGTTTTTAAAGTGGGTTGTCAATTTTCTTTATGAAATATACTTCCAAAATAAACTATTACAGTCGTTTAAAACATAATAGAAGTATTATTTTTTAAAAACAATGTTTACAAAATGTCTACGCACGTTCGTAGACATTTTGTAAACATTGTTTTTAAAAAATAAAAAATAATACTTCTATTATGTTTTAAACGACTGTAATAGTTTATTTTGGAAGTATATTTCATAAAGAAAATTGACAACCCACTTTAAAAACAGAAATTACGAGTTTTATATATTTTATTTGCAGTTTTTTGTTGACTCTTCTGGCGGCCATGTTGTAAGCCCTAACGGTATTTTTGGAGATTACCGGAATTGGTTGGTGATTGTTTCTTTCTCTCTCTTATCCCTCTTCTCCATTCTGAAATTTTGATAACATTTCTAATTTCTCTGAATAAAAATCTTTTTTTTTTTTTGATATATTTTTTTTTTTAAATAACTTTTCAATCTTTCTATTTCAATCCATTCATTTGTAAAGATCTAGGTCAAAAGGTCATGACTTCTCATTAAAATTTAAATTTAAAAAAAAAAAAACAAGCTAAAATTAAATATAAAAAATAACAAAGAAAAAAAAAACCCGGCCAAGTGAAAGTTCATTATTTGAAGAATAGCATTATCTATGAAAATAAAAAAATTTAAATAAAAAAAAATAAACAAAATTTTTTTTTTAAAAAATGGAATTATATTTACTGGATATTTTTTTACCACTAAGCAGTTTTCAACTTTCACAGTAAAATAAGAAAAAAACGTCAATAGAGTTAAAATTAGCTCCGTTTGCACCTAACCAACCAAACCCACGCGCCACCATTTCCCCTGCCCATTCCGCTCAGTTTCCACGGCCTGCTTAGTGCGCAGCCTGTAATGCACAGTGATGCGGATTCCGATGTGGCTTTGAAGTCGAGATCAGCATGACCCACACTAAAATGCACCCCTCCCGCCCCGACAAAAAAAAAAAATCCTTTTCCATTCTGCCCAAGTACCGAGATTAACAATAATAACAATAATAAAAAATTACAATAAAGGAGAGGGGGGACAGAAAGAACGGGGGAGGATAAGCAGGCGCAAAATCATGATGGCAAAGTTTGCATCAGAGTTGCACCGAATCACATTTTGCATCTGCAGACAAATGTACATGCATATCCACAACTGTTCGGCTGATACAAAGGTTGGAATTGCAGATGAATACGGTGTTCGTATTTACCCTTACCTTCCTCACAGCATACGCTGGATGGGACCAGAAACTCAGACCCCCACCCCCACCCCCATATTTTTAAAAGGTCAGACTCCTACATAAAAAAATCCTTTTCCCCAAGTAACATGTATATCTATGTGTATTATTATTCATCGGGCTACTGTTTTCATCTTGAGTGTGATTTTCACAACGTTTCGGTCGATGTAGCCTCCGACCTTCTTCAGGTGTATCTTGTCGAACTCGGGACTGTTTCTGTCAAACTCAGGAATTTGAGGGAGGGGGGAAATACAATTGCGAATTACATAAGACCTCTATCCAGTCACGGCTGATGGAACAAGAGCATGCTACCCCCATGAAGTAAATAAAGGGTTCCGCTCAAAATTCCGTCCAAATTCCAAGTTTGACAAACATTTCAGAGTTCGACAAGCTACACCTGAAGAAGGTCGGAGGTTACATCGACCGAAACGTTGTGAAAATCACACTCAAGATGAGAACAGTAGTCCGATGAATAATAATAAGAAGAACCAATCCTCATCTCAAAAATTCAGAAACATGTATATCTATATGTCTACCTGTTTGTCCGTTCCACTTTTTCTCGCAAACTTATTGGACCAATCTAGCTAAAATCTTATATAGAACTTTGTTATGACAAGGTACAGCAAACTAAGTTTTATGGTATCCATTCGATGCATAGTTAAGGATTAATGGGGATTAGTCACCACAATACTACATTTACTACACTTTCTCTCGGAAACCACTGGATCAAACTGGCTGAAATTTTGTATGGATCTTTGTTATAAGGTGCAACGAATCAAGTATTATAATATCTGTTTGATACACATTTAGGAATTAATAGGGATTAGCATTCACTGCAAAAATGAGCACAAGTTTAACCATATTCTATCAACTTAGCATAAAAAGCACTCATTTGAAGTGAATGGGTTAACAAGTCTAGTGTGTACTATTTATTAGGTGTAGCGTTTTGTTTTTTAAGGCTCTGTGAATTTATTTCAGCGGTTATACATCTAGGTTACTGTGCTATTTTTTAAATAGTATTTTCAGTTCAAGTTTTTTATCTTTTTTGGTTCCCCCCCCCCCCAGACAAAAGGAGGCCTGTAAATTCTACCTCATCCGTTCGTTTATCTGCACTTTTCTCAATAAACTACACCTTAGAATTTTTGGAAATTTTGCACAAATATTAAACATGATATGAGTAAAAAAGTAACAGAACGGATTTTCCAGGAAAATTCTGCCCCCTCCCCCACCCCAGGTTGCCTTTCAGGTAAAAATGGCTAAAATTGACACTTGTGTGCTTATTAAAAAAAAAAAAAAAAAAAAATGATGCCTTGTATTTTTATAAAACTTTCTGAAAAGTTCTAACTGATTTCTATATAATTTTGTTTGTCTATACTTCGCGATAACTCTTGGGTGTGCCCCAAGGGCTTTTTAAGGGCTAATAAAGACACTCCATTTCTGGGGCTATTTTGTCTAAAATTTTCTGTGTATGTCTATTTAGAAGTTTCGCATGGTGCTGAACTCAAATTTAAATGTGTTAAGGCCTTGGGAACTTTTGGGGCTAAATGTGTGTGTGTGTGTGTGTGTGTGTGTGTGTGTGTGTGTGTGTGTGTGTGTGCGCGCGTGTGTGCATGGGGGGGCAAATGATGGACTTGGTCATTTCTTTTTTTGCATGGTGCAGAATTCAAATTTACATAAGGCTTAAAACTGCACCGTTTGTTCATTTTCACCAGGATTTGACGTCCCCCAGGGACTTTGGAGGCTAAAGGGGGGGGGGGCAAATGCTGAACTTAGTAATTTTCTTAATGCCTCGTTCACTGTGCACTCACGTGGGACCATGCATACTTCACTTGTTTTTAATTAAATTGTTAATGAAATTACAGAATAGTTACAAAACTCCCTCCCCCATGTTAAGAATGGGTTTCTAAATAATAACATTATTTCAACGCGGTAACAAAATTGCACAAGTAACCTGCATCTTTTTTTTTTATTGTTTAATGTTTTGAGAGTGCTATCAATGCAGATGTTAAATAAAATAATTATATGACGGTAATAGTTATTAGTATATTTAGATGTACATTTCTTGATATCATAAAAAAGATTTTTTTTTAAATTAAAATAGATAAAAAAAATAAAAATTGACGAGTATTTTTTGTTTTTGTTTTTGAATTTTTAAAATGAAAATTAATTTGGTATTATTTGGATTTTTCGGACTACTGTCCTCATTCTGAGTGTTATTTTCACATTTCAGTCGATATTATACCCAACCTTCTTCAGTTGAATCTTGCCGAACTCTGGAATCTTTCTGTCAAACTTGCAAATCTGATCTCGAGTGTTTCAGCTAATGTAACTCCCCCCCTCCCCAACCTTCACGTGTATTTTGTCTAACTCCAGAAATCTGATTTT
Source organism: Euprymna scolopes (assembly GCF_053919585.1). Lineage (NCBI taxonomy): Eukaryota > Metazoa > Mollusca > Cephalopoda > Sepiida > Sepiolidae > Euprymna > Euprymna scolopes. The sequence continues at coordinate 91,244,357 of NC_136509.1, forward strand.
GAACAGAACCCTTTAGTAGCATACTCTCCTTCCGACAGCTATGACTGGATAGAATAATTTGCAGGCCTTCGGACCAAGATCACAGTGTAGTATCTGTTCTGGTGCTCCATTTCACCTTTTCTGCCCTCGGTTGGAAGAGAAGTCCTTCATGACGGAGACAATTTTTATTCTTATTCCTATTCAGAGTGCATCTTGGAGAGCTGGATTTTCCCCACATTAAAAACCGACCTTGTGTCTTACTCTGCCCTTGTGGGGAGGCAAGCAAATAAGAACAATCAATAGTAAATATATAATAAGTTGTAATATATATCTAAAAACAAAAATTGTGGGCAACAACCCATGGCGTAATGGATAAAGTGCTTAGTAAAATCAAGTCTGTAAGTTTCTGGCGGTTAATACGTAAAATACAATTGCGAATTACTTAGGACTACTACGTGGTCATGGCTGCTGAAACAAGAGCATGCTACATGGATTAAATAAAGGGTTCAGTTCAAAATTCCGTAAAGATTCCCCAACTTCGGCAGAGAGATTCCTGACTTCAACAAGATACACTTGAAGAAGATCAGAAGTTGCATCGATATAAACGTTGTGTAAATACAAAGCTCTACGTTGCGAGTGCATCCGTCGCATTTGCGAGAGATTTTTCAAAGTGGCGACTAGAAATAATGAAATGCTTATCTCTTGGTGATTGTGTTTCTTTCACCGATAATCTTCCAAAGCTCACTGAGTGAAAAATATTTTTTCAACTTTTTTTTTTTTTTTTTTTTTAATAAAACGAACAAAGTCAAATTTTTTTAACAATAAAAGTTTAATAGAATATACTATTTTTTTTATATATATATATAACAAAGGCTGTTTAAAAAACATCCGAAAAAATTCGAATGTTTACTTTCAAGTTTCAACATAAAATTTGATGTATATTTAATTACACTTATTAAAAAAAAATACAGAAAAAATGTTTATGCATGTACTTGTCAGGAAACAAAGATGTCATATTCTAAAAATCATGTGGGCTTGGCTAGACACTTTTCTATTTGGCTAGTAAACGAAAATATTTAGTTGTAAAAGGTCAACTAAAGAGAAGTTTGTCCGTAGAGCAGAGCAATGAAATAATGCTCAAGATGAGAACAGCAGTTGGAATAATCTAAATAATAGTATATTACGTTTTGATGTACATTTCCGTATCTGATAAAAAAATAAAATAGACTTTTCTGCGAATCTATTATAGCACATCTAGTTTAATACTTCCGTTTCAAAAAAAACAAAAAACAAAAAAAAAAAACGAAAAAAAAAAACGGGGGGGGGAGAGAAAAAAAATCAACTTTCGTTGTTAAAATAGTGTTTCCAGTTTCGACTGAATATATGAATAAATAAAATGTTAAGCTTTGTTCAAAGTCAAACTTTATAAAGTGTTATCAATCAAAATTTTAAATAATAATAAAAAATAATCCTAAATATCTAAACCCAGTATATCAAAAAGGGGTCTTGGATATGACCTTAAACTATATCCGATGGTGAGGCCCCATCTTGCGGGCTTTGGGGAGTGTGGAGCCACCCTTTAATTGCCATTGCTCCCAGGTCCACTCTGACCAAGGAGCGGTAGTACCTGTTAGGGTCCCAACTATGGGTTAAATAGAAACCGACTTGAAAAACAAATATATTCTATTAAAAATATGTTTCTTCAAAATCACTGGATTTGGCAATTAAATAACCTGAAAAGGGCTGATATGCCGTAAAACAAAAACCAACCAACCAACCAAAAAGGTCATCTGACAGAAGTAGGTGCATTTGACAGACACACACCTGGCCAGAAAAAAAAAAAAACAAAAAAAAACATGATCGTCTAAAAGATTTCGTTTGATTTATAGCATATAAACGATATATAGATTATTTAATGCAGAATAAATGTGTCAAGTGAAATCCCAAAGTAGGATAGTTATTTTATATTGTTTCTGAAAAAAAATAATATATATATATATATATATATATATATATATATATATATATATATATATATAAATTAAATTTCTTTTTGAACAGTCCATCTTCTTTTGTTTGGTTGTTTTGTTTTACAGCATATCAACCCTCTTCGAGTCATTTAATGCCGAATTCAGTTATTTTGGAAATAGTATTCATTTTGCATCCAGTTATTTTGTAGAAGGTTTTTATTCTTCAAGCTCTTTGTATCTTCAATCGCTAGTTTATAGTGTTTGGTTTGGTTTGGTTGCTTTATAGTGGATTTTATCGTTTTTGTTCCCTGCCCTGCAGAACATAAATGAGTTTTGCAATGGGAGAGAGAAAAGGGTTATAATATTAATGTTTGGTACATTTTAAGATAGGAAACCAGTCAGGCAGTGGGGGGGGGGGGGATAGAAAGAGAAAGAGGAAGGTAAAATGGGAAGAAAGAAAAGGGGAAAAGGTGGGTTATTGTTTTTGGTTTTGCAGAACATAATTAAGTTTTGCAAAAAAAAAAAAAAAAAAAAAAGTAAAAAAAAAAAAACAATCAATGTTGGGTGCATTTTGTCTCAGGAAGCCAATATCTTCAGACAGCCTAATCTGGTAGCACCAGCCATCTTCTTTGATGAAGCCTCTTAACATGATAAACATAACAGACTATTCACCTTTCGATTACAAGTAGTATGTGTAGGTCTATTATGGAGTATGACTACTAAAACCTCTTTTCTTCTTGCCTTTCTGTAACCTAGGGGCCACTTATCAATAGTTGACAAAGTCTTGCCGAAAAGAGGTAAACGTGAAAAAAAAAAAAAAAAAAAAAAAAAAAAAAAAATGATGCATTTGCCATTGTGCCCATCGCCAAACCGGAGTGGCATAGTTTTAAATTAAGGCTAGTCAATCGAAAAGATGGGGGATGACTTTCGAAAATACCGGCGAAAAAAGCGACCCCTCCCTGTAGAAAAGTGCCCAGTTGAGGGTGAAGGAATTAATGTTTTTAGCCAATTTTTCGATATTTGTCATCTGAAGATTCGAGCTTCAAAGTGATACCAATCTCGTGAAAATCTGTCGCCTCTATTGAAAGTTTTAGGCAGGCATACAAACATACATAAATACATACATAAACAGGCAGATGAGATTTATATCATAGATTGATGGCTGAACATGGTTACATTTGTGCTTATTTTTTTAATTAAATATTAATGCCTATTAATGCTTAACTGGGCACTTCAGACGATTACCAAAAAGGGCAAGAAGGTAAAGTTTCGAATAGTGAACCTCCTAGAACTGCACAGAACTAGACTTTAACAAATGACAGAACAAGGCCAAGAACCAATAGAACAAGCACAGGATTCCCAAGACAAGCAGCCTGATTTCAGTAAAATATAACTACAGAGGGTAAGTGGAGATTGGAGGCGGGGGGGGGGGTGAATGTCTCAAATACAGATTATGGAGTTGTTTACCTTCAGATTTTTAATATATATTTACATATACAGGGCGTTTTTTGTTGTATTTTTTTTTAGAGGCAACAAACTTTAAATTGACAATTATTTTCTTTAATTGTAGATTTGGCAACTATCGGTTATTTTAAGTTTAGCTTGGTTTGGCAATTCATCATGAAATAACTGACACCCAAACAGCGTGTGCAAATTTTGAAAATCACGGTTCAATTCGAGCAACACTTTGAACATTATGTGAGTTTTATGGTGTTCATAATCGACCATTGGAACGATTAATTAGAGAAATTATGAGCCGTTTTTCACGCTACATTCACTTTAAACAATAATAGCCATCCTGTAAAGCACGTTTTGGTGTGCACACAAAAATTTATTGGTGCTGTACAGCGTAGCGTTGATGTAGCTGTTAATGTGTCAATTCGTCAACGTGATCAACAATTAAACTTGTACCTGTGTACTTTATGGAAAATTTTGCGTAAAGATTTTGGTTTGTGTGCTTACAAGATTCGACTTGTGCAAGAGTTGAAGCTAAATGACCATCGTTCACGCCATACATTTGGTGAACAAGTTAAAGGAAACATTGCCATCGAACCACAATTTTCTTTAAAACTTTTCAGTAATGAACTACACTTTTGGTTAAATGGACAGAATTGTGAATTTGGCGCGATAATAATCCACAAGTGATGATCGAAACATCATTACGTCCAGAAAAAAGTCTTTGGTGCGATTTATAAACTAATGAAATTATTGGTCTACATATCTTCAAAAGTATATTATACGGCACAATTATGTTGACACATCGGTTCTCACCAGATCACCAATTTTATTCTCTCTCTGCTTCGCTCTCTCTTTCTCTTCTCTTTGTCTCTCTCTCTTTCTTTGTCTTTCTCTTCCTCAATGGTCCTCTGTGGTTCTCTTTCTATCTCTCATTTCAACATCTTTCTTTCTCTGTCTGCCTCTCTCTCTCTCTCTATATATATATATATAATCTCTTTCCCTCATTGGTTCTGCCAGATCACCGAAGTTAAGCAACGTTGAGCCTTTATCTTTATCATTTTATTTTCTCTCTGCTTCCATCTCTCTTTCTCTCTTCCTCAATAGTTCTCTGTGGTTCTCTTTCTATCTCTCATTTCAACATCTTACTCTCTGTCTCTCTCTATCTATTTATCTATCTATCTATATATCTATCTTTCCCTCATTAGTTCTGTCAGATCACCGAATTTAAGCAACGTTGAGCCTTTATTTGCTTCCCCACTCAGCAAATTAGGCACAAGGTCGTTCACAAGAGAGTGAAGGGTAGGGGAGGGGACCAGTTCCCCCCCCCCCCCCGAGAGGGAAGTGGATAGTGACAATTGGTATGAAGGGTTTCCCCAACAGTGACCAATAACTGATTGCTTAAGAGCAATGGTCTTATATGTGGGGTTGCCCACCACATACGGTCTTTGATGCCAGTATCTGCCGGAACAGATACTACACTTTGAGATTCATGCCCAGCCCCCCCCCAAAAGGCCGGCCAAAACTTGAGCCTTTATCTTTATCATTTTATTCTCTCTCTGCTTCCCTCTCTTTCTCTCTCTCAGTGATTCTGTGGTTCTCTTTCTATCTCTCATTTCAACATCTTCCTCTGTCTCCCTCTATCTCTTTATCTATATATTGTGAATTTGGAGCGCTAATAATCCACAAGCTTGTTTGGTGCAATTTATAAACTGGTGGAATTCAGTTCTGCATTCATTATTCAACCTCCACCCCCACCCATCATCGTTTAGGGTGACAGATTACAATTCTTTATACACACACAAACATTCCCAAGATCTAATTTCGCCATTTCAATTTTCTTTCCCACCACCTCCCTCCTGTGTTCTGTTTGACCTATGACCTTGTTTTTGTCCTGGGCATTTATTTATTTATTTATTTAGCAATGGCATTTTCAGCAATTTAAAAAATGTAATCAATTAAATAACAGTCGAGAACAGGTAATTATTTCCCACACTGGATTTTGATGACCTAGCTGAAGAGTATGAGAAGAAGGTGGAGGCAAAAATGGCCGAGGGCTGGGAGGGAAATAGGCGTGTCCTTTTTGCTTACTAATTTGTTTTCTAAACCTAGGTCGGTTTACGGTTTACGAACATTTAGAATGACTGATTCACCATTTTCAAATCAGCCGATGTTAGCTGTGGCATCACTTTGGCAACCTGGTAATCAGACACTTTATCCGAAAGCATAATCACGTTCACACACAGGTTTCTGTTAGATCACAGAGTTAAGCATCGTTGAGTTTGGTCAGTACTGAAATGGGTGACCATTTAAGAATACCAGGTGCTGTATGTGCTCCTCATTTATGTTGGCGTTGTTGCCAGTCGTCTTGTATTTCTTGCCACTGGAAGAGGAGGGGTTTGGTTTTTATGGCAAATCAACCTCAGTGGGTCATTCTATGCCAGATATGGTTTGTACATGTATATAGTTTTTATAATCTGAAAATAAATAGTTCGTTGGACAAATTCATTGCATTATGCCTTGTTTTTGTACTTTTTGCGTATTTTGAGTATCTTCTGTTCTTTGGGATTTGCTTGTGGTATTTTGGTTTTCTTCCAATTCCAATTTTTCTAGTGTGCTATCTCTCTTGTATAGCTTAGCGTTTTGAAGAGATGCACCTAGAGGAAAACCCATTCGCCTGGTAACATCAGGGCTGCATAGTCATTATGCTCGTACTAATGATTGATGGGTTTATATTCACAAGATAATTACTCACCCAGAGACAGAATCGAGAATGCGTTTTTTCTCAGCAAGAGTAGCCCTACATCCATCGACCTAATTCAGATTTTGTAGATCTGAAAAAGAGCTGACATGACCAGCCGATTAATCAGACCAGGCCTCTACGATTGCCTGTCTAGCTCAGGTAAGGGCCAAAGTGGTGTGCTGGTAAGTGAGGGTGCCACACCCTGACCTCGAAGTCCTTCAACCATCAGAATATCATCCTAAAGCACCACAAGTTCCAACAGATGGCCCCATTGGGAGACTTTTACTCTCTGCAGGGAGACAGCATATCCTGATATACCCCATCTTTGCCACCGGAATCAAACAGTTTTGACACAAGAGAGTCATGGTTGAGATTGCGCAACTCTTGCTCCACAATTACATGCATAGGTACACTTATAAGGGATATCCATTAAGTCCGAAAGGAGGCTATAATGGTGGTTTAATCAGCTTCCTCCTTTGTCCATACAGGGTCTCTGATCCTAGCAGATAATGTTTAACTGTCCTGCGTGAACTCCACTTAAACAATCCAGTACCTATTCAATCAGCAAATCATTTGTAGATTGGAGAGCATGTATAATCAAACCTATTTTCCAAACAAAAAACATCTTTAAAAAAATTTATGATGTATGTGCTTATAGCTGAATGAAGACGTCATATTCCAAAAATCACAAAAATTGATTAAGTACTTTTTTTTTTTTTACTAAGAAAATAAAACTTTATGGCGAAGCAAGGAACTATGTTTTGATCCGCCATGCTTAATAAATAAGGTGGAAATAATTCAAATTACCAATGTAATGGCTATAATTTCCTATTAAAATTGCTAAAAATTGTAAAAGAAAAAAGAAAAAAAAAAGATTTTCTATATAAAAAAAAATTACTTGATCAATTTATGATTTTTAGAATATTACATCTTTGTTCCATGACGGGGTACTTATAAAATTTTTCTGCAAATTATTTTTTTTTTTAAATAGGTTTAATTCTAAATAAGTATGAAATATTCTTTCGTAGTCATATTTGGAAGAAGAACAATAATTAGGAAGAACAGAATTGATCTATGTCACACAAAAAAATTTTTTTTTTAAATTCAGTTGGGGAAGCGTGAACAATAAATGGTAAATTGTAGAAAATAAATTATTGGAATTGGCAAAAAAAAAGAGAAAAAATTATGCACCTTTTAGAAGCGGAAATTTTCTTTTTTTTTCTCTCTCCATATTCACAATTTTGATTTCTGCCTAAAATGGACGATTTGATTCGGTAAAACGCTAAGATAATGGCAAACGTGGAAATAAAAAGCTTTAAAATACGACAAATGGATCGGCTAAGTGGAAAATGTTATTTTCTTTGGAGGGAGATTCTACATTTCTCTAGAGAAAAAGATATTTTTAGCTTGTTCAAAGTTAATGGGGAAAATATGTCCAACATCAAAGAAAAAGGAATATATATATATATATATATATATATATATATATATTACAGTTATGAATTTTTGAGATGAGAATCGATTATTTGGATTCTTTAAAGTATTGTTCTCATCTTAGAGTGTAATTTCTGCAAGACCTATGGCACAGTGGATAAAGTACTTGGTAAATTCAATTATAAAAGCCACTCTTCTAGAGGTTTAAGGTTCAATCCTGGGAGGAACATATATAATTATTTTATGTATGCACATAAAATATTATAAGTAGATATATATTATGTATCAATTTTCAATAATTATTTTAAGAGTGCTCTATATATGCATAGAGCTAGGTAGTAAGTTATAAAAATATATTTATAGCAATCAAGTTACACAGGCTTATTTCCATAATATATATATATATATATATATATATATATATATATATATATATATATATATATAAAATCAATGAAAGCAATTGAATTTTTTTATGTAGTAAATTTCCATAATTCAGACTAGACAGAATCAAATATCGATTTGTCAGATAACAAGCTATTTAGGTCTAACTTTGAGAGAAAAGTTTTTCAAAACAGCTACTATTCAAGAAAAGTATCCAAAATAAATACATATACAAGTTCAGGAATTACCAATAAAATATTCTTAATCATATCGATTTAATTTTGTAGATTTTTTTTTCTCTCCACCACATAAAATTTTTTTTTAAAAAACTGAAAAGAAAACTTAAATCCATTTTATTGCTGGGATTAAGTTTGATTTTCTAGAAAAAGTGGAAGGGGGGGGGGAGACGTCCACTAGGTCAGGTCATCTCTCTCAAAGCAGCAACAGTTGAAGATTAAAGAGAGAGAGAGAGGGGCAGTAGGACGGTGAGGGGTGGAGTAAAACAATCTTAATCTTGGAGGTTTCGAGAAAAAAAAAATTAAGCTAAAAATTGGATATAGTTTTTGTTTCTTTATAAATCAGATATTTAAAAAATATATATTTAGTTATGCATGATTATATGCGTACATAGATGTAGGTCTGTGCTTATGTGGGTGTGTATGCATGCTTGTCTGCATATACACACACAGGTAAGGTTATTCCGTTAGTTCTACAGACTATTGGCAACCGAGTACGGCCTATTGCACAGTTTGGTTATCAGCAACTAAATTCGTTTTCTTAATGGGGGGGGAAAAAAAAGATTTGAAAAAGGGTGGACGAAGTCGCTTGTAGGGTCACTGGCCATCTGTTGTTGATCATCCTGTAGGGTAGGGAGGGGGGAGTCATCATCGGTGAGTGTGGATATGGCTGATAAGCCCAATCTTTGCTTAAAAAGTTCTACTGCAGTGAGAACAGGGAATCGTAGCAGATGACGAGGGCTTCAAAACATTGTCCTCCCAATCCTTCATGCAGCAACTTTTCGGTTACTTTCATATTAGCAGGCACCGTCATGAACAGCGGCCCGCCACTTGGCTCTATCTAAAGCTGTCTGCTCCCATGATGACGGATCAACGTTGAAGGCCTTCAGTGATGCCTTCAAAGTGTCTTTAAATCATTTTCTCTGGACGCCATGGGAGCGCTTACCATGTTGGAGCTCAGCAAACAGAAGCTTCTTGAGTAGTTGTAGTCTGGCATGCGAACTACATGACCAGCCCAGCGAAGCTGAACCTTCATCAGGATAGTGGGGATGCTTGGGAGTCCAGTACAAGTGAGGACTTCTGTGTCTAGTATCCTTTCCTGCCAACCTATGTCAAGCAGTTTCTAGTTCTAGTATAAAATATATCAACGTTTCTCTCCCTTAGACTTTAGAAAATAAAAAAAATCACGAGTTATAAATTTATTTTCACCATGACTAATGTTTGTGCAGAATTTTTTAAAGATTCAAGGAGCGATGATTGAGAAAAGTCTAAATTAACAAATGGACGAACGATTTGGGGGCAATTTTACTCCTATAGTGGCCCATATGGGAACAACCGGAGTTATCCCGGAAAATCCATGATTAATGTTTGTACAAAATTTTTTAAAAATACAAGGTGTAGCTATTGAGAAAAGTATGAACAGATGAATGGGAGTGAATTACTAGATCCAATCCCTTTTCGATGGACCAAAAAGAGGAGGAAATAAGTTTATCTGCAAAATAAATATTTCAAGTCCGTCAACAGATCACTGTGCTCTTTCAGGTTGAATTTTATTATGAAAAAAAAAGAGGATTTTAACATATTTTAGCTGAGGTTTCTGTAATCTTCTATATATATATATATATATATATATATATATAAAAGCGAAAATGTGTGTATGTATGTATGCATGTGTGTTTGTATGTCTCGCAAAAACTTTCGACACGGGCCACAGATTTTCGCCACATAGGTATCATTTTAAAGCTCAAACCTTCACCCGACAAATATCGAAAAATTGGCCAAAAACATTAATTCCTTCACCCTAAAATCATCAGTTTTGTACAAGGAGGGGTGCCGAAAAAATCGTTCCTTCATTTTCTCTCATCCTGCTACTACGACAATGACGTCCTGTTTGACCTAGAAAATGTTGACGTTAGTTTCAACCACCTGCAAGTGTTTTTAAAGGTTTAATTTTATGCGTTATTAAGTGTATGTCTCTTTAGCGTAGGGGTAACATGTCGGGCATTTTTTCCCCGCCTTAGCCTGGATGCTTCGGGTTCGAGCCTGTCTTTCTACCTAAACTTTTTTTTCCTCTTTTACACCTTTTTTCCATCCTTTTTTATTTTTTTACGTTTGTTCGTTGTTTTGCTTTGTTTTAGTTTTTCCAGTTTTTTTTAACATCATGTTTTTTTATAATATTAAAACAGGGTCACCCTCTCCTACATACACACCCCCAAACACCCGGGCAACACTGGGTAACCTCGCTAGTCTATATATATAAAAAAAGGCAAAATATGTGTTAGTGTGTTTGTCTGCATTTTTTGTGTATTCCGGCGAAGACTTTTGAGAGGGGAAGGGGGGTCCACTGTTTTTTAGAACTTTTTATATACTCCCAAGATTGTTATATCTCCGATTCATGAAACGAGGTCGCGTGTATCTTTAATTTGGGCGACTTTTACACACTATTTTCGTGATTTTTTTTTTTAATCTCTGCATGTTTGTTTGGCTTTTCCGTATATAAGCAAAAGCCGAATCCGTAGAAAAGGCAACTCCCTGGCACTTGTGCCAGAAGACGGAAAAGCAATCTGCTTTGATCAATGTGGGAGAGGGGGGCCCTGATATCAGACAATTGCTGTTCATTTGGAAGCTGGTTTTTCCCAACATTTCGGGAAAACTGGCTTGCAGCTAAAGTTAAGTCGCGTGACGTTTGACCTCATTAAATTCACGCACATGTCACTTTAACTTTTTAATCGTTAAATTTGAACGCTTTTCACTTCCTGTCCCATAGTGGCCGAGCGGTAAGATGTCAGGTTTTTTTTACTTTTTTTTTCCACCTTCGCCTCAAGGCTTCGGGTTCGAACCTACCTGCCTCCCAAAACTTTTCTTTTACATCTCCAAACATCCGGGCAACGTCAGGCAACCCCGCTAGTATATCATAAATTCAGATGTTTGTGAGTATATTGGTAAAAAAGTTCAAAATTGAATTTTATTGGGGACTATTGGGGGTACCAGGCGTTGTCCAATGGGAGGGAGGTGGTATACTAAGGCTACTGAGCAACAAATGGGAGGAAGGTGGTATACTAAGGCTATTGAGCAACAAATGGGAGGGAGGTGGTATACTAAGGCTATTGAGCAACAAATGGGAGGGAGGTGGTATACTAAGGCTATTGAGCAACAAATGGGAGGGAGGTGGTATACTAAGGCTATTGAGCAACAAATGGGAGGGAGGTGGTATACTAAGGCTATTGAGCAACAAATGGGAGGAAGGTGGTATACTAAGGCTATTGAGCAACAAATGGGAGGGAGGTGGTATACTAAGGCTATTGAGCAACAAAAGAAAATTAGCTGCAGTAGGCAGGACCGAACCTGTAATGTGAAAGAGGAAAAAGAGGTGAAAAAAGCAAACGTGTTAGCTGTCTCAGCCACGGCGACTTATAATGTCACAGGCCTTCATTTTATAAACATACGTTGGGAATGGTAGGTGTATGGCTTGCAAAAATGTTAACGCAAAAACTGACCCCTACTTGCAAAAAACAGCCCAGTTGACTAGGATAGAATTTCTCTTTTTGCCAATTTTTTTTTTATATTTTTCATCCGGGAGATCGATCTTTCTAATGATACCGATTTTATCATGGCCCGATGCTTCTATCAAAAGTTTTGGGCAGACATACAAACTAACACTCATTTTCCCTTTTCTATATTATTTTTTTTTTATTTCGTTATTAAAAAATTCATAAGAAAATTAAGTGTGTGGTCTTGCAGGTCAGTAATAATCAAGACAATCTTAGTGGTATAAATAGTAAAAGTATTTTACAGAAGTACACGATTCTGGAGCCATAACTGCTATGAATCGCAGTATTCATTTCTTTCCAACTGCAGGAAGATGTGACACAAGAACAGGAAGGTGGGGAGAGTTAAGTCATCAAAAGTCAAGAGAAGCTGCCTAACCTTTTAAAAATTATTATTTTCCTCTTTTTACAGATGTTACTATTTGCTTGCTTCCATACTGGTTCGTCGTTTTTGTTTTACGGCATATCAACCCTTTTCAGGTTATTTAACGCTAAATCCAGTGATTCGGAAGAAAAAAAATGTTAATAGAACATATTTTTGCTTTTCATGTCAGTTTCTATTTAACCCATAGTTGGAACCCAAACAGGTACTACCACTCCGGGATCAGAGTGGGCCTGGGAGCAATGACAATTGAAGAGTGGCTCCACACTCACCCAAGCCCACAAGCTGGGGCCTCACCATCGGGTATAGTTTAAGGTCATATTCAGGACCTTCATACTTGGGCAAACTTAGATACAAAGTATATTCAGCAATTATTCCCTCTTTGTCAGAAACAACGTTCATGGACTAAATAGCGAGGACAAAAGGGCAAAATAAGGAAAGCAAAAGTTGCTGTCGAACGTAAACCCAAGATCCTCTTTCTACTCCCAGTCTTCATAACCCCTCCCCCCAAAAAAATATGCAACATATTAAAATAAACAAGCATTAACAGATGAAAAACCCGCCAACAAAGTACAAACAAATTCTGCCAACACTAAGGCCACCATTCGCCCATGTATGGAGTATTGTTGTCTATTTGGGTTGGTGCATCTGCTACTAGTTTCTCGCTCTTAGACAAGGTCCAAAAGAGAGTCTCCAACCTGATAGGTTCTGAACTGTGATCTAAGCTTCAGCCTCTGTCCCACCGACGAAATGTTGCAGCCCTCTGCCTGTTCTACAAGTATTTTAATGGTGAATGCTCTGACGAACTGCAAGCACTTGTGCCCCCACGACGTAAATACCCTCAACTAAATCCCACCCCTACACATTGAAGATCCCTTGATGTAGGAGAGCTTTCTACTCCAGTGGTTTCTTCCCCAGAACCGCTAGACTTTGGAATTCCATTCCAGGTCCCTGTTTCCCCAAATGTACTGACATGCAGATGTGTTACGTGAACCAAAATCTTACTGCCCAACTCCCTATATAGTATCCCAATAGCTTATGTCTTTGATAGTAGCCCCCTACACCAAAGTGGCAATGTGCCTTGCTTGGGATGAAAATGTAATTTAAAAAAAAAAAAAAGAAACTTTTCAATGTGCTTTGTCAGGTCCATTAATGCAGGATAATTGCAGTATGGCTTGCGATCAACGCAGTTGATTGTCCAGAACTAACATTTTATGCGACTCGGAGAATGACAGTGCATTAATTTCAAATGATCGGATTTCTCTTGTGGGCGAACTCGACGATGCTGAAAGAAGTATATGCTTTTAAACTGGCGCTTAGTAAATTTCTAAAGAAAACAATTGCAGCCAACAAACAGAACTGGAAATCCATCTTTTTTTGTTTGTTTTTTATGGATCGAAAACTGCCATCACCGGGGGGGGGGGCACAAGCTCAACAGAAATTAAACAGAGCAATTTCTAGGTAGTCAGATTATTTAGATACCACTTCTATGACAAAGCATCAGTGCATTGCATCATTACTAATCGTCCTCTACTCTCTTATCATTGTGCTCAACTGAGCTCCAATCTCTGGTTCCTTCCTGTAAGACATTCACAGCAAGAACTAGTCTTCCCCACCACTATTAGACATAGCCGTCACATTTTTGCCCTTGGCACCAAAATCAACAAGATTATTAATTTGAACATTTGCAAACATGATTCTTCAATTATATTTGTCTTCTGTATTTAAAGCTATTCCATTTCACATTAAGTTCATAAAGGTTTTGTCGTCATTCGAAGTGTGAGTGAATTTTTTGAGACACTCACATATATGAGAGATAGTAAACATTCTGAAGTCACAGATGTAATTATTGCATATTCATATTGTCTTATTGCAATGGTAGAAATTCACTAAACAAATCTTCATAGACATATATAATAAAAAGTTCAATTTTTTTTTTATTTCATTTTATTTCTTTTTTTACTGTCAATATTTATGCTCTGAAAGTGTAAATTCATTTTTATGGAACTTAATTGCGGAAATTTAGAAAAACTTTATTGAATATATATATACATTATAAGCATATATATTTCCTTTTACAATCGTATATATTAGTGTTGGGACGCAGAAAATCAGAACTTTTAGGGGTATTGGAATCGGCATTGGAGACATTAGTACCTATTTACCAATGCCAAAAACGATTCTTATAATTGTCCTTTTTTATTTGATTTTGTTTAAAGCAAAATCTTCCATTGCTGGTAGTAATGATAAAATAAATATTGACTTTTAACTAAACTCAATAAATCACCCATTACAAGTATATTTTTACGTTTGACATTTGACGTCTGCACATTTAACATGGGTTTCTACAGTAATTGGGGGAAAAAATAACCACTTCATGCTTAAATATTTAGAGATTTATAAAAACTCGGAATCAGTAACTGTATCTGAATTGGTGATTTAGTAAGGATTCGTCCCATCTTCTATATATATATATATAAAAGCCAAAATGTTTGTGTGTGTGCGTGCATTTTCATGTATGTCCAAGAAAGGCTTTTTTTCCGAGAAGCGATCGGTCGGCTCGCAACTTCTTAAAACTTTTTATATCACGTCGAAATCATAATATCTACGAGTTAACGGGGGTCGCCTGTCTATTTAATTTCCCCGACTTTCAAAAGTTAAATATTCAACATTTTTCGATCGCCACATGTGGATTCAACTTTTTCGTATAAAAAAAGCAAACAGACCTGCAGTAAATAAAATACTGTCCCCCGCACTGAAAGTTGACCTTACTAAGTTGTCAAGTACGGGCACCTGCCAATTCTTTATCTTGAATAAATTTAAACATGTTTCCGTTAAACCTCGCACGTTTTTTTTTCACACTTTATTATTTTCCAACTGCGCGTCAAGGCTTCGGGTTCAATCCTTCCTACATACCTACCAAAACTTTTTTTTTTTTTTTTTTTTAAACAAATACCCGGGCAACGATTTTTTTTTTGATTTACCCAAAAACACACACACCTCCAAACACCCGGACAACGCTGGGTACCCCCCCCCCCGCTAGTCTATATATATAAAAGCAAAAACGTTTGCTTGTGTGCGTTTTTGTGTATGCCCAAGAAAGGCTTTTTTCTGAGAAGCGATGGGTCGGCTCCCTCGTTCTTAAAACTTTTTATATCGCGTCTAGATCATACTATGTCTGAGTTAACAACGGGGGTCGCCTGTCTATTCAATTTGCCCGACTTTCACAACCTAAATATTCGACATATTCAAATCGCCGCGTGTTGCTTTCACTTTTCAGTATAACTTCAGAACTGGATTCGAACCAGATGTAAACGTCACCGTCGACTATCCTGCAGTAAACCTGCGGAATAACGTAATGTTTAAAATTCACTTTTCAGACTGCCATGCAGTCAAAGTTGACCTCATTAAGTCATTAATTATGGGCACCTGCCAATTCTAAATTCTTAAATAAATTCAAGCATGTTTCCGTTACTATTTCGTGGTGCCCGAGTGGTTAACGTCACACGTTTTTTTTTACAACTTTGCCTCAACAGTTCGGATTCGATCCTTAATACTTACCTACCAAAACTTTGTTTTTAATTTTAACCCCTCTCCATATTTGTTTTGATTTACCCAAAACCACACACATCTCCAAACACCCGGAAAACACCGGGTACCCCCCACTAGTCTATATATATAGAAGCAAAAATGTGTGTATGTATGCATGTGTGTTCGCTAAAAACTTTCGACAGACAAAACAAAAATTCACAAACTTGGTATCATATTGGAGCTCCATCCTTCGGCCGAAAAATATCGAAAAATTGGCCAAAAACGTTAATTTTTTCACCCTCAAAATCAACAATTTTCTACAGGGTGAGGGGGGGTCAACAAAAACCGTCCTCTCATGACGAGATCGGTTCTACGCACGCGTCAGATGACGTCATGACCTGATTTACTTTAAATAGTTGAAGAACTGAGTAAATTTCATGTACGTCGTGTTAGCTCAGTTAGTTAGCGCGTTGGTCCATTATCTAAACGTTTTGGGTTTGAATTGTGGTGTGAGATTTTTTTTTTTTTTTTCGATTTTTTTAAATTTTAATATTGAAGCAGTGTTATTTAAGCTATTTTTCACGTAACGTTCGTTTTTCTGTTTTTTTTTTTTTACTTCGCTTATTCTTAGATTTTCATTAACACCCCTGACCGACCACACACACCCAAAAACACCCGGGTACCCACAGATTTTTTAAATTTTAATATCGAAACAGGCTTATTTAAGCCATTTTCCACATGTTTTATTTTTTTTTTTGGTTTTTAGTTTTAACGTTCGTTTTTCTGTTTTGTTTTTTGTTTTTGTTTTTTCAATTTTTACATTTAACATCGTTCGTTTGCTTTACGTTAGTTTTTTTTTTGATGTTTTGATTACCCCCCCCCCGCCCGGGTACCCCCGCTTCGTTTTTATGTTTTCTTTTTTTACTTCGTTTATTCTTAGGTTTTCATTAACAACCACACACACCTACAAACACACTGGCAATGCCGGATACCGCCCCCCGCTAGTCTATATATATAAAAGGGAAAATGTATGTATGTATGTATGTATGTATGTATATGTCTATGTTTGGATGTCTGCTAAAAACTTTCGACAAACGCGACGAAAATTCACAAACTCGGCATCACATCGAAGCTCCATCCTTTGCTCGAAAAATATCGAAAAATTGGCCAAAAACGTTAACTTTTTCACCCCCAAAATCAACAATTTTCGACCAGGTGGGTGGGTTGGGGGGGGGGGCAATGAAA
>NC_136509.1:91266263-91366964 GCF_053919585.1 Euprymna scolopes
GCTGATGGCAAACAAATATTTTTTTTTACTTCTGAAATCATTACTACATATTAGGTACAATATAATAATAAAGAGAGAATTGGCTCCCTAATAATAAATACAAAATCTGCATAAATAAAAATAACATATTTAAGTGTATTTTATAACCGGGCGATGCCAGGTGGCATGCTAGTTAACTTATGGGATTCTTTTTGGGATTTGATGAAATTATTTTTAATATAAGTTAACTGTGTAAATACATTACGAAAACAAGGGAAGCATGACTGGTCCTCCACGAATGCACAGCGAACAAAGCATAAAAAAAAAAAAATGACTAAGTTCAGCATTTGCCCCCCCCCCCATTTAGCTCCATAAGTCCCAAGGGACGTCAAATCCTGGTGAAAAAGAACAAACGGCGCAGTTTTAGGCGTTAACATATGTAAATTTGAGTTCTGCACTATTCAAAAAAAAAAAAAAAATGACTAAGTTCATCATTTGCCCTACCCCCATTTAGCCCCTAAAGTCCCCAAGGCCTTAACATATTTAAATTTGAGTTCATCACCATGCAAAACTGCTAAAAAATAGACATACACAGAAAATTTGGGACAAATATGGTACGAGGGGCATGCAATAAGTAATGCCCCTGACCCACTTCCAGTTGTCTCATCTAGCTGAAATTTTGCATGTGCAATGATTTATATCTCTAAGAGTTATGTGGCATAATTACAGCTCTGAACTAATTGTGGTTTCTGTTTTACAGGTGTTTGAACTAAATCAGGTGTGAAATGGAGCCTGTTGAATGTTGAGCAGTGATCAGGTTTTTGTATTTGAAAGGCGACACACCACAGGAGACTTTTGATGAAATGAAAGAAACTTATGGTGATAATGCCCCATCATGACCTTGTAAAACACTGGCATCGTGAATTCAAACATGGCCGGAAGTCTGTGAAAACGGCTCCCAGACCTGGTCGCCCCCCCTTCTGCCATTGATGAGGCATCTGTCCGACAAGTTGAGGCTGCCATTTTAGAAGATCGGCGCATTACTATTCGCCAAATAGCCCAAGATGTCAAGATTAGTATAGGGTCTGTGGAAACTATTATTCATAACCACTTGCATCTGCATAACATGTCTGCCAGATGGATTCTCAGATTGCTCACACCATTCCAGAAGTGAGAACGCGTTGAGTACCCAAGGATGAATTTGGATATTTGCCAAGAAGATGAGTCAAAGTTTTTCAAAAGACTGATTACATAGGATGAAACCTGGGTCCATCACTATCATCCAGAGACTAAAGCCCAAGATTTCCTGGTAAAGGGTACCACAACTACAACTTGAGGAAATTAAGGGAAGCTATCAAAATCAAGAAGCAAAGGTACCCTCCTCTTGCAGGACAATGCTCCGGTCCACAACTCGCATGTCGCCAGATCAGAAGCACGGGCGTGTGGTTATGAAATCCTTCCCCATCCCCCCTACTCTCTTGACCTTGCACCCTCTGACTTTCACCTCTTCCCAGCCATGAAATTGGTTTTGAAAGGAAATGATGATGCAGCCTTGATTTTGGAAGTCACGTCGTGGTTGGAGGACCAACCTGGGATGTTCTACAAAAACGGTCTCCAGAGTTGCATCAAACGATGGGAGAAATGCATAACTCTGGGTTGTTCCTATGTAGAGAAAGACTAATAACTGTGCCAAGTTTCGTTGCTCTACTCCTATGGGAAGTGGGTCAGGGGCATTACTTATTGCGCGCCCCTCGTAAAATAGTCCCAATAATGGAGTGTTTTTATTAGGCCTAAAAGAGCCCCTGGGGCACACCCAAGAGACAAACAAAATATATGTCACCAAACGAGATACCCCCCCCCACACCCCTTTAATAAACAGTGTACTTAAATAATAATTTTATATATATATATATATAAAATTATATATAAAGCTGAATGTTCGTGTGTGTGTGTGTGTGTGTGTGTGTGTGTGTGGTCACAAATAGGCTCCTATATGGTTGACTATTTTAAAAAACTGATTACATATAATGATAGAAGATGTATCGAGACACAGGAATGGGTATGTTTGATCCTGCAGAACGGTGGTTCATTAAAATTGTGGGGTCTGTGTACCCGTCGTTTACTGGGTTCAAAAACAGCCTACAGAAAATGGACTGATTTAATAAAGTATGATAGGTTATGAAAAGGAAGGGTTGTAAAGAGATAGCTTCAAATTCGGGGGTATCAAAACCAAGGCAAAACATGATGAGAGTAAAAATAAAATAGATAAACCCCATAATTTATTATACCATACCTGTTTACACTGAAACACTTATATTCTGTGGATCTATAATAAAAAACCTTGTTAAACTTTGTGAGATATTTCCATTCTATGGAGGTCATGCGCGAACGACCACCCCATAATTTTATTATATGATATTTCTTTAAACTGAAACATAATTATCAAAGTATACTTACGCAGATAAATATGAAAACACTCCACAATTTTATTATACCATCCCTATTTAAGTTAAAACATACTTATCAAAGTGTTATTATGTACATCTATATCAAAAACACTTGTAAACGTTTTTTCTTTAATTTTTTTAATTCCATACTTTGTGGACCAGGCGCGTACGCAGACCCCACAATTTTAATGAATCATCATTATGCCAGATCAAACATACCCATTTCTGTGTCTCGATACATATTCTATCATTATATGTGATCAGTTTTCTATAATAGTCAACCATATAGGAGCCTATTTGTGACCAGACACACACACAGACATTCAGCTTTATATTATAGATTATATATATATATATATAAAGAGAGAGAGAGAAAGAGAAACACACACTAAGATTTGAAAATATATATGGCAATTAAGCCACATAGAATTTTTCAAGTTTCATCCTCGTGAGGATAAATCAGGCTATTCCATAGAATTGATGTTGCTTCATGATTTTATATACTCCCGTGGTACTCAGTTTTCAGTCAACCAATCAGATTCTTAGTTATTCACACACATTTATTATAGCCAATGAGCATGCGCGCACCCTTTTCTTTGTTTTAATAAATGGGTGCATGAATAACTAAGAATCTGATTGGCTGACTAGCAAACCCAGCACGACCTGGATATATAAAAGCACAAAACAACATCAATTCCATGCAATAGTCTGACACATCATCATGAGGATGAAACGCGGAAAATTCAGTGTAGCTTAATTGCCATATATATTTTCAAAACTTACTACCTAGCTCTACTTGCATATCGAGCATCGTCAAAGTAAATACTCAAAATATTTACATATAATTTTATGTAGATGCATTATATATATATATATATATATATATATATATATATATATATATATATATTCTTCATATAATGCTATCTGAATCTAAATAGAAAGAGTGGAAATCAGAAAAAAAAAAAAAAAATTTTTTTAAAAGGTAACTTTCAACTTAAAGTCACGATTTATCACCCTCCCACAATGGGAACATTAGACAAGTCAGAAATTGGGGTTGAAAAGCCAGCATCCCCGAGGAGGAACACTCTGGCCTGCAAAACATGCTCGGGCAGACTCCTCAGCATTCCCTGATAAGGTTGCCTCAGATGATTAGCAATAAACTAACCCTTTCTCAAAGAGAAGGCAAAGCTTAGCAGGGTGGACCCTCTAAAACTGCACAGGGCCAGCATTATTCCACAATCAACAGGGAAAGGCCATTTCAGAAATAGCTTAGACTGTTGATTTTGGTGCCAAGGTTAAAACAAATGACACAAATATGAAGTCCAGTTCTTGAAAATTTGACTGCTTTTAAAAGTTTATTCCTTCAAAATTTACTGAGTTCAAATTGCACGAGTGAAGAGTTGGCTAAAAGTTTTTTTTAAATTTTAATTTTTACTCCATTTAATTCAATAAATAAATACAGTGTAACCAGGATATAAGAGACCCGAATAGAAGAAAACATATATAAAAGAATTTTTTTTTTTTTTTTCTGGTCCCAAATTAGAGCCTGTGCTAATGTACAGTGTAACCCGAATATAAGAAACCCAGATATAAGAGAGGTGTCGGGACCTAGCAGAAGTCTCTCATATCCAGGTTACACTGTAAATTCAATTAATTGCTGACGATCTAATTGGAGTCCCTATTTTTAAAACATGGTGTGTGAGTAAAACTATTAAAAAAAAAAAGGTCTCCCAATATCCTTGCTATATAAGAAAATCTATACCCAAGAAACAAATCAGAAAATAAACGAAAGCAATTATCCCAGAGTTGTAATGGTCTGGGGGGGGGGGCGGATTATAAACGGTGACCTTGATCCAACTAAAATTATTTCAGGAAGATCCGCTTTCAAACAAAGATCGCGAATGATGCTAATGATCGGATGAGAGGGGATTTCTGGCATTTCACTTCCAGGATTTTTTTTTTTCGTCTGCCTTCCACAACATCAAAGTTAGACACAAGATCAATTTAATATAGTATCAACATGCGATAAATTTCTCTTCTGGAAACGGAATAGACACTACACTTTGATCCTAGTTGTAAGGTTTTGACAGCTTAATAGTATTTCAAGTACTGAAATGCATTTTTAAGTGAATTTGAGTTTTTCCAATGTCCCCATGTTAAGAATGGCTTTCTTAGATTTAGTATATGACCCCTTTTCAAGATGATGGCCATTTAAAAGTATTCCCAACATAGACAAAGTATTTTGTTGAAAAATTTATTTGAATTACATTTTATTCTTACATGACAAGCCTAAACAAAAATAAAAATGAATGTGCATAAAAACAAAGCCTTACCAATAATTAAGGTATAACAAAATTCCTTTTTTTGAATTGCAGCCATGGTAAATCCGTATAAGTAGGGAATCCAAGTAAATAGAGTAGATCCAGTGAATTTCAGCAATTCAAACCTTTTGAAAGCAATTCCAACATGGACAAAGTATTTTTATAGAAGGAATTAAATCGAATTACATTTTTATTCAAGCGTGAACTATTGGTATGTAACAAAAAAATTTTTTTTTTTTAATTTTAAAAATTGGCAGATCTTTTCGGTCATTTATGCAATTAGTATAACACTACCCTTCCCCCAAAGATGATGGTAATCTCTAGGAGGATATTATAACCAAAGAATAGATACAACACTACCCCCCCCACTCCCAAAAAGGAGTAATGCCTAACAAACATGTCTCAAACACCACCACCCTTATAACAGTGCATATGGGCACGTTGGAAATTATCAGCAGCAGCAAAGGATGACTGGCTTGTGAAGAGATCAGCAGCAGCAGTCAATAAAAAACATGCATATGCAAATTAGGAAGTGTACGCAAGGAGCAAAAAATGCACCACGTGATTGACAGAAGCTAAGTGCGGGAATCGAAGGAATGGGCCGGCTGTAGCCAGCATCCGGTCGGAGGAAGGAGAAAACCAGGCTAGATAGACATGTGGCAGTGAGAAACTTTTTAAGTAGTGTCAAAACGGGACAGTATTGGTAATAAAAACTTTTGTTTAAACAGAAAAAAAATGCCGACCTGGA
The DNA here is from genome assembly GCF_053919585.1 of Euprymna scolopes. Classification (NCBI taxonomy): domain Eukaryota; kingdom Metazoa; phylum Mollusca; class Cephalopoda; order Sepiida; family Sepiolidae; genus Euprymna; species Euprymna scolopes. The sequence goes on from NC_136509.1 coordinate 91,271,762, forward strand.
TTTCTATTTATTACTTTTGTTTGTTTGCAACCCTGCAACGTTACATCCTAAAAAAAAAAAAAAAATGGAGAGGATAATGCCTGGGAGGATGGCATCATAATAAATAAATGTATCCTACATTACTCTCCCACAAATGAGAAAGTAATGCCTGGGAGGAGGATATGACAACAGAACAGATACTTACATAACGCCCACCCCCTGAATTGAACAATGAAAGACTGTACGCAAGTCGCAAATAGTAAGCGGAATCAAGATAGGATAATTAATATAAGTAATGGTATAGAGCTGAATTCAGAGAGATACCAAATCTCTATTAGTGGTAGACTAGCAGGGAAACCCAACTTTGCCCAGGATTGAATAAAGATCAACAAATGATCTCCACTTTCAATACTTTTATTGTCATTGAAATTTGCAAAATCACACATTTTTCAATCAAATTGATTGATTGCCTTGCCTATTCGGGGAGCTACCACGGTCCACTAGGAAGAAACTTCACATATCTTCCTACATTGTAATCTACATTGCACTGTAGAGAACCTACTGTTGAGTTTATGAAATTTTTATCTAATGGCTTGAATTAAAATTTAAAATCCAAAGGTTGAGTATCATGGTTCAATTGTGCTTCAAACAGAAACATTCATTTCGAACAAGCCCCTGTCTTATGAAAGAATTTATTGCTGATTTTATAGGCTGGGCCCTTCTGCTTGTACAGTGATAAAATGTCTCAAATACACTTGTGATGTTAGGTTGTATAAGGATGTTGACTTTAGTCAAAATCAAATTGTTTCTGCTTTAATCGGATTGTTTTTGATTATCAATACTTATCAGAGGTATTCCAAAACAAAAGATATGTCAGAACACTCCCAAACAGAAAGTAGATTTGTGTGAAATTTTAAAACAATTCACCCGGTCGTTTCAGAGTCTATCGGGAATGAAGTCTCACATACGACACACACACACAAAGTGCCTTTTATATATAACTAGTCTGGGTGGCTGGCATTGCCCGGGTGTTTGGAGGTGTGTGTTGAACAAAAAAAAAAAAAAAGTGGTAGTAGGCAGGCAGGCTCGAACCCATGACGCCAAGTTGGAAAAGAAAGTAAAAGAAAATCTGACGTCTTACCGCTACTCCATGACGCGACTGGAAGTTCAGAACTTAAAATTAGGCAAAGCCAATCCAACTGATACGATGACTTGCAAAAACTCGATCCCTCCTTGTAGAAAACTGACCAGTTTAGGGTGAAGGATGTTTTTGACCAATTTTTCAATATTTCTCGTCAGAGACGTCAAGCTTCAAAATGATACCAATCTTGTGAAAATCCGTCGACTCTGTCAAAAGTTTTAGGCAGACTTAATGATGGCAGCAAATTCGTTTTCGAACATTGCCATTACTTGATATAGCACAAAAAAACAAAAGGAAAAAAAAAAAAAGGTATACAGAAACACGAAAACATTCATTGATGGGCCACATGAAGGTGGCTTTTAAGCCCTACCAAACTCTGGTATTTCTTGGCACACATTGTACAGACATGTGCGCCATTAGCAGCACATTCTTGATATTCTCTTCTATGTATAATCAAATGCTGCTTCAAACCACCTGCTATTTTGTACGTCTGCCCGCAGTTGACACAGGTAGCTCTGGCAACACAAACTTACATACATACATACATACATACATACATACATACATACATACATACATACATTTAAACAGACACGTGAGATTTATATTATAGAAGTAGATACAGAGATATGTCGATAACATTTATTTATGGACATGGCTTAATTGGAATGACCCACTTTATTTTTATTTTATCTCTCTCTCTCTCTCATATATTTACATACATACACACCTTATTTTAAAGGTGAAATTCTATTTTAATTTTTTCTATACTCAACAAATATGAAGTAGCACATACCCAATATTGCCTGGTGGTGAACCGGGGACATTCCAAAAGTAATGTCTCCTATTTTTTTTTCTGCACAAATGGATCAGAAAGGATTGCAAACTGCATTGTTATGATAGCTAAACTCATGCATTCATGACCTGAAAGTTTCATCTCTCTGTTGTAGATATTAACAGTATGAAACTAAGAAACCAACACAGGTAATGGACGTGCATCAGGAGCAGAAATGCATCATAAAATGTCTGGTTAAAGTGCATTGAGAATGATGGTGACTATGTAGAAAAATAAATTCCGGAGCACAAAAGGTCACTTGTTTAAAATCGTACCACTCTTGTTTTTATAACTCTAACTTTTTGAGTTTAAAAAAAAAAAAAAATCATTTTTTTTTTTTTTAAATAGGAGGCTTTACTTTCATTTTTTTTTTTTTTATTTGTTCCTTAACCTATGCTGGTTTCTCCTCTAAATTTGATTTTATTTTTTCTAAAGAAAGTCTAATGAACAAATGCAAAATTATTCCATTTTTTCTTTATTTCATGAAATAATTGCCTGGGTGTTGAAGGTGTGTGTTGAGCAAAACAAAAAAAAAAGTGATAGTAGGAAGCCAGGTTCAAACCTGTACCGCGAATGAGGAAAAGAATATGAAAAAAAAAAAAAGCATAACGTCTTTGCTGTTACGTCCACTGCCAAACTGAAAGTTTAAATTAAGACTAGTCAATCAAAAAGAGGGGATGACTTTCGAAAATATCAGCAAAAAAAGCGACCCCTCCTTGTAGAAAAGTGCTTAGTTGAGGGTGAAGAAATTAATGTTTTCAGCCAATTTTTCGATAGTTGTTATCTGAAGGGTCAAGCTCCAAAACGATACCGAGCTCATAAAAATCTGTTACCTCTGTCGAAATTTTAGACAGACATACAAACATACATTTAAACAGAGAGGTGAGATTTATATTATAGACTAGCGAGGGTTACTCGGCATTGCCCAGGGATTTGTAGGTGTGTGTGTGTGTGTGTGTGTGTGTGTGTGTGTGTGTGTGTGTGTGTGTGTGTGTGTGTGTGTGCATGTGTTTTTTAGGGAGGAGATAAATCAGAACAAAAAGGAAACTTAACGATAGCGATTTAAAAAAAAAAAAAAAGATGGGGGGTTGGTGGCATGTGGGCTCGAACACGAACACGGAGCCTTGAGGCCTATAGACTAAGCCTGATCACCTGCGCTACGGCCGACAATGTTAATGTAAGAGCGATTAAAGTGAGTCAAGTCAAGGAGGTTTGATTGACAGGTGGACGCTTAATGAGGTCATGACGGGGCAATTTTTTGGTGTTTGTTTCAGGATCGTTTTTTCATTTACTGAAGGGCAGTTAGGGCTTCCCCAAGATGATGAGAGGGAAACCAGCTCCCCATTGAAAGGGGATTGCCCAAATTGAATAGAAATTTTCTGATATAAGGAAAAAACCGCATTGATCAAAGCTGATTGCTTTTGGACGTTCCGGCGATTGCGCTGGGAACGATGCAACAACCTTCGTATTAGTTTCGCTTTTATTATACGAAAAAGGTGAATCTGCACGCGCTGATCGAAAAATGTTGAATATTTAGCTTTTCAAAGTCAGGCAAATTAAATACACATGCAACCCTCGTTGGTAACTCAGATATTATGATTTTGACGTGATACAAAAAGTTTTAAAAATGAGCGACGGCCTCGAGAAACTGCCGGAAAAAATCCTTTTGTGGACATACACAAAAAGCGAACATACATACATACATACACACATCTTCGCTTTCATATATATATATAGATTAATTTTGCTCTCCCTAACCTTTTCCGGTTTTGTATATTTAATTGTTATTGTTTGCCTAAGTAAAATTATCCAACCAATATACACAATTGTTATTCCTTTTTTATAAAGCTGTTGCTCCAGTTCAACTTACTGCATTTATCCAAGTAAATTTTCAATTTTGTCTCATCTTGCACAAGAATATGATAGACTTTTTTTCTTGGTCAAAAATGGTAATGCTCTGCTAGTTAGTAATGACAGATGTTTGCTGAACTTATCTCATTCACCCCTGACTCTCGCAATCACACAAGCACCTGCAGAGCAATACTGGTAACTAGATTACTTAGATACAGAATCCAATTAAAAATAAATCTGCTCCATAACTTCCTACCATCAAGACAAAAAATATTTGAGATGATACATTCTTTTGTATCTCATCTATGAAATATTCTTATATTATGTAATGATGGTCTTTTCTTAATTATCTTGTTTGTGTATTTCTTTTAGTTATTTAGCTGTTTGTTCAACGGTCTTGTTTAACTCGCTTTTACATACTGTGATCGTCAAGTCTCTAAGTGTCTGTCTTAACGTGTTGTGTTCATCTAGTCTCCGAGTACGGCACAATCACATTTACACACCAGTTCTTGCCAGATCACCAAAGTTAAGCAATGTTGAACCTGGCCAGTACCAGATGGGTAACCATTTGGGAAGGCTGGGCGCCGTATGTACCTTCTGGAAAGGTTGAGTGTGGGGCCAGCACCCTCACCCCGAAAAAAGAACTCCTCGCTACAAAAGCATCTACAAACCTGTGGATGGTCTATGCCCCTCCAGCGACTCAAGCCTATGGATGCATGTGTGTCAGAATGTAGAATAATACACATGATGACATACCTGTCTTCTGTTAGGACCTTCTTCTAGGAGGATCTGCACATCATCTTGGTAGAGCTGGTTCTGCTTGAACAAGATGCATGCAAAACAGATACCCAAGATGAATGGTTGTTTTTATATATATATATATATATATATATATATTCACTCACCAGGCATTTCATCACAGCAGAAACTAGAGTGAATGACTATCTTATGCTTGTGGTTTCTCTGCATCCATTTGGAAACCGTTGCCCCCACCCCTTATGGGGAGCCTGTTTAACACATCCTATCTCTTCGGTGTCTATGAACGAACTCACTAGAATTAACTCAGTTTATTCAAACCAGAAGCCCTGATATATCAGACCCGCTCCCCGTTTGCATATCTTCCAGTGCAACTGGATCAGTCACAAAGTTTGGTACATGTCACAGCATGACCCTTTGACCCTTTCTGCACCTGCAATGCTTGCTCAACTATCGTTTCCCCACAATTAAATCTATTGTTTACTTCGCTAGACAGATAGACAATTAGATAGACAGATAGATCAACTGATAACTGAAAAAATGCTTTCTACCCGGCATTGCCCAGCGATTACCTCATAATATTTCTCTTTGTTTGTCTGTCTGTTCCACTATTTTCTCAAAAACTACCAAGACAATCTGACTTAAATTTTGTATGGACCTTATAAGATGCATAACTATATTTTATTGAATCCATTCGATTCGGTCAGAAATAGGAATTAGTATTTAAACTTTCACGAGAAACACTCATCTTTTCTGAAACCACTATCAATAATTTCCCCCACTCTTTATCTTTGCTTAAACCTAAACGTTGATCCATAAACAAAGCTTTTTTTCTTAGAACTGTACATCTGTGAAACTCTCTTCCATTTGCCTGCTTTCCAGCTGAGTACAATATGGTCATCTTCAGGTCGAATGTAAACAAGTTCTTCATGAGCCGTTCCTGTTAAGTAACCCAATTTACCAAATTTACACTACTAACGATTACTATGGTATTGTCCCATTTACTACTGTACACTCTTTAACCTTTATCCTCGAGTGGCCTCTGGGCCTTGATAAGTGATGACTCCTATGGAAAAAAAAAAAAATGAACACAAACTTAAACCATATTCAACCATCAATTTTATATAAAGCACTCATTTCCACTTAATAGGTTTTAATTTTTGCCAGTTTTTCACAGGCTAAATATATATATATATATATATATATATATATATATATATATATATATATATATAAGTATATTCACCTTTTATTTATTTATTTATTTTTATTGTATATCATTCTTTACTAGCGGAGGTGCCCAGCGTTTCCCAAGTGTTTGGAGGTGTATGTGTTGGGGGTGAGGGGATGGAAACTAAATATTAAGCGAAGTAATAACTCTGTTTAAATATTTAAAAAAAAAAAAAAAAAAAAAAAAAAAAACGATGTCAAACTTGTTAAAAACAATCACATAAACAAAAAAAAAAAAAAACAGCGAAAAAGTTTTGGGAGAGAGGTAGGCTCGAACCAGAAGCCTTGGGGTTAATAGTCTGATGACTTGGCACGAAGGCAGGGACTTGAGAACAGCCGAAAATAAACGTTTAAAAACGCAGGTGGTTGCATGTCAACGTATGGTTTTCTCGGTCAAATATCACGCCAGAGTAGTAGTAGAGAAACCAAATTCACAATACAAATTTTGTAAGATAAAAGTCGCTGAAATAAAAGATATTTATGACGTTTCGTGAATCGTAGATATTATAATCTAAAGAGTATATAAAAAGTTCTAAGACATAGTAATTCCCCCGGAGAACTCCCTCCAAAAAAAAAAAAAAAAAAACAACCTTTGGCGGACATACAGAAAAAATGCACACACACATTTTGGCTTTTATATATATTGATTACTTGTCTAAATAAAATGTTCAATTAATATACATGGCTGTATTTTCTTTCCGAGAAATAATCCAGCCATATGCATTGACCAATGGCATGTGTCCAAGAACCACCATGGCATTTTAGAAAATATATTTTAAAAGATTATCCATGCATTTATTTTGTGTGTGAATAAAAAAAAAAAAAATAACTAGCTTTAAAAGTGAAGAAAAATATATCCAATGATAGAAACTTTGATTCGAGGAGAAAGAATAGTTTGTTTTTTTTTGTTTTTTTTTTATTTACAATAAAATGTGTCTTCAGCTTTTTTTTAGGGGGGGGGGTATTTTAAAAGAAAATAAGTCCTAAACTAAGAACGTTCTTTTTTTTTTTTTTTTCAAATAAAAAAAAAGTAGTTCATCTTAGATGACAAAAAGAAAATATGGCTTAAGAAAATCTCATAAAACTAGAAAAGTATGCAGAGAGGGTCATATGAAAGTAGGCGTGAAGGAATGTAGAGAGCTGAGGCTTTGCAGTAACAAAAGTTACGTAACACGCACACACATTAAAAGAATAGGAGAGAACTTGAATGCCTACTAGACACTATCTTCGAGTGTCTAAGGATTCTCTGTACAGAGCTTTCTCAGGACAACCTGGCATAAGAATACTTTTTGCTACAAGTAAACTGACTAAATATTCAAAATCACATAGTACTCATGACCCACATAAGATCTCAGTATGGCTTACCCATACTGGCTTTTATAAAAAACCAGAGGGGTACCCAGCATTGCTTGGGTGTTTGTAGGTGTGCGTGTTGGGAGGTGGGTTAACAAAAAATATAAAACGTTTGGTAGGTAGCTAGGATCGAACCAGGAGCATTGAGGCGAAGGTGGAAAATAAAGTGTGAAAAAAAAACTGACATTTTACCGCTGCACCAGCAAGGGAGAGTAACAGAAAAACGTTTGAATTTATTTAAGCATTAAAAAATGAGGTCAAATATCACGCCATAGAAATCGCGCAGTTTTACTGTGAGGCAGTTTTTTTTTGGGGGGGGGGGGGGGGGGTAACCAATTTTGGCTGGTTTTGTTTACCCAAGATGTTTTTTTTTTTTTGGGGGGGGGGGGGGCAACCAACTCCCTATAAAAAGGGGATTGTCGAAATTGAATAGCAATTGTCTGATATAATGGGTTTCCCCTTATATCAGACAACTGACTAATTGCTTTCTGGACGTTCCTGGCATGAGGCCGAGAAACACACCTTCGCTTCAGATTAGTTTCGCTTTTATATGAAAAAGCCGAACACACACGAGGGGAGCCAAAATAGCAAGAATTTTGTAAAAGTCGATGTAAATAAATCTAGACGCCATGCGTGTTCGCAAATCGTACATATTATGATCTAGGGGATATATAAACAGTTCTAAGACATAGTAACCCCCCCCACCTCCTCTGAGAAGCCCGGCGTAAAAAGTCTTTGCCGGACATACATAAAATGTGCACACACATTTTGACTTTTGTATGTATATATAAATATATAGACTAGCATGGATACCTGGCGTTGCCCGGATAGACATGAAGTTCGCTATGGACACAGCTGCTATACTAAGGATATTGAGCAACGCCTGGAAAAGAACGGAAGAAGTAGGTGACAACTTCCCCACCAGATATTTCGGCAGCCCCACCCCCCGGCAGTAGGCAGGCTCAAACCTGGAATGCGAAATATAAAAGAAAAAAGCTAATGCACTGTCATGGCCACGACTTATGACGTCATGAGCCTTCAAAATAACGTTTTTTAAAGCATACATTCAGTTTGCTACATGTATGTGACTTGCAAAAATCTTGACACAAAAAGTGACCTCTCCTTGCAAGAAATGGTCCAGTTGACCACCACAGGATTTTTTTTTTCTTCTAATTTTCAGATATGCGTTTGAGGAATCGCTTTTTCAGACGATACCGGTTTTGACCTGGCCCAATGTGACCGACTAAAGTTTTTAGCAGACATACAAACACATACACAGACACACACACAGACAGTCAGTTCAGATTTAAATAGCAGATTAGATGGGGTACCCGGCATTGCCTAGGTGTGGAGAGGTTTTATGGTAAGGGTATGAGTAATGGAGCCCCCCCCCCAAAAAGAAATGTTTAAAAGAAAAAAAAAAAAAAAATTAACCCCCTAAAAAATGAAAATAGCAGCAAGTACCCATGCGAGCACAAAAAAAATTAACCACAGTAGCCAGGCTCGAACCTGTAATACGAGGGAGAAAAGGCTTAAATTTTAAGGATCTTAAGGCTTTGAAATTTAAGATAAAGAAACTGAAATTTGAGAAATATTTAATATGAGTATTACTACTGTTAAAATTTTACTAAAAAAATTAAAAATATCCAAAGTTTCCTGAAAGGCTTCCACCTTCTCATAGATGAAACAAAATTAAACTAAATATAGCACATATTACCCCCCCTTTATCCCTAGCAGTAGTGTTCCAAAATTCAGATTGATTGGTTAATTAGTGGCAGATTCACTTCTATCCCTAGGAATATAGAAATATATACGTAACTTTTATGTAACTATTGGACTTTATTTGCATGTATTATGCAAACATTTTTTTTTTTTTTTTGTTAACACACGTTTGTGTAGATAATGCCATTAAGTGAAAGGTTAATTTCATCCACGGTCCTGGAAATAATAAAAAAACATAAAAGTGAGAAATGAAACTTGCACAAATCCAAATCCGTCTTCTTTGACAAAAGAGGGATGAACACCTTGTGTTCAAAAATGACACCCACGAGAAGGGTCAGGTGGTCTTCCTCACACACCCATACACAATTATTATTTTGATGCGTTCACGGATTTGTGATACCTGGTTGAAGCAAACATTAGGGATTCAACTGAATTTAAAATCAAACTTAATTTGCTAATTCCATAGTCTGTGTGTGTATCCATTAACCCCCTATTTTATTTTGATGTATTCATGGCAGTCATTTTCTTTCCAAAGTTGTTCTTTAATAAAAAAAAAAAAAAAAAATTAAAATAAACAAAAAAAAAATAAAACACTTTGGACATGACAAATGAGGAAGCAATCAACAGCAAGCTTGTGTTTCGCCATAATTACGTTAATTAAGTTATATCAATTAAGACAACTAGCAATTTATCCGTCCCGTCCCTTCTGCTAGTGGAGAAACTGCTGCTGCTGCTACTGCTACTTCTTCATGCAACAAGTTTTGACGATTGTTTTTTACGGTTTTTTTTCCAATCCAGATCCATAAAACGAAAGACAAGGATTTAATTCAGATGAATGAAAGTACCTGTGTGGACAGCTTTGATCTTATCTGTCTTATTGCATATCAATTCTCTTTTCAGAATCCTAGCATCCTGTAGAAAATTCAAAAAGCTTTCTATGCCTTTTCTTGGCCCTCGGGACAAGATCAAAGTGTAGTATCTGTTCTTCAGATGCTGCACTTCTATTTCTTGTTCTCTTTCGGTGGAGGAGAAATCCTTCACGACTGAGACAATTTTTATTTTTGTACCTTTTCTCCACGAGGCATAGTAAATAGGTACTCTAATAGCTTCTTGCCCTGAACAGCTAGACTTTGGAATCTTCTTCCTGCTACCTGGTTCTCTAACTGTACCGATGCACAGAAATTTAAATGTAACGTAAACCAACATCTTGTTAATCTTTCTTAGGCATGGTCCCAAACACTAGCCCCTTATGTCCAAGTGGCGATATGCCTTGTTTGAGGTGGAGGGGGGGGTGAAAGTGAGTAAAAAAAAAAATATATATATATATATATATATATATATATATATGTCAGTCTGACTGCCAAGTGTGCACAACGCTGAGAGACTTATTCTCCCAATCTTTATATTAAGTGGAAGAGTTCATTATTATCCATAAGGTGGTCACCACAACAAACACATCACACCTTTTGAATTCTAACAACTACAGTTTGTTGGAAAAAAAAGAAAGAACCAAAGAAGCATTCTTTCTAGCATTCACCAATAAAAGCCACTGTTAGATACACTTTAAGGTCAGAGGTTATATGAGTCGAAACGTCGTGAGAACAACACTCAAGATAAGAACAGTAGGCCAAACAATTCAAATACTACACAATGGTTTTTGTTTTTCCTTTAAATATTTATTACTTTTCAGATATATTGCTATGAAACTAAACAGTGTGACTGAAAAGACACTAGTCTTTAACACGTTGTCATTCGAATTAAAAACACCGGTTCTGATCCAGAATTTCTCCTTTATTAAAAAAAAAAAAAAAAAAAAAATCTGTGATGAAACAAAAATATCATATTCCAAACATCATAAATTGATCAAGTAGTTTTAGTTTAATATGAACAAAGAAACAGTTAATCAATTAATAAGAATTCATAGGCATTACAAAAAATCTCACAAGTTTGAATTATTGAGTTACCTCCCTTTGTCACTTTTTTTTTTTTTAAATTGTTTTCAAAATGGCAGACAAGACCACTGTTCTTAGGTTAGTTATAAAATTTGATTTTCTTATTTAAAAATAAAACTACTTGAATATGATATTTTCGTTTTGTCACAGCTACATACAGACAGATTTTTCTTTATTTTTGTTTTGTTTTTGTTTTTTATATTGGGAGAATTCCGCACAAGAACCCAAACAACACTTCTGGTCAATGCTGTTTCGGACAGTCTGCAACATTAAGAGTTAATATCCCAAACAATATTTATTAAGAAAAGTAAATCCAAATGAATCAGTAAGGTTCTAGATTTTCGGAGTGGTTTCATTTTATTGTTGCCATTGGTTTATTATAGGAAAACTTCTAGAATCAAATACGTACAAGACAGGCCTAGTGAAGGTTACTAACATATATAACTAATTTTATTTAGAGTTATTGTTCAATGAGTTAGACTTCTGCATAGAGCACATGAAAATCATGCCTCGAGGTGTTTGGTCTGCAGAGTACAACAGCTATTCCTCATTACCACTACACCCCAATCATTATCACCCCAACAAAGAGTCGAGCTATAAGGTTGGTTGGTGGTTTTGTTTTACGGCATATCAACCCTTTTCAGGTTATTTAATGCCGAATCCAGTGATTTTGAAGAACAATTTTTTAATAGAATATATTTATTTTTTTCAAGTCGGTTTCTATTTAACCCATAGTTGGGACCCTAACAGGTACTACCACTCCGGGTCAGAGCGGACCTAGGAGCAATGGCAATTAAAGGGTGGCTCCACACTCCCCAAAGCCTGCAAACTGGGGCCTCACCACTGGATATAGTTTCAGGTCATATCCAGGACCATCGAGCTATAAGGAGTATTACACTGGTAGCATTGGTTTCCTCAATTCTTTCTAAAATCAGGGATCACATGAAGGTTGCCAACATCTGTAAGTTAAAGTTGTGCTATGGACCTGACTGGATTCAAACTTGGCACACACAGATCATCAGTTCAGGTAATTATCCATTTCATGACTGTCACCTCCGAAATACTAATTAAAAGATTGATTAGTTTATGTCATATCGAGTCTATACGAAGTTGATTTAATACGAAAACAATACATTTTGTAAAAAATTTGTTGAACATAGGTTTCTTTTTACTCATAGCTAGGTCGGTGGGAGTGAAGGCTCATACTTTTCAACGCTGTTCGTTTGTACCTGGATACAATAGAACCAATACAATTTTGAATTCAGCCGAGCATGGCACGAACTTAGAAAATCCCACACACTCACCGGTTTGTGCTAAGATTTTTTTTTATGTACCTCTAATCAAGGATGTTAGACATAAGGCCAAGTGCGAGTTTGATCAAAGGGTTTCTGTAGAACAAACTCGATTTAAATTTGACACACCCAGGTTTTCAGTTTGTGTAGTTAATTGCAACAGTATTGGGTGTGTGAAAATGACATAGGAAAGGGAAATTCCATTTTGTAATGAGATTAAAATTTTCCACTGGAAATTACGTGTTTTCTTTTTTTTTCTAAATTTTACTAGTTTGTTCAAGCTGGGATGGTTCACGGGGTATATTTGCAAGATAGTATTTAAAATTCCTTTTCAGGAGTCAAGTTGCTCCAGAAAGTTAAGCTAATGTGTTCAGGAAGTATTGTCATGGCTAGAGTCGGAATGGATTCGGGGGTGGAGTACCTTATGCAATATAAAAGTGATCACTAAATATTAGTGTTGCAATGATTAATCGGAATCGTGAATAAAAAAAGAAAAAGAAAAGAAAAGAATCAGATCTAAGGTATTAAAATCGGAAAAAAATTGTGCTGACTTTCCAATGCCAAAAATGATTCTTGGATTCTTGTGAATTTTTATTATTTGGTTTGTTTTTGTTTAAATCTGGATCTTCCATTTGGGCTACTAAAGATAAAAATGTATTAATTTTTAGCTACAAATAAAATTCAACTCTATAGATTACATGCACAAGTGTATTTTTACGTTCGCAAAAATATATACCCGATACCATATAGGTTTTTTACAGTAATCTAAAGGAAAGAAGAATTGATAGCTACATATTCAGTAATTTTAAAGATCAGAATCCGGACAAATTTTGGAATCATCCATCACTATTTACAAAAACTGCATAAATAAAAATATATTTAAGCATATTTTATGACTGCGCGAGTGTAATACTAATGTATACTAGATGAATTATGATTGTAGTTGTAAAATGAAATCTGCACATGGACATGAAAGTCACCGAGCAGAATTGTGCGATTGTAATTGTTAAGACTTTGGCTGTTAACAATGAAAAAGAGACACAAATACTGACTCAACAGGTCATGGGTAGACTATATCTTTTTACTTCTTTACCAGGAAGTTAGACACAAAGTCAAATGTGCTTTTGAAGATAAGCGCATTCTAGCCTACAAAAAATGTCTTAGCAGCTGTATCAGCATTTCCTTGTAGGGTTACCTCAGGCAATTAGACAGAAACTAATGCCTTCTCAGAAAGAAGGTAAAACTTGAGAGGGTGGACCTTTTAGGACTGGACAGATTAGTTAAGCAGTAATAAAGCTACTAGTGGACTAATTTATATCCTGAGTTTATGATACAGCACACACACACACACATTTGTAGTCATCGACATACAGTCCTGTTTCGTTGTATTACAACTCATCAGTGCCGCTAGACTAGCATCTCTCCCAAGCCAAGGATTGAACCTAGAACCGTCGTGTTGACAGTCGGCAGTTCTCCCACTCGACCACAGAAGGGACGCCCGCAAATAACTCGTCGGAATGTCTATTTAAATAGACATCCGCCACCACTCTTACAGTGCTCAAACCGCCTGTTTGTAGACAAACAAACAGCGAGCTTCGCATTTTTAAGCCATATATATATACACATACATACACACATATATATATATATATATATATATACACACATACATACATACATACAAGGACTGTTCCAAAAGTAAAGCCTCCTATTTTTTTAAACCCAAAAAGTTGAAGAGTTATGAAGACGGTAGTGGTACCATTAAAACGAATGACTTTATGCTTCAGAATTTATTTTTCTACATAGTCACCACCATTCTAAATGCACTTTTCCCAGCTATGAACGATGGTTGTGCAAAGGCATCTGGCACATGCTTTGTCATACGAAGATCATTCCAAAAATAAAACCTGCTATTTTTTTTTTAAACTCAAAAAAGTTAAAGAGCTACAAAGACAGGAGTGGTACCATTAAAATGAGCAACCTTTGTGCTCTAGAAGTTATTTTTCTATATGGTAACTACCATTCTCAATGCACCAGGTACCATTCTCAATGCAACAATGCAATTTGCAATCCCGTCTGATCCATTTGAAGAGAATAAAAAATAGGAGGCATTACTTTTGGTACGGAGTGTGTGTGAAAAAAAACAAAAAAAAAACAAGTTATTCATATATTCAGTAACATTTGATTGTCTTTTTTGTTTGTTTTTTCTTTTTTAAATATAAATGAATCTATGTATGTATGACTTCTGCCAACTTTTACTCTGATGACCTCCCTTCTAGTCTGGATTTGTTAGAGTTTACTGTTTGGACAAGAGTTATCCAAGTTAATATGTTTATAGGCAGTCTGACGTCAGTGAAGGGGATTTTTTTTTATATCTGTAATTTTAATTTCTAAAGCTATCTTTGCTGCTGTGGCCCTCCTATCTCCATCTACACCAAGATGGCTTGGAATCCAGCAGAAGGTGACATTTTTCTCGCTCAGTTTTTGCCCATATACTCAATCATGGAAATTTTTAAATAAAAATAAGTTTATATTATATTTCTCTTAGTCTGCCAGTCCATTCCACTTTTTCTCGGAAACTACTGGTCTGATCTGGCTGCAATTTTGTCTGAACCTTTGTAACTAAGGTACAGTAAACTAAGTATTATGGTATTCGTTCAGTGTAAAGTAAAGGGCTAATAGGGAGTAATATTTAGTGCAAAAATGAGCACAAATTTAAACATATTCAACCATCAACTTGGAAAATGCACTTATTCTAATTGAATGGGTTATGACTGTCTGCATTTTTTAACCGGCTAAAACGTTTAATATATATTACAGATCAGAACAACATCAGTATCATCAGTTTTAAATCCAAAGGAAGAGGATTTATGTGTTTGGATTTGAAACAGACGGTATTGATGTTCAGATCTTCTGTAATACATAATTAATATTACATTTTTTTAATTTTGGAAATAATTGAGCACTGTGCTGGGGTTCTCTCTCACTAATTATATAATCTCTCATATTCTGAAAATTATATATAATTCACATTAGACCCTCTGCATAATCACTGGTGTTTGCTCAAAGATATACTTTTGCATTGTGTTCTGCAATCCTGAACATGCTGCCTCACAATTGTGTGAATGAACATGTATCACTGTCACATTTTTAAAGTTCAGTATTGTCTAACTATCATGATATTCTAAAGTTTTAGGCATTCCCTAATTAGCCTAGTAGCTTGTCTATTGCTAATGATTTTATGATCATCGCTTAATAAAGGAGAAAAAAAAATCAAGACAAAACAAAGATAAACATAGTTAAACTTATTCGTCAATTCAATTATAAGAATTTTTGATACCATGAAATTTCAGAGCCCAATGCTTCTCGTCAGAAAAGGAGTAATGAGCTAGGTTACAGATATTTATGTCGACATTCACTTACAAATAGAAGGGATGGTGGATATAGGGTGTGGTTGCAAGAGACAGAAAAATATTTTAGAATAGTCGGTGCTGGGGATGAAGAAAAATGGCAGGCAGCACTATTGACTACTAGGGGCCCGGTTGGCCTCTTCATTAACGGATTAATGGCAAATAATGAAGGGTTAACTTGGCTAGAATTGAAAAGGGCCTTAGAAGATTATTATGGGATAGTCGCAAATCCCAACAAGAACATAATAGAATTAGCTAATATAAGACAGGGTAGAGAAGAAACTATTCAAGATTATATGCAGAGAATAGTGCGATTAGCAGAAGGACCATATAGTGCCATAGATGCAGGTAATGAATTATTAAAAAAAAACGAGTTCTCAGATTTTTTATAGAAGGCCTCAGAGATAAGGATGTGAAAATGGCCGTAATTGACGTCATTGACCCATATTTTGACCAGCTCGGCGTTTGCTTTTGGTCTTACCTGCAACCGAATTACGTCATCTCCAGGTCATCCCATTCTCGGTTTCATTTTTGTCGGCCAGGATTGAAGTTCATTCGAACCTTGCTCCATATAACGGCCTCACCCATAAAACGACTTGCGTCATAGGACCAGGTCATCCAATTCCCGGGTTCCATTTTTGTTGGCCCGGATTTTGAGTTCATCCGCACCTTGCCTCTCCATAACATATATAATGGCAACATTCTGTCTCTTGAGGCAATGGCATTCTGCATTTAGTTTGGTTTACTACAGTGCCTGCTGTGGCTAACCAAGTGCAGGCCTGGGCAGGTAATAAGAGAACCTTGGTTTGCTCATTTATCAGGTTCCCCTCTAGGCATTGCAGGCAGACTCCAATGGAAAGGCAAGCCAATACAGTTGGTGCCAGCACAGTGCCAGGACCTACCGGAAAGATGTTGGAACTCCAGTCCGGATTTTTTGTCAGGGTTTACTCCCTTAGCCTTTACAAGGCATCCACAGTGGCAGTGGGGCTATTTGCCCATAGCTGGAGGATTCTTCATGGCTCACAACAAATAACTAAATGACCAAAATAAAAACAAACTTTGTTTTTTACCTTCAGTCACTATTGTTGTTTTTGTTGTATTTTTTTTTAAATTAGTGACGTTAAGGATTTCCAACTGACGATCCGCAAAGTTAAGAATCGAATAACGAAATGACCAAAATAAAAACACACTTTTTTTTTCATATATTTATGTATCTGTATGTATGTATGTATGTGTGTGTGTGTGTGTATATCTATATGTATGTATGTGATATATAAAGTGGATTTATAAAGAAATCTAATAAGTCTTTATATAGGGACCTATCAGGGTATATGAAGCTCTACACTTATGGGTGGAGCATAAAATAATAATTCAAAGCAAAACAAATATGTCAGTTCAATAAGGAAACCATGGTAGTGATTAAAATATAGGAACTTTTTTATTTGTAAGTTTTCAGCCAGAAATTTGGCGATTAAGGGGTAAAAGTTCAATGATTTGACCTTTGAGAACTCTACCAAACTCCTCCGACCATTTGGGGTCTAAACACTTGAAATTTTAGATATAGGTTCCTTGGACATGGATCTAATTTAATAACTTGATTTGAGCCCAAAATAAATGTTAAGGGGTCAAAGTTAAAAAAATTGACGCTTTTTTTTTTTTTTTGCTCAACATACACCTCTAAACATCCGGGCAATGCCGGGCTGAAATGCTAGTATGTGTATATATATATATATATATATATATATATATATATATATATATATATATATATACACATACATACATACATAGGAAGATTGGTAGAATATTCATAATTAATACAGAATGTTAGTACAAATAGTTGGGTTTAGTGACTTGATTTTTAAAATTCAAAATGGTGTAATGGAAACATTAAAAGGTATCTGCAGCTTGTCTTCCAATTTTCAGATTTTAATCAAGTCAAATCACACTTTATTTCCTTTTAACAGATTGATTTTTACTATTTCTTCTGATGAGTTAAGGGTATAATAGATTCACTGATTGATATAATAATTAAGTGATTGATTTTGCGCTACAAAACAGATACTGTCAAGAATTTTAACTGTCAACTGAATTAAAGGAATAAATTATAAGATGGTCAACATCATGAATTTTGGAATATAGTTTTTTGTCATTTATTCCCTATATACACACACACACCGGAGGTTTATATTTTGAATAATACTGCATGGCCAAAATATATGGAAATAAAAACATGTTATGCCCACATAAAGGAAAAATAACACCAAAAATATGATCATCTAAGGTTAGTGTATTTATTAAAATAATTGTACTGTAAAACTTATGAACTATTTATACTGACGATTTTGGATTATGTAGGTGATGGGTAGTATATAATAAAGAAAAAAAAAACTTCCAAATTGTGAATGTATTCGACTGTCTGTGAGGAGGACTATCTCTATGTCGATGTGACTTTTTGTTGCTTGGTTTTCATGTATATTCTTAGCGCTGATGAATGCCCTACAAATAATAAAACCATCTATGCAGAAAACTATAAAAACATAATAAAGGGTTGAAACCATAGTACGCTTGTATCGTTCAGTCTTGAAAGATGAAGGATCCCCTGTAGGGCCAACTGCACGTTTAATTCTGAGGCAAGGGTTGCGCAATCCACAACCACACCTCTCCTGAATCAGCACTGCTTGAGTCCAGGACGACTGGAAACAATGCCGAGATAAGCGTAGAGCACATACAGCACCTGGAAGTCCCAAACGGTCACCCATATGGTACTGGCCAGGCTCATCGTTGCTTAACTTCAGTGATCTGACGGGAACCAGTGTGTCAAACGTGATTATGCCGTATTCTATATATATTCTTGTATAGTAAATATAATTTAACCTTTTTTGAGATGAATATTAAAATGAGTATCTGTTCCCCATGTAGTGGTATATTATATAAAATGTGTGTGTGTGTGCACATGTTTTACAGCCTCATGTTTCCTCACACTAAAAAATGAATTACATTATATTTTTATAGAAGATAATCCATATGCAGTTGTCATTCTGTTATACGTTCTTTACTATTTAATCTGAAGGGAGGATATATGAATGCATCCTTTTTTTTTTTTTTTTTTCATCTCCCGATAATATTCCTGACGGTGATGCAGTAACACTGAAACTCAGCCTGTCAAGCCTCAAGTCCACACATTGTAAATGTATTTTATCTTACTTACCTAGCACCGAATATATCCTTTTTTGCTAAATTAGTCCCAGCAATAATCCGTACACGGAGAACTTGAGTCGTTCCTGGCTGGTCACTCTGGAAAAAAAAGAAAGAAAGGAATGATATATTTTGGATTTAAAATGGGAGAGGGGATAGTTCTTAGTTTTAAAAATTATATAAAAAACTAAAATCAATAAAATTTGAAAATCCATGCAATATTAAGGTGACAGTGTAGAACGCCTATTTTGTATTATTCAAACTACTGTCCTCATCTTCAGTGTTATTTTCACAATGTTCCGATCCTTGTAACCTTCAACCTTCTTCAGGTGTATTTTGTCGCACTTGAGAATCTGCGTGGAATTTCGAACGGAACCATTTATTTAATCCATGGGTTGGTTGGGTATTTTTTTTTTTTTTTGTTGTTTTACAGCATATCAACCCTTTTCGGGTTATTTAATGCCGAATCCAAAGATTTTGAAGAAAAATTTTTTAATAGAATATATTTGTTGTTTTCAAGTCGGTTTCTATTTAACCCATAGTTGGGATCCTAACAGGTACTACCACTCTGAGTCAGAGTGGACCTGGGAGCAATGGTAATTAAAGGGTGGTTCCACACTCCCCAAAGCCTGCAAGCTGGGGCCTCACCACTGGATATAGTTTAAGGTCATATCCAGGACCTTAATCCATGGGAGTAACATGTTATCATTTCGTAAGTCATAACTGGGTAGAAGTCCTAAATACTTCACAATTGTATTTTGAGTGTCACCCATACTGTAGACTGAACCTTAAACCTCCAGAAGAGTGTAACTTACAAGTGAATTTTACCATGTACTTTATACACTACCCTATGGCCGAAGACCTAGGTGTTCAAAATTCACATTAAACTGATGCAATGGCTTTATCTCATGTATGTTGGCAACCTTCACATGGTCCCTCTTGTTAAGTACCCAATTTTAAAAAGAATTGGTGACAATCAACACCAAAAACAAAGCTGATGTGGTATCATACAGATTCACATAGATTTTTTTTTTTTTTTTTTTTTTTTTACACAGGATTCACCACTTATCAAGCCCCAGAGGCCACTCAAGGATAAGGGTTAAAGAGTACAGTAGTCAATGGGACAATATCATAGTAATCGTTAGTAGTGTAAATTTGGTGAATTGGATTACTTAAGGCTCATCAAGAACTTGTTTACATTGGACTTGAAGACAACCATATCATAATCAGCTGGAAAGCAAGCAAACAGAGGACAATTCCACAGGTGTGCAGTTCTAAGAAAGAAGCTTTATTCTCGCAATGTCTTTGAAGACTCGATAATCACTTCAAAATAAGAAATAAAACAAAATGGTAGTAGAAACCAA
Source organism: Euprymna scolopes (assembly GCF_053919585.1). Lineage (NCBI taxonomy): Eukaryota > Metazoa > Mollusca > Cephalopoda > Sepiida > Sepiolidae > Euprymna > Euprymna scolopes. The sequence continues at coordinate 91,291,845 of NC_136509.1, forward strand.
CCCAATAAATGTCATTTTGTTTTATTTCTTATTTTGAAGTGATTATCGAGTCTTCAAAGACAGCACAGCCATCTTTTCTTGTTCTCCGGAAGCGTTCAACATTATGCATTTTTCAAACCGAATAAACATTTTACCTTACATAAAAACACTAAAAACTTATCCAGTTAGGGAGAAAAGTAACTTATCTTGCCTTTGATAACATTTATTTGTTATATATTTGTTTTTTGTTGGGGTTTTTTTTTTACAACTTTTTCATACCTCCGTGGATTGTAATAAAAACTCGGATTATCCTTTTACCGTTAAATTTATATAGTAAATATCATTTGAAACTAAAGATGAATAAAGTTTATCCTCAAGTTCCGCGTGTTTTTGTTTTGTTATTTTTTTATTTATTTTTTTTTTACTTCCGGTTTTTTGTTGATCGTTCTGTTTTACGATGAATGCAACGAAGAAATCTTATCTAGTTAAAGTTTACAAGTTTTACAATAAGCAAACAAACATCGCTTTTTTTTTTAATAAGAATAACAGAATACTTTAAATCTTTTAAACAATCAGAAAGAACTTTTCCAGGGCATTCATCGTGAAGCAAGATGGTCAGCAGAAACAGAAAAAACACGCGGAACTTGGGGATAACCTGAGTAAATACATAATTTTTTGTGCTTGTTAAGATATCGTCAACAGATCGATTTTTAAAATACGTTGTTTTAAGCAAACACAATATTACCTATTTAATTGTCATACCGAAATTGTAATATATCCAAAAATTACGAAAAATCAGTAGAAATTTATAGTTAAAAGTAATTTTGTTCTATTCGATGAATTTTCGTGATTTTTGGGTATATTACTATTTTCGACATGACAATTACGTAATATTGTTTTTGCTTCAAACGATATATTTAAAAAAAATCGATTTATCGACTATAGCTTAACAAGCACCTAATTTTTTTTAAATCTTAAGAAAATTAAATCTAAAAAAAAAAAAAAAATAGGAAAAAAATCTATTTGTTGCTGCAAAAGTGTCAACAACAAACGACTTAACCAGTTTTTTTTTTTACATATCTCATATTACGAACAATATACATTTTAATAAAACAAAAACAATTCTCGTCTCGCATCCAGTTCAATATTATATTGACAATTTAGCATTTTATTCTCATGAACTAAAATAGCAGACAAAAGAAAACAGAAAAGTTTACAAATAAGATTAAAAAAAAAAAAGATGCGATAATAAAAATGTCTGCATTGCGACTGAAGTGGCATAAAGTCGACTTCAGTTTTGATTGACTATGGGTGGGCGGACATTTTGGCCAACGGACGAAATGGTGAAATTCACTATAAGAATTTTTATTCTTCCTTTCAAAATTATTCTCTTGAAATTAAAAGTAAAAATTTAAATTAAAAAAAGAAAATGAAGATTTAAATGCAAAATATTATTTCACTTCCCTTGCATTTAATTTGGCAATAAATACTTCGAAAATATCGATTTATTCGAAAAAGCAAAAAAAAAAAAAAAAAAAAAATCATTTGCAACTTTACTTTGCCATTAAAACAAGCAAAATTATGCAACCAAAGGAAATACATTTTAGCTAGTATATATAACGAACCAACAATCTCCAAAACACACACACACACACACACACACACACACAAAAGAGAAAAAAAAAGGAGATAATGCCTTGGAGGATGATATCATGATAGAAGAAAAACTATCTCCTCCTCGAATTGAGCATTGAAAATTAGTAATACTACATACACAGATAGATGCCAAACCTACAATTTTTAAAAGTAGGTGATAACTAAAGTGTCTGTACATCTGTTTACCTGTGATTCGCACGTCATTTTTTTAATTTACTGTAGATCAAATATTTGTAATAAAACCAAGTGCAATGGCGTAAAATAAAAACGATCTTAAAAATACTATTAAGAAAAAATGGGATACAGATGGTTGTTGATAATTCTCTGGACATTCAAAGAGTCTTTATCTTCATCAACAAAAATGTTTCTGAAGTTTTCAATAAAGAACTAGATAGAATATTAATTAAAAAAAATATATAAGCATTGTTTTAATGATTTGTCATTACAATTTTGTTAATTGGCACGTTTTAATAATCCAACAAGGTATTGAGATTTGATTAAAAATTACAAAATAATTGCAAAGTGGCTTTTTTCAGTAATTAGGGTTTTTTTTTTTTTAATTTTTTTTTATAAAATATCTTTAAGCAAATGGAAAGCATTTGTCTGCCCTTGATTATGGTTAGAAGTAGGGTTCAACTTTGCAATTTATAATCCGGAGTGAAATGGGGAACATTTTTAGCATCTTTTTTTGACATTGGATTTTATAGACAGGGTGTCCCAAAAGAAGCTGATGGTTTAAAAAAAAAAAAAAAAAAAAAAAAATTAATAACTTTCTAAATTTTTTATATTTTTCTTTTATTTTTTTTCAGATCATCTAGAGTAACCCTTCCAAGGTCATCAGAAGTCGTTACACTACCGAGGAGTAGGTATTTATCGTCTAGTATTTTTGGTTGAAGGAGTCAATTTCAGAAACTCAAAGAGAATTTCGACGAAACTCCAACAAGAAATCCCCCTACTCCCAATGCAATAAAACCAACCACAATAAATGTCCTTAAAAACAATATAGAGGAGGAAATAAGGGCCATGATGAGCTCTGAAACATTAAGTGATGTGCTGGACAATGCCCTGCAGAGAGCACAAAAGTGTGAAAATTAAAATGGTGGACAATTGAGTAACATCATTTTTCTTAACTAAAATTAGACCGTGTGAAAAACATAGCCTAGATTAAGTTGTGTAAATAAAATTAGAATAAGTAGACTTTGGTATCTTACTATATCTCAAAATATCACGGAGGGGCTCATCTACCTACATATGAAAATTGGTAAGCATAACTTAAATATGGAGGAAGTTAATTAAATTTAAAATCCATCAGCTTCTTTTGGGACACCCTGTATGTATAATTTCTTGGCTTTAGAAATCCAATGTTTTGCAGTTTAAAAAAAAAAAAAAAAAAAAAAACTCGATCCTTCCCAAATCAAACAATGCTTAAGTTGAATGGGAATTATAATTATTCTTACCTCTATCTCTACTATTATATAAAAGGGACTTTGTGTGTGAGTGAGCGAGTTCCCTATGAACTCCGAAAGAAATGTACTTTACGCATCTGGCAATGTTCTTAAATAGGTTTTATCTCAGAATATCTTCGATAAGTATCGATAATTGAAAAACACTGATGAGAAAAGGAGCAGGCAATTTTGATCAAAGTTAACACCCTACACAGCCTAACACCACAAGCACATTTGAGAAGTTTTATTACCCACACAAGCAAGTGCCGGCATATAAAATCAACAGTAGTTTCGTTGGTATGATAGGGCCGCATTCAAAATGAATGTTTCTGTTTAGAGCAAAATCGAAGCATGATACGTGATTTTTGCATTTTAAACTTTAATTCAAGCAATTATATATAAAAATAATTTCATAAAATCAACAGTAGGTCCTTTACAGTGTAATGTAAACTACAATGTATGATGTGGGGAGTCATGTAGAGCTTCCTCCTGGTGTACCGTGATGGTCCCCAACTATAGCAGACAATCAATTGATTTGATTAAAAATGGGCGATTTCATAGATTTCTACAGCAATAAAACTATGGAAATGTGAAACATTCGTCGATCCCAGACAACATTGAGTCTCCCCGCTAGTTAAATAAATTGGCTTTGTGGCTAGAAACAAAGTTTAGTATCTGTTCCGATGCTACACTTAGTTTATTCTGTCCTGTTAGTGAATGAGAAATCCTTCAAGATCGAGACATTTTTTTAAATATTTTATTCCAATTCAGGCTGACCCTTTTTTGGAAAGCAATTTTCCCCACATTAAAAGCCGACCTTGTGTCTAACTTTGCCCTCGTGGGGAGGTAAGTAAATAGGAAGTATATTCATAGAGGCGGGAACTTGTTCAGTGTAATAAATTGGGTTTTCAGCTAGTGGTGGGACGATTAATCGGAATCGTTAATCGTAAGAATCGTGTATTTTGGGAGGTATCGGAATCGGAATCGCATCGTTAAAAAATACCTTAATTTTCCGATTCCTTCATTACGATTCTTTTAGTCTGATGTTGAAAAAAAAGAAAAAAAATTTCCTGATATTTCTAACCGCAAGAGAGAAATGTAGCATGTTATAAAAAGAAACCAAAGAAATTCATTATTACCGGGGCAATGCTTAGTGCCCCCTCCCTTACAAGGTTCATTCATTCAGATCTATTGTAATCAAAACTACAAAAGAGTTAACTTGAAAAGAAGTATGCAGGGCTATACATTGCGAGTAAAAATAAAAAATACGCCTATCTTTTTGGCGATTGTTTTTTTTTTTACTAACAAATCTTCTAATACTGAATGAAAATGCTTTTTCAACTTATATTTTCTTAAAATAAAACGAGCAAAGTCAAATTATTTAAACAGTAAAAGGTTTAATAGAACAATATACTTTTTTTTTCTTTTTTTAAAAGAAGGCTTTTGAAAGAAATATCTCCAAAATGAAATTGATCACGTTGTACTATTTCGCAAAGTTTTGACAGTAGTCGGCTTCTTTTGAAGTTTCAAAAAAATCGACCCCTATACCTATCTCTTCCAAACCTAAAGTTATTAAATAACCCCTTCGTTAATTTAAGGGTAATTAATTCAATTCAGTCAAGTTTTTTTTTTTAATTTCATTGAAATAAAATCCATTATTTTTTTTTTTTTTTCTCCAGAAAGATAAAACCCTGAATTTGATTATATTAAAAGCAGAATAATATAATCTTTTTTCTAGAATTTTAAATTGAAAATTAAAAGTGTTTTGCGCAGTTTTTTGCCGAACGAAAAAGAAATTAATATATATATTTTTAAAAGGTTTTGTAATCAATTAATTTTTATGTCTAAATAATATTTACGATTAATTAAATAATTTCATTTTAAAAAGTATTTATAAATAGAATTTCACTTAAGACTTATAGTTTAGCAATATTGAACCGCATCAACCATGTGTGAATTGAACACAGTCAACCAAAAAAAAAAAAAATTTCAAAAGAAAATGCATATTTGCATTTCATTATGTAAACTTTTATACATTGGTTTAAAAAATTAAATTCTATAAGTTTTTTTTGTTAACTATCGGTTGGTACAATTTACCGCCCCATCCCTTTATATTTTTTTCTTTTTGTCTTTTTTAGCAGATTATTTTCAATTAATTATCCAAATAAGTGACTAGCTTTAAAACAAAATTTAATAGTAAATTATTTGTTTACAGATAAACTGAATTTTCTAATATGGCCCAAAGTCCAAAAAAAAGTCTTGCATAGAAACTGTTTGAAGTTGATGAAGATGATGAGTTGAAAGCCATTTGCAAAGTCTGTCAAATTAAAATATCGCGAGGAATAAAACCATCTAACATGACCACAACCAACATGTTAAAACATTTAACTATGAAGCATCCAAATAAATTGGAGGAGAAAAATAAAAAAGAAAAGGAACAAAAAATTACCAACTAGTCACTCAGAGCAGTTTTATTAGTGAGGGTCGAAATCGCAGTGCCTTTTTTTTTTTTTTTTTGCCTACGCCACCATCTATGTGTCACCAATTTTTTTAACCCTCCTTAACTTCAAAGAGTAAATACAATATACACAACTAAAAAAATAATTTTTTAAAATGCTGATTCTATTCATGAAAAATTCTTTTAACTAGAAATTAAAACTTAGGTAAAGATAGCTGACTGACAGCAACAGGAGCACTGGTTAACTACTGAACCACGTGAAAAGGTGTGGGGGGGAGGAAAAAAAAGGAAATTAAATGATTATAATAAATTATGATAACCGTCTTTGAAAGGCTCTAAACTCCTAAAATTTACTTCTTTAAAATTTTAGGCGGCACTCACCGGCGATTTTAAAGCACTCTCTCTCTCAAAAAAAAAAAAAAAAAAAAAAAAGATTTAATTTTTAAGTTTGGGAAAGATATATTTATTATAACCGAATTCCTGTATGAAGACTGGATCTACTTTATTGGACGTTAATTTGTGAGATAAGTAATTTTTCAATGTTTGATATGTTTTTATAGTTTCAATTATCAATTAAATTTTTTTTAATTGCATTTATTTTACAATTAATTTTAAAAAAAAACAGGGTTTTAAATGTATTTTTCAAGGTAACAAGCTTCGAAAGAAGTATAATAAAAAAAAATCACTTAATTTTTAATTTCGACAACCCTGAGAATTTAATTATTAAAAAAATATTGAAATGTGACATTTTTTTTATTTAACATTTCTATTAGTTCAATTAATTTTCTTTAAATAATTCATTTCACTCAACAAACTTCACCATTTTTTTTTTTTTAATCTTTTTCTGTAATTTTGGTAATTATGTTTGCTCAATTTTTTCATTTGTTTTTTATAGTGGTATCATTTTTATATGTGTTCCTTTGATATACCCTATTTCAAAATTAGTTTGGCTAAACTTATTCTTCACGTTAGAAACAACGTGTAAAAGCAATGAAAAAGTAAGAAAAAATAATAGGTGTTAACTACTCCTTGTGAATTATGGAGGTCTGAAGAACTGCCGTCACAAATACAACTATCAATAGCCAAACAAAAAATCGTTTTTGAAATTCCTTTAATTGTAACTTTTCGCTATACCTACCTTTTGGTATAAAACACAAAAACTTTCGATTAATGGCATTTCTCATATATGGTCGTTAACTTTGGAAAGGTTATTTTGTATCTACGGCGCCATGTCACGTGGTATATTGTTTTTTTTTTCATTACGCACGTTCATTTATAAATTATTAAATTAAATATTTATCTTTTTATATTTAATTAGTATATATTTTCTTTCTCTTCCGCTATATTTTTTTTATTTAATTCATTAAATCTGTTAATTATGAGGACCAAAATAATGAATCATATGTATTTATTCTCTAATTTTCTTGTTTTTGTTCTGTTATATAAATTCTATTTTATTTGTTTTTTCTCTGAAGGATAAATTCTATTTTCTTTGAGTTTTTTTTCTGTATTCCAATTAAGTAAAATAAATTTTCTCTAAAGTAAATTTTGCTAATTTTTCTGTTTAGTTTACTATATAATAATTTTATTTAAACCAAAACACGACGGTGTAGACATAAAATATCTCTTTCAAAGTTAGGGAACATATTTGGGAACTACCGACCATAAGTATAAAACTACCTGGTATATTTCAAAACAATAATTCCCTAGGAATCGGAATCGGAATCGTACTTGGTATCGGAATCGTTAATCAATATTTTCCTGGAATAGGAATCGTATAAAAATTAGGAATCGTCCCAACACTATTTTCAGCATTCGGCCAAATAAAGATAACAGATGGTAATAGTCCTAAAATGTAACAAAAACAGGGGAGACAATTTCAGGAAGTTTTTTCATAACTGTAATACACAAGCCCTAGATTTGCTTAATTTTGATTTAATTGTTTTCTTAAAGCAAACAAAAAAATGCCACAGGCATTCCAAGAATCACTGTTTAAAAACTATGAATTTTATAAGTCATACATCTTCAATGATGTTAGATTCAACAGAGCTGAGAGGGAAAAATAAAGAAATACCAAGGTCTTGTATACAACATAAAAAGAAACTGGAATCTTAGGAAGATCTCCATCATTCCAATAATTATATAAGAGCAACTGGACTCATGAAAAAGTTCCAAAACCAGCTGGCAAATATACCCGGTGAACAAAATGCAAGAGAGATTCAAACAATTGCACTTAAATGGACAATTAGAATCTTAAAAAGACCTATCGGTTGGAATATGAGAAAGCAGGTGAATGCCCTGCATCCAATAGGATGCCTCATCCCCGACTTGAACTGATAAGAAAATTGAAAAGAGAAAAAATATTCTTACTTCAAAATATCGAAAATTTATATATTAAAAACACAAAAACAAAAATTATTTTGTGTTATTAGAATTTTCGTAATTTTACTTTAATTCAATAAATTTTCAAGTAATGCTTTATTTTGTGTTATTGTACTGTTGTTGTCATATCCGGTCTATTGAATTGTCTCCTCCTGTTTTGAGATCTTCAAAAGAAAACAAAAAGTTGTTTACAAAACGGTAATGCAAATACACAAGTGCAAAAATTTATTATTAGCCCGTCAAGGCCTCAACAGTGACCATTGTAAATAAATAGAAACTACGATAGCAACGCCACGCCCAACATTGAGCTTGGCCTCGTTGGATTGTCAGGTAAATGAATATAGGTTAATAATTCCACTTTTTATGTCAACATAAAAGTCTTGTTAAACAACTCTGCTAAATTGACAGACAATGCCTGAGGGTCACGTAACTCGTGCTTATGTAAAAACCAAATTCGCAAACTGAATGAAACTGAAACGAAAAATCATTTGCAAGACTTATTTTTACATAAACATTAGGTCTCACTATACATTCACAAGTATGTTTTAGTCGACTAGTTTTAAGTAACTAGAGACTTCATAAAGTCCTTAAGATAAATGTTTATGTAAAAAGCAAATAAAAGGTATATCTTGCTCTACTTTGGTATTGAGCACTTTTGTATAAATCTCATTAAACTCATTGGATGTTTTAACCTGGAATGGAAAAACGAGATTTTAACTCGTTTTAATGCCTTTTTTCGTATTGAAAGTTTAACTCAAAATGGTCCCTCATTTAATAATATTAAAAACATCCAAACAATTTCTTTTATTACCACATTTTATTTGTTCTAGTTCCCATCAGATAATTCTTTAAGGGTTTAAAATGGTATATTTATTTCGTTTCAGTAAGTTCAGTAGTTCGGTTTTTACATAAACACGGGTCACGTGACCCATGGCCCTCGAACACTGCTCATTCTAAACTGTTTGGATTAAATAAAAGGCAAAGAAAATGATTAAAATGTAAAAGGACAAAATAAGGTGCTTGTGTACATTGTTTTAAACCAACGTATTTCAGGTCAAAACATTACGTACTTACTTGTCATGTTAAAATTAGTAAAACTAACAATTACGAAAAATGATCCAGTAGATGTGCTAGATTACGTGTATCAGAATTTGGGGGGAATTTTTGACACCCCTAACACGAAACTGTGAATAAAATATAAAAAACTTAAGCACTGCCAAAAATGGCCGAAAAATCAAGTTGTTTTTTTAAAACGAAATTACATTTATTAAAATCCATTATTTCTGAGTAACTTTTTTTTTTTCCAAAAAGATAAAACCCTGAATTTTATCATATAGAAAACAGAATAATGTAAAACTTTTTCTACTATTTTTAATTAAATTTTAAATGTTAAATTTTCCCAAAAAGTTAACAATTGACATTTTTTGTCTTGCACAAAAAACGTACATAAATATTAAAAAAAAAAAAAAAAAAAAAAAAAAAAAAGGTTTTTGAAAGAATTAATTTATTTGTTGTCTAACTAAGATTTAGGGTGATTTTCTATGAGAATATGCAAAACTATAATATAAGTACCTGGATTTCAAATAATTCCACTTATTCATTTAGGCAACCAGTTACTTCGCGTCGATCTAGACAATGTTTACGTTTGTACCTGGTAAAAAGCAAACTACGGAAGACCAAAGCGCAAAAAAAAAAAAAAAAAAAACTTATTTTTCAGTGACGAAAATTTCAATGTATTATTAACGCTGAGGCTGGCCAGTACCAGATGGGTGACCATTTGTATGAGTTTGGTTTTTAATGTGTATGTGGGTCAGGCTCCCCAAAATGGGGGGTGGGGGTGGGGGCAATTTAAAGCAGAATAAAAAAAATTATTTCAGCGCGTTTGGTTCACCGTAGTCGAAAGGCAGCAAACGTTTCCAAACGAGATCGAAAAAATATTTTTAACACAAACGGCACAATATTAATCGAATTTTTTTATTTTATAATTAAACACAAAAAAAAACTTGTTTGCATACCTTATTTTGATGTCTGAATATCAGAACTTCGATTGTGTTTAATTATCCCGCTTTTGAGTTTTGAAGTGTGAAATTCGAGGAATATGTTAAGTAAAATAATTAATTTAAGTTAAGCAAAACAAAAAAAATTTTTTTTAATATTTATACGAAAAAAGCCATTTTAAAATCTTTGATAAATAAATTAACTATTTCTTTTTAGCGGGCTGAATAATGCATGACCATTATTAAACAGGGCATACTTTGAAGAATCGATACAAAAAAAAAATTCGATTAATATTGTGCCGTTTGTGTTAAAAATATTTTTTCGATCTCGTTTGAAAACGTTTGCCGCCTTTCGACTATGGTGGACCAAACGCGCTGAAATAATTTTTTTTTATTCTGCTTTAAATTGCGCCCCCCTCCCCGTTTTGGAGAGCCTGGCCCCCACACACATACACATTAAAAACCAAACTCATACAAATGGTCACTATTCTGGTACTGGCCAGCCTCAGCGTTAATAATACATTGAAATTTTCGTCACTGAAAAATAAGTTTTTTTTTTTTGGCTCTTTGGTCTTCCGTAGTTTGCTTTTTACCAAGTACAAACGTAAACATTGTCTAGATCGACGCAAAGTAACTTGTTGCCTATATGAATAAGTGGAATTATTTGAAATCCAGGTACTTATATTATAATATTTTTGCATATTCTCATAGAAAATCACCCTAAATCTTAGTTAGACAACAAATAAATAAATTCTTTCAAAAACCTTTTTTTTTTAAATATTTATGTACGTTTTTTGTGCAAGACAAAAAATGTCAATTGTTAACTTTTGGGGAAAATTTAACATTTAAAATTTAATTAAAAATAGTAGAAAAAGTTTTACATCATTCTGTTTTCTATATGATAAAATTCAGGGTTTTATCTTTTTGGAAAAAAAAAAGTTACTCAGAAATAATGGATTTTAATAAATGTAATTTCGTTTTAAAAAAACATTATTTTTCGGCCATTTTTGGCGGTGCCTAATTTTTCCACTTTTATGTTGCGGCCGCCACAACATCCTCCGCCCCTCCACCGCCTCCCACAAAATGTAAACAGAATTTTTGTGAAATAGTAAATGGTTCTTCTGCTCGATAAATGTCGGCGCGTTACTTATGGAATAACGATTTATTAAACGACAGAAGAAGCACCCGTTAAAAACTATACATGTTCTATAATCGAATATCCGTCTACAAAAAACTAACGAAAAACATAAATCGGCAGCCCCGCCCCCCCAAAAAAAGGTGGCCATAAAGTGGGTGCATTTCTTCATATCTTGGAAGCTACTTGTTTCCCAAAATTTTAAACGTTAATGGTAATTTTAAAGGATTTTCCGAGAGTATAAAGAACCCCCCCCCCCTAAAAAAGTGGTGGCCACAAAGAGGTGCTCATTTTACGTTAAATTATTATAGAAAAGTGACATCCACTTTTTTAAACTAACATTTCCCCATATTTTGGGAACTACTCGTTTGTCGTAATTTTAAACGTTATTTTCGTTTTCAGCGCCACCGAAAACCTACAAGTGGTAATTTTAAAGGATTTTTCGAGGGTGGAGTGTGGAGTGATTCTTCATATTTACTTTTAATTAAAAAACAAAAAAGAAACCGCAATAAGAGATGATAAACACTCAAAATTATAGCCCCGGAAAAATGCTATTATTTAATGGGTATCAACCCGCGATTTCCACGAAGTTACTCGAGCATGCCCGGCAGATGTCGGAAGAACCAGAAACGATCGACAAATAGTTTTCTGGATATTAAGACATTTTTTTTTTTTTTTTTTTTTCTAATGTATTATTTTAATGAATTTCAGTGGTCGTCGCCATTCTTAACATGGGAGAGGAGGTTGTAACAATTTGTTTTTTTTGCAATAAGGCTCGTCCGGTCATTTCCGGTTATTCCCGTAATCTGCCGGGCACGCCCGAGTAACTTCGCAAAAATTGCGGGTCGATAGATATTAGATTTATGTTCCATTTAATAATCAGGCTGAATTTTAAGTAAAAAAAAAAAAAAAAAGGAAAAGAAAAAAAAATATGCTGCACTGCTGCAGTGTCCAAAATTTCTAAGTGAAAAATGGTGCTTACTCGGTAAAATCTAGAAAAGAATTGCGACTATACAAAATTAATTCCTGAAACGAAATACGTAAAATAGAAAATATCTTATTTATTTACATTGCGTTTTAATACCTTTTTTTTTTTTTACAAAATGCAAAAATACTATGCAACAATGTAAATATATCAGTAAAGAAAATAAAACTGATAGAATCAACACTGAACCCTTTGCTATTAAAAAAAAAAATTCGGTTTTTAGGCGGTCAGATGAAAACATCCAGAAGCGAGGGGGGGGGGGTAAAATTAAAAACAATAACAAATAAGAGTGGGGAGGGGCTCATTGGTAAATTTTTACGACAAACACCCCATGTTTTAAGAACGGCTTTCGAGGTTGGGCGTTGTTTATTCTGAAAGCCGGTCTAAACATGGGAGGGTTGGGGTTTTTATAATACGCTGGGGCACGTCGTAAAAATTTAAAGTCATTTTCGCATATAAACTGAACGTAAACTTATCGGCCACTTCTGGTCCACCACCACTGATGATCACCTGTCTCCGGACCACTGATAAACGTTAAGACGTCCAGCTTGATAATATGAGAACTTTTTTTTTTTTTTTTTCGCGTTTTCATTTCAGAAACTAGTTTCATTTTGTGTGGTCACTTTTCAACTGTTAACTATGCCAGATTTTACCGAACTAATAGTACTAGGAGATTAGCGATCAACACACACACACACACACACACACACACAGAAGCCTTAGAATTCAGAAAACAGAAGGGTACTTGTGCAGAATAGTTTGAGAGTAATAACAGGGTTTGTATTACTGTACACAGATTCGAAAAAGTTGTCAAAAAACAAATATATAACAAATAAATGTTATCAAAGGCAAGACAAGTTACTTTTCTACCTAATTCGATAATTTTTCGTGTTTTTATTCAATGTAACATTTATTCAGCTCGAAAAACATACAGTGTTTACCGATGTATTCGAAAATTCAAGATGGCGTCTGATTCTCTCTTTAACACGGTAAGTTTGGGAAAAGGTGTTATAAATACAAAACTATACAAAATACTATTAAAAACCCGCCGAATATATGTCAACCTATGTCACGGTAACATATATTGAGCGAGTTTTTAACAGTATTTTATCCGGTTTTTTATTTATAACACCTTTTCCCAAACTTACCGTGTTAAAGAGAGAATCAGACGCCATCTGTAATTTTCCAATACATCAGTAAACACTATGTTTTTCGAGCTGAATAAACATGTTACATTAAATAAAAACACGAAAAATATATCCAGTTTGGTAACTTATCTTGCCTTTGATAACATTTATTTGTTATATATTTGTTTTTTGACAACTTTTTCGAAACTATGTGTACAACAGTAATACAAACCCTAATAACATTTAGAAACCCATTCTTAACATGGAGACAGAAGGGGAAGGGTGTAACTATTTTGTACTTTCATCTCACAATCTAACAAAACACCGTAAAATTGAACTTTAAGATACTATCTAAAAAAAAAAAAAAAGTCCTAATGCACTTACTGATCCGCGCTATTTTTTTTAAATCGTATTTCCAAGTTTAATTAAAGTTGTTTTGTTTTGTTCAATTGTAAGGTTAAAGTACAGAATAGGTACAAAACACCCTCCCCATGTTGAGAATGGCTTTTTAAATAATAACGTTAATTATTTCAGCACGGATCAATAAGTGCATGCAGTGCACAGTGGCACTGCACTGCACTGCAGTGCACGACGACTGCACGAGTACCAAAAAAAAAAAAATCAGAGTACCAAAAGATGTGTTTACTTAAGGGTCTTCTTTTTCCGAAACCAGAAATAAATAACATTCAATATTTAAAAAGATTTAAACTAAGAACAACAATTCCCCGGCTGGGTGTGGGGGTCATTTTCACAAGTAAGGGATAAAAACTTAACTTATTACACGTAATAAGTAGTTTACTTTTTTTATGTAACACAACCGCGTGGATATTTCTTAACCAAGGTGCCTTCGGGCTCATATCAGAAGTGAAGTTTAGTTTCGTCATGTCTTTAGGAAGTTATACTCCCAGGCATTATCTACGTTTTTGGAAAGAGAGTTTGTGTAATAGCAGTCGCCAGAGTCCCCCCTCCAGTAATGTTTCCAGATCTAGTCAACTTTTGTAATAGCCATCTAATGTCCTGCTTCCTTTAGAATTAGTGTTGGATTTCCCCATATTTAAATAGATCTCGCGTCAAAATCCACTTTTAATGGATATAATATTTACATATATATAGCAAAGCGAGAAAAGATGTATAAAGATGTGTTACGGTTTAAATACCCCGAAATAATCTGAAAGTCTAGAAACATCAATATGATTTGCAAGCTATTACAAACATACAAAGAGAGATGGGGGCCAACTTTTTCTTCTGTGTTCGTTTCGCTGAAGGCGGGGTCCGCAATGGAGGTTTCCATTTAGCTTGGTTTGATCGTGAAAATTATACCCGGGCAGGGCATATAAGGTGTGCCATCTGTCGCAAAAGCTTCCTTATTTCACATAAAGAATCTAAGATGAAGTACAAATTACTAAGCGCGCGAGAAACATCCATTGCTAAACCTAAAATAAAATTAAGGCCATCAAAGTTACACCGTTGTGTATATGTAATAGATTTCGATACCTCGTGTGAATATATATTGGTACTTATGCATAGCACGGATCGTGCTGAAATAATGTTTAGTAACCCATTTTTAACATGGGCAGGGGGGTAACTGTTCCGTACTTTCACCTAACAATTTAATAAACAAAAAAGGTACTTATGCCGAGAAGGTACTGTACTGTGCTATTTTCTTAAATAGTATTTTGAAGTTAAATTCAAGTTTTAAGGTACTTTTTGTTTATTAAATTGTTAGGTGAAAGTACAGAACACCCTGCCGCCCTCACGTTAAGAATGGGTTTCTAAATAATAGTTATCATTTCCAGCATGGTATATTTCTCTGTATAAGTACAAAAAAAAAAAAAATAAATAAATAAAATAACATAACGTAAAAACTGAATTGAACTTGAAAATACGGTATTTTTTACGACCTGCCCCAGCATAGTATAAACACTCCTAACCACCCCATGTTAAGAACGGCTTTCGGAATAAACACTTTCATGTTAAGAACGGCTTTCGAGATTGGGGGGGGGGGTTGTTCCGAAAGCCGTTCTTAACATGGAGAGGTTGGGGTGTTTATAATACCGTATTCTACATAAGTAGCTATATATGAATAGTAATATGCCTCAGGCAAGTAAGCTATACAGAAACGTTCGGGTTTCATGCCCGGGGGAAATCACAGGTTAAAATATGTGCAGAGATAGAGAGACGACAAAAAGGCTGTGATAGAATAGCCTCCTTCAAACACTTGTTTGGTTTTAAACTTTTACACACACATATCACACACAAGTAGTTTTATACACAAAAACAAGATTAAAACATAAAAGGCTTATTTGTCATGTATACAACAATATTGCCATCCTATATTATAAAGTTTTATAAAAGACCTTTTTTTTCTTTTTTTTTTTTTTTTTTACTTACAGCAATCCTGGCCAAGCCATAGATAGCAGGAGGTTCGGTAGCCATATAAAAAATAACTATATTTTCACAAGCTTAAGCAAAAAAAAAAAACCCTCTTCTTCCGTTTGTGAAAAAGAAGAAAAAAAAATAGAAGGTAGGTGCGCGCGTGTAAGTGCGACTCTCTTTCTTCTTTTTTGGTCAGTGGTGATGGTAGCAGATAATAATTGTGAGAGGGTTGTAGTTGGCACGATTCAACCAACCACCACAGCATTACGCTAGTATTTTTAATATTATTATTATTATTATTATTATTATTATGAATATTAGTATTATTTGTCTACTACTTTTTATGGGAGCAGCTCAAGCGTTCACTTCTCTTCTTACTCCTCGACTAGTTGTTGCTGTTATTGTAGTTAGCGTCCGAGAGAGGGAAGGGTGGGGCGCACTGTTGCTTCTTCTATGGAAAAATGTAAGTGCTTGTTTACATTGGTGATCATTTAAACCAACCAACGCATTTCAGGTGAAAACATGATTGCGTACTCACATGGCATGGCGAAATTAATTACAAATTTCAAAGATTACGAAAAACAATCCAGTAGAAAAATAACTACAAGTAAAAATAGAATTTATCGACGTTTATCGAATGTTTTTAATGTGGAAAAGCTGCGCGACAAATTCAGTATGACAAACTTAAATAATTAGAATTGAATTAAGGGTCCGCAAGTTTTAAACACAATCTCAGAACGACAACAATTGTGGATGATTTTTTTTTTTTTTTTTCAATACATCTCACATTTACTGGATCATTTTACGTAATTTTGGGAATTTATACTAATTTTGGCATGACAAGTAAGTACGTAATGTTTTCACCAAAATTTCGCCTAGTTTTCTTTAACCGATTAAAAGGTTCTTAAATTCGAAAAGATGCAACTGAAGAAGATCGGTGGTTACATCGATCGAAACGTTATGTCGAAGAAAAAAAAACGAGGAGAATAATAATCCGCATAATAATAATACAACTCCTAAAATACATACGCATCAATTTCATTCTGTTTTGTCACGAGACTTGCATCAAAAAGGGCGGGGGAGAGACAGACAGAAAAAGTGAAGAGGAGACGACGAGAAAGGAACATTATTGTTATTTATTTTTATTATTATTTTTATTTGCTTTCCTCGTAAGTCTGAAGTATATTTTAAAAAGTTTATTGATTACGAATTTATGATTTTTATTTATGCATTTTATTTTTATTTAAAAGGTGTGTACTAAATTGTTATTCAATCCGTTTTTTTTTTTTTTGTTTTTCGATTACCATTAGAGGCGCTTGCTTCTATACTATTAGAACGAAATTTTGTAGTCGATAAATGAAGTTTTCAGATTAAAAAAAAAAAAAAATGGTTTCTACTGATTTTTTTTTTTTTTTTTTTTTTGTCAATTCGGTACTTCTACACTTTATCGCCGAAACTGGAGACACCATTTTATTTTGCGCACCTGTCGTTGAAATCCAAGGGAGAAATCAGTATTTTAAACTATGACCGAAACAAAATTAAACTAGATAATGATTTTTTTCGGTTTCATTTAAATTAATTTGTTGTTGACCCTTCAAAGTTGCTTTAATTAAAAAAAAAAAAATGTTTCATTAAAATTATTTATTTGTTCGAAGAAAAAAAACTATTTTATAAAAATCCAATGTTGCTTTCAGTACAAAATTGTTTTATTAAAATTATATTTTCTTACGCAAACTTTTCAATAAATGTTTTTTTACAATTATATTTTGATAAATTTTTATACAGTAAATGTTTTGGGTTTTCAAATGGTGCTCGAAACTCAAGTTCTAATTGAGCTTGAGCGCTTACATTATCAGAACGAAATCTCGGAAGACACGAGAGAGAGTTCAAAAAGGAGGTAATTTTCCGTTTTGATTTAAACAAGATTGCCGCAATTTTTCACCTGCTAACACGATTAAAGTTTTTTTTTTTTTTTTTTTAATAATTCAGTAATATTCAAGTAATTTCGACTACATAATTTGGAAACTAACATTGTAATTTATTAGAATTGACGGTGCTTCTTCTTCAGTTTATCGCCGAAACTGGAGACGCCATTTTATTTCGCGCACCTGTCATTGGAATCCAAGGAAGAGACCGAAGTTAGAAATAAATAACAAAAGAATTAAACTAGATATTAATTACTTCCGGAAAGAATTATATAAAAAAAGTAAATAAAGTGTAAGAACATATATGCGTAATTGTTTAATTGGAAATGTTTCGATTTAATTAATGAAAACGAGAAAGTTTTTCATGAAATGTATATATTTTTATTATTAAAAACAGAAAATAAAAATGACATATTCATAACTGTTTAAACTGGGCGAGCGAGCACTAGCAGTGTCAGAAATTTCGTGAAAACTATTGAATAATTCCACCCGCTATCTTTCGAAGCTTATAACAGTTATAAGCTTCGAAAGATAGCGGGTGGAATTATTCAAAAATTAGGGCTTGAATTACATTTTTCGAGGAGTTATAATATAACTCCTCGAAAAATGTAATTCAAGCCCTAATTTTTTCAATTAAAGGAGCAAGGACCAAGGTTTCATTTAAAAAAACAAAAAAAAAAACAAAAAAAAACAACGTGGTTTAAAAAAAAAAAGGTTTTAAACTTCGGACTTTACAAGTAAATTTCTAAAAAATACTTTTTTTTGTTTTAAATTTGAATATATTATTTATTGATCTTTTATCTTCAATTTGTGATATATAAAACTTTGGTACATAAATTAATTATTTACTTTTTAATAGACATTTGAAAATGGGGGGGCGTGAATTAAAAAAACAACGTTTGTCTAAAATATTATATTCGATTTATTGGAAAGAGCATAAAATTTCAAATTGACCCTGAAAATATCGTAAAAATAGAATCACTAGAAAAATTGATAGATTTTGTAAGTTTAAAAATTGAAAAATACTGAACTCGTAAAATTCAATTAATTTCATTACTGTTTTAAAAAAACTATTCCTATTACTTTTTATACAACTTTAATAGTTTATTTTGGAAGTATAATCCATAAAGAAAATAAACAACCAACCTTTAAAAGAGAAATTACGAGTTTTTTATTTGTAGTTTCGTGTTAGGGGTGTCAAAAATTCCCACAAAAATTCTGATACACTTAGAGCACTAGCACTGCTACAAATATTTAAATATTGGGTACTTGTACAGTTTAATCAAGACATTAAAAAAATGAAAATATCGAGAGAGAGAGAGAGAGGTTATATTGTACGTATTCGTTTTGGACTGAAGATCTCCGAGAAAAAAAAAAAAAAAAAAAAGTCAATTTAATCGAGTAATTTTTTTTTATTTTACAGAGGAAAAACGTGTTTTTATGACAGCGCGTTGAAGGTAGACATCTTTGAATTTTTTTTTTAACACACCACGGAGAGATAACTCAGTTTAAAGCGCCGACACTCCCTCCCCATCTTTAATACTAACTTTTCTTCCTAAAAATCGAACATTTTGCTCGGTATCCTAACAAATTGTTTTTTCGCCGTAAAAAAATAAAAAATAAATAAATAAAAATAAAAAAATATTTGAAATTAAGGTATTTTTTTTCTTTTTCGGGGAACTTCATTCCATAACGGATATGTACAATATGAACTTTTTTCGGTATTTTCATTTTTTAATGTCTTGATTAAACTATACAAGTACCAAATATTAATTTCATTTTTTTTTTTTTTGGTAATGTTGGCCTTCGGGCCAAGATCAAAGTGTAGTATCTGTTCCGGCAGATGCTGCACTTAAGATAATTTGTACCAGTCAATGGAGGGGAAACCCTCTATACTGGGACAATTATTATTTTTGGTAACCAGAGTGCCCCCTTTTTGCCTACTTTTAGGGGAGCTGGTTTTTACCTCACATTAAAAACGGCCTTGTGCCTAATTTGCTCAGTGGGGGAGCAAATAAATACCATCTGTTCTTCAGATGCTGCACTTCATTTTCTTGTTCTCTTTCGGTGGAGGAGAAATCCTTCACGACTGAGACAATTTTTATTTTTGTACCTTTTCTCCACGTTAAAAAACGACCCTGGTGTCTAACTTTGTCCCGTGGGGAGGCATAGTAAATAGGTACTCTGAAGTTGTGCTAATGAATGGAAGTTGATTCCTGAACGAAAACATGGAATCCTTCTCTAAGGAAATGAAAATCATTTTTTTTTTTTTTTTTTTTTTGTCAATGTGCACTGATTGTCCGACCTGCAAACGGTGTTTATTCTAAAAACCGTTCTTAACATGGGGAGGTTGGTGGGTGTTTATTACGAAAACCATTCTTAACATGGAGAGGTTGGGGGTGTTTATTGCGAAAGGCATTTTCTTTTTTTCAACCTCCACATGTTGAGAACGGCTTTCGGAATAAATACTCTTTTCAGGTTGGACAACCAGTGCATATTGACCTTTTCTTATATATATATATATATATATATATATATATATATATAAATAAATCACCGCATTTTTTTAAATAATAATTGCGTTGCAATATGAAAATTTCAAACCTCACACATCCTAGAATTAAATAATTAAAACTAAATTGCTAGAAACTATTTGAAAACAACAACGATAAAAATATGCGTGTACAACAATAACCACCACTTATAACAAAGAATTATATTGCTTAATATCCGGAAAACTACTTATTTACAGAAAATTTAAATGCGATATTCGCTTTCATCACACTCGAAAAACCCTAAAATACAAGTTTTTGAGGTAGGTTTTGTTTATCCAGAATCGCAATGCGTCTTCCGCAGTGGGCGCTCAACCACGTACATGATATTTTCAGTGCATCAAATCCAGAAAAAATGCAGAGAACAATGTAGACCTCTTCATATCGCATGGTCAGTAGAGATGGTTTGTTTGCCATCCTACAAAAGTTGGGCTATCCACCAACTCTTCTTAGTTTGAAAAGATCGCTCCATGATAACATGACAGCAGCAGTCTTCTTCGAGGGTGACATGTCTGACAACTTTCCCGTGTGCAGTGGAGTCAAGCAAGGTTGTGTGTCGGCTCTCACACTGTTTGGCATCTTCTTCTCAGTTCTTCTGCACCACGCTTTTGGAAATCACGAGGACGAAGACAGTGTGTTCCTTCATACTCGCTCTAATGGAGAACTTTTTAACTTGGCTCGCTTACACACCAAAACCAAGATTCGAAAAGTCCTAATACTTGAGCTGCTGTTTGCAGACAATGCTGCAATGGTCTCGCACTCCGCAAGTGGACTCCAGCGCCTGCTTGACAAATTGAGCCCTGCTTGTGCGGAGTTTGCACTGGTAATCAGTGTGAAGAAGACAGTTGTGGTGCGCCAGGGTGACGCATCACCATCAATGGCCACAAACTAGAGACTGTCGAGAACTTTGCGTATCTTGGATTCAACATCAACAAGGGAGTATCCATTGGACAGGAGCTACAAACGCGCATAGGTAGAGCAGCGTCTACTTTCAACCACTACGTGAAAGAGCATGGTTCAATAAATACCTCACTTCTTGCACAAAATGCCGCATCTACGAATGCTGTGTTCTGAGTACCTTATTGTATGGAGCAGAGACTTGGACCACATATGCTCGTCATGAGAAAAGACTGAACGTCTACCATCTCCGATGCTTGCGACATATCATGGGCATCAATTGCTGTGATAGAATCACCAACGAAGAGGTGCTAAGACCTGCCGGCAGCCGCTCCTTGTTCCAGACACTCAAGATACGACGATCGCACTGGCTTGGACACCTGCGCAGAATGCCCGATGGCCATCTCCCTAAGGATATCCTCTACAGCAAACTGGCAAATGGATCAAGAAGCCACGGTCGCTCAGTGCTGCGCTTTAAAGATGTGGCCAAACGGGATCTGATCGCTCTTGGAATCGATGTGAATGTGTGGGAGGAGCTAGCCGAAGATAGACCAGCATGGAGGCGTGCCTTGAGTAAGGGTGGTGAAGGACTTGAGAACCTTTGGTTCGATAGGCTGGCGCAGAGAAGACAAAACTAGTGACTACATATACTGTTGCTTGCATTAATCTTTTGTAGATTGTTTGCCATTATTTGTGTTGGTCTAGCAGGTCACAATTACCAAATAACCCCCCCCCAAAAAAAAAAAAATTACCAGAACACTCCTTCCAAAACAAAAAGGAGGTCATGAAGTGGGTTTTCATTTTACGTTAAATTAATATAGAAAAGTGATCCCAACTTATTGAAAGTATAATTTCTTTATATCTTAGAAGCTCTTTGTTTCCTGAAATTTTAAACTTTATTTTCGTTTTCAGCGTCCCTGAAAACCTATCGTGGTGATTTTGTAATTTTAAAGAATTTTTTGAGTATGGAAAGTAGGTACCTCCAACGCACGCCACAGCCCCCCCCCCGTATGTAACACGATGTAAATGTAATTTAATATTATCATCTTAACTTTTTTACCATTTAAAAGAAGCTTCAAATAAACTATTTTTTTTTTAATTTTACAGTATATAACATAATGAACATGCGAGACAAAAATCGTGTTTAGATTATCAACCCTTTAAAACAACGTTCTATGTAGTGACGTTTTTTAAGCCGTTGACACACCCATGTTTTAAAAATCTAGCAAAAATCAAATAATTATCATATTTTCCTAAAATTTTCGATATTTATTCATTATGAAATAAAATTGCATATTAAAAGCAGGTTTCATTAAATATATTATAATTTTTTCTAAGGTGTTCTACCCCCCCCTCATATTTCATGTTACGAAAACTACAAAAACTAAATGTAGGTCGATAAAAATTTCAACATTTTTTAAAACTGAAAAGATCAAATAATTAAAAAAGTTATATATATATAATCCCGTCATTTTTTTCACTTACAAGTTGTAAATAAAATGGGACATAAAATGAATATTATTATGTTAAAAAAAACTTTTTCTTGATAATCTTTTTTCTCAGTAATATAATTATTTGAATAACAAAAAAAAAAAAAAAAAAAAAAAAAACAATTCTAAAAAATAATTATTTTTAAAAAGCTTTAAATGATATTAAATTCAAATATTACATGAAATGAAGTTTAAACAGATTTTTAAGGTAATAAAAATTGCAAAAGCAAAATCGACTAAAAAAATTTGTTTGGATTTATTTCAAATGACAGAAGGTGATAATCAAATTTTGCGCTATTTTTTCCAAAAAAGTACAGAGGCCTGTAAAGGACATCATCTTTAGATACATGTGTCAACAGAAGAGGTTATCGTCTGTGTAGTTCGTTATTAAAAATCTATTTGTTTTACAAAAGATAAGTCTTATATCGTTTTTTATCCATTTTTTTATTGTACATTTTATTTATTCATAAATTTTTACATAAATTCTCTTCCATAGAAATTGACCCAGACTATACGAAATGATGACGTTGCAATTAATGTGTACAATGATGACTTCTACACTAGCAGTGTCAGAAATCGTCATTAAAAATTCGTGGTAAACACTGGAATATTTAGACTTATTGTATTTCGAAGCTTATAACTTCTTGAAAAATGTAATTCAAACCCTAATTTTTTTCAATTAAAGAAGCAAAGACCAAATTTAAAAAAAAATAACAGGTTTAATAGTAAATTATGTAATATTTGTTTTATTAAATCGGTTTTCTTTAAAAAAGATTTAAAGAAAATCAACAAAATTTTACTTTGATTATAAAAAATATATATAAATTCCAAAAAATCACTTACCTATAAAAATACTATTCAATGAGTACTTCCATTGCTCATTGTTAAGAATTTATCCATATTTATACTTATATTCCATGTCCTTTTTAAATAAAATACTTTTTTAAACAAGGATTAAAAAAAACGCGAACTCAGATTTTTTTCACTGTTCAAATAAAGGGAGACAAATATCTGATATTCTTCACATTTATCTCCCGGTGGCTTCTAAGGGACATAATTAATGTCTCTTTCTGTTGCATGCTGTAAATCCAAATCAGTATTTTGGGGCCTCCGTAGGTAAAATATGAACACATTCACTTATAAGTTTTTGCCGTTAAACAAAAAAAAAAAAACAGTCAACCGATTTTTTAATTTTTTTTTTTATTCTCTTAATGAAATACATGAGTTATGATTGATATATTTTAATACTTCTTTATCGAGTGAATTTTTTTTAATATCTAAAAAAAAGAAAACATTGAATGAAATAGAAAAAATTGCTGTAAGCATCCGATATTTACTTGACATTCTAAGCATAACATAAGCTTTCACTTAAAAAAGAAAAACAATCAACGTGGTTAAAAAAAAAAAAAAAGGTTTTACACTTTGGACTTCACATGTAAATTTCCAAGTAACACTTTTTTTTTTTTTTGGTTTTAAATTAGAATATTTTATTTATTGAAAGTTGTCATTTAAAAGAAAATTGCGAAGGTGAACCTAATCTAAAACAAAAAAAAAATACTGAATATGCTGTTGTCCTAGCCCTAATAATAACGTAAAATAATTCTCTATTTCAGGACAATTCTAGCATTTTGAGACAGTAAACCACTTTTTTTCCCATGGGAGATGAATCTTGTGGGTATTTGGGGGAGGTGGGGCTACTATTTTCAGTCTATCTACGTGGTTTTACGACCTTGTCACTCAACTTATGGTTTGTGGTAAAAAATGTTAACTGCTCTAAAAAAAAAAAAAAAAAAAAAGCAACTATCGAGGTTCCAACAAGAAAAACATTTTTTCTTGTAATCAACTATTATTACTACCATTCCCTACAGGCAGCTTGCTTGAACTATTAATACTACCCTTTCCTTCTAACAGCATTATACTGCTTGCTGGAACTATGAATACTACCCTTTCTTTCTAACAGCATAAAGCTGCTCGCTAGAAATAGAAAACAATATGGCGGCTTTACGTGCTATTAGTTAATAATCAAACAGCTATAATGATACAACAATGTTATCACAGACCTTTTTAGTACACACTACTCCATTGCGACATGCCGTAATATATTGATAAAAAGTTATTGGCATAGAACAATAAGCTGACATTACACCCACAATTCAAAGAAGGCAGTATGCATTATTTCTCCTCGATCGACAGTTAAAAATGGATAATAGAAAAATTATAAAAATGCTACGGGCAACAAACTTGCCACAAACAGACAGACAGATCCAGATTTTGGAGATTAAACTTAAGATAAAGTCGTAAAATAAAAACACAATGACGGCAACATTTTTCCTTTTAAGCCAAAAAACTGATGTATGCCTACAACTACGTTCACTCATTTCGCATATAAAAATAACGCCCACAGCAATCCAGATGGTTGATCTTGGAGTGGCGGCCACCTCCGGGGGTAGCCAACATCTCTGCCAATCGACTGCTATCTCAATATAGAAAGTTTTCTTAATTACTACGACTACGTGTTTATGTTCTGTCTTATATAAACATCAACCCACATTCCTGGAATATAAATATTAAGATACTACATTCTTTTATTTTGAGTTGTGCCAATTCATAACTCTCGACCTTTAAATAAATAATCTTTAAATAATTACAATTCCAGTCATTTTATGGGACACAAGAATGTAGATCAAAAATTCATCTGAAATGTGCGTGTGTGTGCACACCTCCGTTTCTTTTTGACATTGCCACAGCTCCATATTCAACGCAGGAAGATGTGACACAAGGTCAGAAGGTGAAGGGAATACAGCCAGCACCCCTAAAGAAGGAGAACTCTGGCCATTCTCCGGTCAGGGCACCTGAGGTAGCAAGCTATGAACTTACTCTACTCAAAAACCGGGTAGCAATAACTCGAAGGGTGGACCTCCTCAGTAATAGCCAGGACAAATACTTCAGTACAGCATCTAAAAGGCTGCAGAAATGAACCAGTTTCTCTTGGGTTGATTGTTGAGAATCTATTATGATTATCAAAGCCTTCTCACAACTGAAGTAGCGAGGATACCACCCTAACACAATGCAAGGGTAGTTATTTACTTCATTCCCATCACAGCAAGATGTGACACAAGGTCAGACGATGGGGAAATTCAAGCCTGCGCCCCTAAAGGAGGAGCAAAAATTTCCTAGACAGCCTCGTCGGCATTTCTTGGTCAGGGCGCTTCAGACAGTAGACAATGAACTTGCTCCACCCAAAAGTTGGGTAGAAAAGCCTGAGGGGGTGGATTTATTAGGTACTACCCAGGACAAATACTCCAGTCCAACATCTAAAACACAACGGAAATGGCCTGGTTTCTGTCGGGTGTATTGTTGCAAATTAATCCTCGACTGGAATTACTCTTAAGTCGGCTCACAAAGAAATCAGTGTGGAGACTAACACAATGCGAGGGAACAATTATAAAGATTTGGCCAATTATATTTATACTTAAAAAAATGAAAAGAAAAAACCAATCAGATGCCAGAATTGCTTTTTAAAATTTATTCAATCTCTTTGAATTCTTCACTACCAGTTTTTGAGTTTTGACACAAGAAGGAAAATACGCTTTGCTGATCCTGACTGGATTGATATTACGAATTTTGGCAGACCTAAAGAATCTTGCACCCCCCCCTCTCTCTATTTTTTTCTTTTTTCTTTATTTTCAATTTTTTAGCAGATTATTATCAAATGGATACTAGTCTTCCAAATCATAAAAAAAAACGAAAAAAATCAACATTTAAATACTTGTAGGGGTGCTCAGTTTTTAATGCAACGTTCTAGTGAATTGATCATCCATTTTAGACCCATTCGAGGTTTTTAGGCCAAATTTCGAATTCAGCCTTTTTTTTTTTTTTTTTAAAGTAGTTTAGCCTTTTTTTAATTTCATTTTTTAAAATAATCTCTAAAAAGGTTAAACTGCTTAAAACAAAAACGAAAAAAAGCTAAATTCACACTATACTATCCAAGTACTATAGATGAAATTATTGCGTATATACAATAGTATGCATCCATACGAATTATAAATGTATATTGCACATATTAATTTATTAGAAACCTGAAAAAAAAAAAAAGTACATATGCAAATGAGCCATATCGAGTTTGGTCTGAAAGAGTTTGCAAATGGTTCTATATATATACTAGCATTTCAGCTTGGCGTTGCCCGGGTGCTTGGAGGTGTATGTTGAGCAAAAAAAAAAAAAAGCGGTCAATTTTTTAAACTTTGACCCATATTATGACCCCTTAAAATTTATTGTTTGGGGCACAAATCAAGTTAAGTTAGATCCATGTCCAAGGAACCCATATCTAAAACTTCAAATGTTTAGACCCAAAATGGCAGAGGAGTTTGGTAGAGTTCTCAAAGGTCAAATCGTTGAACTTTGACCCCTTAACAGCCAAATTTCTGGCCGAAAACGGATTACAAAGATTTTCCCAACTCTCAGTACCCTGTATATCAAAATTTGAGTCTGTAGACTTAAAATTGACAGAGTTATTGTGTAGGGAAATGTACACAGACACATTCACTTTTATATATATATATATATATATATATATATATATATATAAAGCAAGGCTCGCTGTATGTTTGTAAATAAACAAGCAGCTCATGCACTGTAAAAGCAGTGGGCAAGTGTTTATATAAATGGACATTTGTTGAGGTCATTTGTGAACACCAATCTCATGGACCAGTTGATAGAACTACCGACTATCAATGCGATGGTTAAAAGGTTCAATCTCCGGCTAGGGAAAGGTGCTAGTCTAGCCACACTTATGATACAAAGAAACAGTACTATATGCGGATGACTACATTATATATATATATATATATATATATATATTGTGTACAGAAAGCTGTTAGTTGAGACACATCATTGGTACCGTCGGTTTCAAGCCCGATAATAAGGCCCGTTTAAGGTATCCTTATCAAGCTCTCTTCAATATTGGCTGAAGAGAGCTTGATAAGGATACCTTAAACGGGCCTTATTATCGGGCTTGAAACCGACGGTACCAATGATGTGTCTCAACTAACAGCTTTCTGTACACAAAATATAAATACACTCTTACATTTTGGATTTTCCTTTTAATTGAGCACTCTGCTGGAATTCTTTTTCAAAAAAAAAAAAAAACTAATCATATATATATATATATATATATATAGTATTTTAAATTATTTTATTAAGCCTGATTTTTTTTTTTTTTCTTTTTTTTTTGAGGAATAGAAACCTTATTTGTTCGTTTATATTTATCGTTAATGGAATATTTTCCAGTTGTAAAAGAAGTCAAGATACTTATTTACTACTAGTGGGGGGGGGGGCACTCAGCCTTGCTGGGTTGTGAAATATGCCTAAATATGATGTTTTAATCAATGCAGATGTCATATATATCATAGAGTCAATTCTCTATTGAATATTATATTGTACCTAATACATAGTACTGATTTCAAAACTTTAAAAAAAAATTTTTTTTTAAATTACTTGGGTGTCACCAGCTAGAATCGAAACCAAAGTATTTAATGCTCCAGCTATCGATGTAGCTATCCAGAAGTTGGTAAGAAAGATTTAATATTAAATGAGATGAAGAATTGAATTTTTGACATGATAGTAAAAATATGTCCACTTGAAATTAGCATTTTAACTTGCTGATATATTTCTGTACGCATTATTCACTCATCCAAACAAAGATTTTACTTGTTATAAACCATCCTTATCATGTCGTGTTAATTTCCGTGCTATGTAACCAGTAGTTTAAGTGTTTATCGGTTAAATAATTACACACAGACAGACAGATACGCACATACATCTATTTTATTCATATAGATAGAATATTCAACATATGAACAGAAATACAGAGAAAGTGTTACTTATATTAGAAATAGAAACGACCGAGGTTGCCCTGGAGTCTTTTTTACTTTCATTTTTGTTTTTCTCCTTTTCTTTTTCAGTTGTTTTTGTTTTAAATCACATATATCAAACCGCAGGATAATTTTCTCAAAACTACAAGTGAATTACCTCCCTTTGATTGCACTTTACAGCAGGTCATCTGCAACCACAAAAAAAACAAACAAAAAAAACACATTTTTCTCATGTTTCTGAATTTTTGATTAAGTCGTTTCATTTTTTTTTTTTTTTTAATGGCATATCAACCCTTTTGGGGTTATTTAATGCCAAATCCAGTCGTTTTGGAAAATAGTTTTATGCTTCAAGTTTCTTCATCTTATTTCTGTCAAACTCGTGAATCTGCACAGAATTTTGAATGAAATTATTTATCTAATTTATGAATTAGAAAAATAGTTCCGCTGATATTAGCATGCTCTCGTTCAGTCAGCTTTGACTGGGCAGAAGTAATCCACAATTGTATTCTGAGTGTCACCGATACTAAGGATTGGCCCTTAACCTTTAGAAGAATGTAACTTACAACTGAATTTTACCAAGTACTTCATCTGCTATGCCATGAATCCTTGAGCACAGTAGTCCGGAGAATCCAAATAATGCGAATAATCAATTCTCATCTCCAAAATTCAGAAATATAACTTCAAGTTCTTTATACCTTCAAATATTTATTCATAATGTTTGGTTTGGTTGTTTTGTTTTACGGCATATCAAACAATTTTCAAATTATTTAGAGCAAATCCAGTCATTTTGGTAAGAATTTTTATACTCTAAACTATTTAGAGAAAAATTGTTTTTGTTTTTGACTTTGCAGAACATGCTTGCAAATGACAACAAACAAACAAAACAATAGCATCAATGTTTAATGCATTTTAGGTCAGGAAGCCACTATCTTTAGACAGCTTGATCTGGAAGCACCTGGCTAATTTTTCGAGATGAGGATTGATAATTGGTAAGTCCGAAAAGATCCATGGTATAATGGATAAAGTGCTATGTAAAATTCAGTTGTAGGTGACGCTCCTCTGGAGGTTGAAGGTTCAATCCTCAGTGCAGGTAAACTAATACTAAGAATACAATTGTGAATTACTTAAGACTTTTATCCGGTCAAGGCTGATGGAACGAGAGCATGCCTACTTCCGTAGATTAAATAAACGGTTCTATTCAAAATTCCATGCAGATTCACAAATTTAACAGAAAGATTCATGTGTTCAACAAGATGCATCGGAAGATGATCGGAGGTTAGATCGGACAATACGTTGTGAAAATATCATTCAAGATGAAAACAATGTTCCTAAGAATCCAAATAATACAAATCCTGTTTTCATTTTCAGAATAATCAGCACAAGAATATTTCTGTCAAACTTGGAAATCGGCACAGAATTGCGAACAGAGCGCTTTATTTGATCCAGGGGAGTAGCATGTTTTTGTTTCATCAGCCATGACTGGTTCTTGAGTAACTCGCAATCGTATTTTTGAGTGTCCTGAGTTTGGCAAGATACACCTGAAGAAGATCGAAGGTTACATCGACTGAAACGTGAAAATAATATTTGAGAAGAGAAGAGAAAACAAGCAGCAAAATCCCACCCCTTTACTGTTGAGGTCCATAGTTGGCAGAGGGCCTTCTACTCTTAATAGTTTCTTCACTTTGACTGTTGGACTTTGGAATTCCCTCCCTGTTTCCTGCTTCTCTGACCGTACTAACAGGTAAAAGTTTAAAATGTAATATGAACAAAAAATTTGCTGCTCAACTCCTCTCAGTTCTCTGTTAGGCACAATCCTAAGTAGTAACCCCTTATGTTCCAAGTGGCAAAATGCCTCGTTTGGAGTGAAAAACAGTATAAAAAAAAAAAAAATTAAAAAAAAACTATCACAGTTACTGTGCGAATAAAATTTTGTTACCACTTCTCATATCTGTTTTTCGTCTTTACGTAACTTACATGCTTTTCTTCTTTTTTACTTTTAATGAAATAAAAAAATATACAACAGCATAAAATTGTAACAGAGCACGAACACGCATATGGCAGCAGCAGCAGCAACATTTGTATGCAAATGAGTAGTGTGTCGGTTGGCACTAACCCTATTCGAGTTTAACTGGCTTCCTCCAAAGGAGGAAGTTCCATGGGAGTTTGAAATTCACAAGCGGTCCCCAGTCGCATGTATATCCCACGTTAGGTGAGATGACGGTGTTAGGTTTTTGCAACACTTGCAGGGAGGTGTTGACGTCCTCCTACATACAGCGCCTGGAATTTCTAAATTGGTCACCCATTTTAGAAATAACCAATCTCAACGTTATTTAACTCTGGTGATCTGACGGGAACTGGTGTGTCAACGTGATTATTCCGTATATGCGCAAATGAGTGATGTGCAAGAAAGAAGGAAAGAAAAAAATTATGAAAAAAGAAAAAAACGTGGTCACAGGGACAGACATAAACGTGTTACACATGTGTCTCGAAAGCGACAGGAAATGATGCATGCTAAACATGGCCGGACAGGGAGGAAGTACCACGTGTTCTGACACGGCAGAGTCTTGTTAAGCACATTAAAGTGCAAGAGGACTGTTGAAGAAACAAGGAATTATTCTAGAAAGTACCTGTAAATAAATGTCCACTGTTTCACTGGAAAGGAAGAGCGAGTGAAATTCTTTTCTTGTCATTGTTTCCTTGCGACTGTCTGCAAACATGCGAGTCTCGAGTGTTGGCATTACAACGTTACAAAATATAGCAAAATCTTTTAAATTCTATTTTAAAAACATAATTTAATTATAGAATTATAATTCACCACAATGTATTTGCTTTTCTTTGTAAACAAGTCGGCCATTTAAATCGTTTTCTTTTAATAGTTGAAAAAAGAAAGAAAAAAAATTGAATTGTTTTGTGACTTTTCGGAATTTGAAAAAAAAAAAATAAATAAAAATAAAAATAAAAAAAATTTTTACAAGTGTTGAATAAAAAGTCATAAGCTTATTTTTTTCTTGCTTGTAATTATTCATTCTAGTACCAATATAACAAGAGTGAAGTGACGCAAACTGGGAAAGAAAAAGCTTACATCAGTGCTCATTTAAATTTTTGCTGGCAAAGGTGATAGGTTCACCGAAAATTTTCTATCCACAATAAAATAGGATAGTATACTAATTAATCGGAATCGGAATCAGAAAAATCGGAATATTTAAGGGTATTGAAATCGGTATTGGAAAAATTTGTACCGATTTTCCGATGCCAAAACGATTCTTTTAATTGCACTTTTTTTATTTGATTTTGTTTAAAGCTAAATCTTCCATTGCTGGTAATAATG
Source organism: Euprymna scolopes (assembly GCF_053919585.1). Classification (NCBI taxonomy): domain Eukaryota; kingdom Metazoa; phylum Mollusca; class Cephalopoda; order Sepiida; family Sepiolidae; genus Euprymna; species Euprymna scolopes. The sequence continues at coordinate 91,323,450 of NC_136509.1, forward strand.
ATTGAATAATAAATATTTATTGATTTTAAACCACAAGTGAAGCTAAAATCGATCGATCGTCCGCACAAGTATTTTTTACATTAGGAAAATATTTCACAATTAACATGTGTGTTTTTTACGGTAATCAAAGAAAAATACAACTATTTAGAGATTTATAAAGAATCGGAATCGGTAATTGTATCGGAATCGGGAAAATTATTGAAATCATCCCATCACTAATACTAATACTTGCTAGCAAAATATCCAACTAAGGCCAGACCAAGATTAATCAACCCAAAACAGTGACTCACAGATTTTTGCATGTTTTTTGTTTTTGATTTTCTTGTAGACCGATTCTACACACACACATGTAACAATATTGAAGCAGTCCCAAAATCAATATAACAAAACCTCCACTATTAAGACATTCGTAAGCTGGCAATAAACCAAGAACATTCAGTCTGCAATTTAATTTTTACTAAACAATCTATACTTACAAAGTTAGGTATATCTATCTATTTACTATTATGTAAGAAAAACTTTGTGTGTGAGTTTGTTCCCTATAGACTCCAAAATGCCTGGGCCGATTTTTATGAAATTTCACAAAATGTTATTTATGTATCTGGCAATGTTCTTGGATAGTTTTTGTATCGATATGTCTTTAATAAGTATCGATAATTGAAAAAATCTGATGAAAGAAAGTACAGGCAATTTTGACTAAAATTAACACCTTATACAGCCTAACACCACAAGTGCATTTGAGAAGTTTTATTACCACACAAGCAGAAAGACTTGGCATATAAAAATCAACAGTAGGTTCTTTGATATGACGTTCAAAATAAATGTTTCTGTTTAAAGCACAACTGAGCCATGATACTTAAATTTTTAACATTTTAAACTTAAATTCCATTCAATTCAAGCAGTTATTACCACAGAAGTAGAAAGACCTGGTATATAAAATCAAAAGTAGATTCTTTGATATGACAGAGGCGCATTCGAAATGAATGATTGATACTTGACTTTTGCATTTTAAACTTTGTTTTTTGGGTACTTGTACAGTTTAGTCAAGACATAAAAAATGAAAATATCGAAAAAAAAAAAAAAAAAAAGTTATATCGTACGTATCTGATTTGGACTGAAGATCTCCGAAAAAAAGATTTCATTTAATTTGATCGAGTAGTTTTTTTTTTTTTACGGCGGAAAAACACGTTCTCATGAGAGTGCGTTGAAGTCAGCCATTGTGAAATTTGTTGAACACGCCATGGGGAGATAACTCAGTTTAAAGTGCCGATACTCCCTCCCCATCTTTAATTCTAGCTTTTCTTCCTAAAAATCGAACCTTTTGCTCGGTATCATAACAAATTGTTTTTTCACCGATGAAATTAAGTGAAATTTTTTTCCATAACGGATACGTGCAATATAAAAATTTTTTTCCATAACGGATACGTGCAATATAACCTTTTTTCAATATTTTCATTTTTTAATGTCTTGACTAAACTGCACAAGTACCATTTTTTGATCCAAGCATTTTTTTCCCCTATTAAATTTTATATGCTAACTACAATTCTGTTTACAATTTATTTTATTTATATCATTATCCTTGTGAATCAGCCTGGTGATATGTTGACAACATGAAATATTAATATATTAATAAGACAATGAATCAATTCCGACCACTCATATTTAAAAATACCTCTCTGCTCTCCCAACTGTACCCGCATGCAGAAATTTAAATGTAATGTGAAAAAACATCTTGCAGCAAAACTCCCCACCTGAGATGCCTCCTATAAGTATTTATAATACCTTTACCATTAGGAAGATTATTAGGAAACTTGTTGGTATGACTGGAAAGCTGCTAGTCTCTAACTCCACTCACACATAAAAGGCTCTTTGTACGTGTATGCAGCGAGTTCGTTCCCTATGGACTCTAAAATGGCTGGGAGGATTTTTTTTTAATCATACAAATATACTTTATGTTTCTGGGAGTGTTCTTAGATAAGCTTTGTATTGGAATGCCCCTGATAAGTATCAAAAATTGATAATCGAAAAATCACATTAAAGAAGGAACAGTCTGATTTTGAACCAAGTTAACACTCTTATACAGCCTAACATCACAAGTGCCTTTTAGAAATTTTATCACTGCACAAGCAGGAGGGTTCAGCGTATAAAATCAATAGTAGTTTTTTTATAAGACAGGGGTGCATTCGAAATAAATGTTTCTGTTTAGAGCATAATTGAACCATGATACTTGACTTTTGCATTTTAAACTTCAATTCAAGCCATTATATATAAATATAATTTTATAAAATCAACAGTAGATTCTCTACAGTGCAATATAGACTTCCATGTATTGTGGACCAAGTCACTGCGGGGAGGCATATGAAGCTTCTTCCCTGTACACCATGGTGGGTACTTGACTAGAACAGGCAATCAATCAATTTGATTTCAATGACAATGTGGAACATTTGTTTAGCTTAATTTAATCCCGGGCAACATCGGACCTCCCTGCTAGTCTTTTTTTATCATGTAATTTGCAATAAATAAATATCATCATCATCATCATATTTGGTTTAACGGAAAGACCTTCATTTTGCGTGATTGTAAATATAGATACAAAGGTTGTTCCGAATGTAAAGCCTCCTATTTTTTTTATTTTATTTTAACTCAAAAAGTTGAAGAGCTACGAAGACGGGAGTGGCACCATTAAAAAGAGGCAAATATGAAGGCCGTTCCAAAAGAAAAGCCTCCCATCATTTTTTTTTTTTTTTTTTTTTTAATTCAAAAAGTTAGAACTACAAAAACAGGAGTGGTACTATTTAAGCGAGCGGCCTTTGGTGTTCCAGAATTTATTTTTCTATATAGTCATCACATTTCTTAATCCATAAAAGGGGTTACTTTCTTAGAATCTTGCACCGTCAATATCTGCAACAGAGAGATAAAACTTTCAGGTCACAATGTATAAGTTCAGTCATCATAACAATGCAATTCGCAATCCCATCTGATAGATTTGGATAGAATAAAATTATTTTAGCCATTACTTTTGAAACTCGCTTCATATTATTCAACAGCCTATCCTGCCTTGACAGAGTACAAAATAGGCTTAGTGGGGAATGCCCTTTTCTCTTCCCTGCAACCTCTCTCCCACAGGAGAGACGTTGCGAGCCTATCTTTGTTTTATCGCTACTTCCATGGCAAGTGCTCGTCTGAGCTCCAATCTCTGGTCTCTCCCTCGTCAATCTTTCACGAGGAGCACCCGTGTAGCTGAAACCACTGTCAAAAATTTTCCTCACTCTTTATCTGTGCCAAAACCAAAACGTAGATTCCATGAACAAAGTGCACGCCTGTGAAACTCTGTTCCGTCTGCCTGTTTCCCACCTGACTACAACCTGGATGTCTTCAAGTCCAACATAAACAAATTCCTGATGAACCGCTCCCTTAAGTAAGACACTTTATCAAATTTCAACACTAACATACTGTACATGCAATAATCCTTATCCCAGAGTGACTTCCGGGCCTTGATAAGTGGTGACTACCTTGTAAAAAAAAAACATACATATGTCTTATTGTATTAAGGCATGCCATAGTATTTGTTTTACCAGAATTTAACCTCCTCCAAAGAGCAAAAGAATGAAGGGGCAGATAACTCTGACCCATATATATATATAGCTAAAAGCGTTTAGAGTAGATAATTATGACCTTTAATATTATTATTAATAACTTCATCCTTGGCCTAAAAATGAATAAAAAAGCGTTCTTGGCCTTTAGGTTAGGATCAAAGTGTAGTATCTATTCTAATGCTGCACTTCACTTTTTTGGTCTCGGTTAGTGGAGGAGAAATCCTTTATGACTGATACATTTTATTTTTGTTACTAACCAGAGTACCCCTTATGTGGGGAGCTGGTTTTTCACCCTATATTAAAAACTGACCTTGTGTCTAACTCTGCCCTCGTGGGGAGGCAAAAAAAACAAAAACAAAAAACAAAACAAAACAAAAGAAACTTCATCCTTGGCCTTTGGGTCGAGATCACAGTGTAGTATCTGTTCTGATACTACACCACCTTTTCTGTCCTCGGTCAGTGGAAGAGAAATCTTCCTAGACTGAGGCAATTTTTATTTTTGTTTCTATCCAGAATGCCCCTTTTTGGGAAGCTGGATTTTCCCCACATTAAAAACCGACCTTGTGTCTAACTCTGCCCTCGTGGGGAGGCAAGTAAATATGAATTTCATCATATTCGGTTTAAAATCGGTTTTACATTTTTTATTTTTATTACTTTTTCACCCCAAACAAGGCAAATTGCCACTTTGGTGTAGGGGGCTACTATCAGGGGCAACAACTACTGGGGTACTATGAAGGGATTTGGGCAGCAAGGTGTCGGTTCACGTTACACTTGAACTTCTGCACGTCAGTACTGTTGGGGAAGCAGGGACCTGGAATGGAATTCCAGAGTCTAGCGGTTCTGGGGAAGAAACTATTGGAGTAAATAGATCTTTTACATCTAGGGATCTCTACAGTGTGGGGGTGGGATTTAGCAGCCTGTCGGGTTTGTCGAGGGTGCTCACGTCGTGGGGGCACAAGTGATTGCAGTTCGTCAGAGCATTCACCACTAAAATACTTGTAGAAAAGGCAGAGGGATGCAACATTTCGTCGATGGGACAGAGGCTGAAGCTTAGATGCCAGTTCAGGGCCTATCAGGTTTGCGACTCTCTTTTGAACCTTGTCAAGGAGCGAGAGACTAGTAGCAGATGCACCAGCCCAGATGTGGCAGCAATACTCCATACATGGGCGAATGGTGGCCTTATAGAGGTACAGGATACTTTCGGGTGTTAGTAGTTTTCTAGCACGGTAGAGAGAGCCCACCTTTCTTGCAGCGGCCCTGGCAATGCCTTCAATGTAATTGTTCCAACTCATGTTTCCTGTGAACGTTAGGCCAAGGAGTTTGAAAGATGGACTCTCAGATAAAGAGTCGTTGGCCATTGCTATGGGTGGTAGAGAGGGTTTCTTGTAATTATTGAATGAAACTAGTTTAGTCTTGGCAGCATTGAACGCGACCAACCACTTTTGTCCCCATTCCACTACAGATTGGAGGTCTTCCTCTAGTGTTTCTGCCATTTCTTTAGAAATGTGTTCATTCGTCTTCCTGTCGTGCCTGCCATAGAGTGTAGTGTCATCAGCATATATACCCATCTCAGAGGCAATGTTGTCGGGAAGGTCATTTATGAATATCAGGAACAATAGAGGTCCAAGGATAGAACCCTGGGGCACCCCCGCATTTATATCATATTGTTTAGATGTACGACCGTCGAGGACAACCTGGATTTTTCTCTTATCTAGGAAGGATTTAATTATGTTAAGTATTCTACCAGTGATACCGTATGATCTGATTTTACTGGGGAGACCCTCATGCCATACCCTGTCAAAAGCCTTAGATATATCTAGAGTTACCGCTCTTCCTTCCCCCGCTTTGTCCAGTGAATGGTATATACGTTCAGAGATCACAGTTAGGATGTCTGCTGTGGAACGGGCTTGTCTAAATCCATATTGTTTGTCAGTCAGTAGTTTAGCATCTGTAAGATAATGGACTAGAGCATGGTTAATTATGGTCTCAAATATTTTGGCAAAATGTGGGAGGAGGCTAATGGGGCGATAATTTGATGGGTCTGTCCTTTCGCCAGAATTCTTGAATACTGGTACAACAGAAGCAGTTTTCCAACAGCCCGGAAAGCAAGCTTCATTAAGGCATTTGTTGTAGAGTTTGGAGAGAACTGGAGCTACTTCGGCCGAGCACTTTTTTAATAGCACAGCTGGGATAAGATCGGGTCCACATGCTTTTGAGGTGTCAAGGTTTTTTATGATAGCATGCACCTGAGCAGGGGTGGTTTTCAGGTCGTCTAGTGTGGCGTCTGTCCGCATAGGAAAGTCAGGTAGGGGGTGGTTGGAAGGGTCCAGTGTGCAGTTTGAGGCAAACCGACTGGCAAGCATGTTAGCCTTGTCGGTTGCTGAGGAGACAACCTTGTGATTGTTGGTTAGTGGGGGAATTGTTGATTGCCCATTATTTACTACACTGTTGTAGATTTTCCAGAAGTCTCGAGTTCCTAGTTTTTGTGCTTCGATGCGCTTTTTAGTGGTTTCCGTAAATTCTCTCTTAGCTGTCGCTATTTCTTTCTTAACGTTATTTCTAGCTTCTATATACTTCAGTCTGTTTGAACTGGACTTATGTCGGTTAAACCTACGGTATGCATGCTGCTTTTGAGCAATGGCAGTTGCACAAGTCGACATAAACCATTGGGGAGAGTGGGGCTTACTATAAAATTTCCGCATGGGAACATGCGCTTCGATTGCAGTTTTGAACCAGTCAGTGGTCTCGTTTGCACATTGTTCAGCAGGGAGAGAGAAAATATTTTTCCATGGAGCATCTCTAATTAGTTCCCTGATGGCTTCCCAGTCAGCCTTATTATAATATCTTGTTGTTTTGAGCACTGGCTCTTCAGTTTTGGCTCTAGAGTTTAGGGCGATTTCAACCATTATCACTGCATGATCAGCGTTCCCGAGTGGGCTGTGGGCCTTCGTTATGCAGTCATCGGGAACTGTGGTCAAAAACAGATCTAGAAATGATGCATGTTGTTCTTCCTGGTCAGGGAAACGGGTTGGAAACGTAACAATTTGTGATAGGGAGTGAGATATAGTGAAGCTATGGGTTGTGCTGCCCGCTGCATCTGTGTGAGTAGAGAATCCAAACCAGTTTTTGTGGTGGACATTAAAGTCACCAAATACATGCATTTGTGCGCTAGTGTCGAGGGACAGTGCCGTGTCTATGCTGTCAGATACTTTGTTTATTATGGAGCAGTCCTGAGTCGAGAGAGAGCGGTAGAGAAAATAATAGTAGCTAATATTGTGTTGCATGTTTAGTCTAAAGCACATAAAGGCTTGATCATCTGTTTCTAGGTTTGTTTCTCTAGTCAAGGGAAGGGTATTACGAATGTAAACTCCAAGTCCGTGCATATGTCTGTCAGAGTCCTTACGGCAGAGTGGGAGATATCCAAGCATGTTAAAGTGGTTAGAGGGAATGGAGGAGTGTAGGTTAGTCTCACTTAGTGCTAAGATATCCGGCTATTTGTTAAGAGAAATGCTTCAACATCAGCTAATTAGTTCTAAGCCCACGGATATTTGTGAATGAGAGCCTCAAGGGAGGAGGCAAGTTGAATTTGTTTGTCCCTAATCCTGGTTTTAGCTTATTTTTAGATTGTACTGTCGTCATATTTTTTTTTTAAAGAGTTTCGGTAAGGGGGAGCTAAACAAGAGGTTATGCAGAGCTTCAGACATGCATCACAAAGTAGACCATCAGCTGACCTTTCTCCAATTAGGATTGTGGCCTCAGGAAAGCCCACCGGGGATGAGTGCAGGGTCCCTTTCCATGCGCGTCATGGCACTACAAACAACCCGATATTATTCAACTGTTGATGGAGCAGCCGCTCTAAGCGCTACCAAAGAGTTAGGGCTCCTGTACTACCAGTCGGGAACAGCAGCCAGGAACTGTCAATCCGGTACGCTCAATCCATTAGAAGAAGGTCAACCCAATCTAATTGCTCAGGCATATCTTATACTCAAGCACTCCCAAATGTTCAGTTTTAGGGGTGGGGCGTGCTGGGAATGGGGAAAAACGGCGTTCGTTGCCCTAGCCAGGAAACAAGATCTACCACTGGGTGTTTCTGTCGAATCACATGTGTTTGATAGCTTTAGGAAACTAACTTTAAAACTAACCTATCTCTGGCCAGGTCTTTATCTATCCTTCTTTTTCTCAAGATGTGACAGTGATTGTGACAAATGACCAGACAATAGACGCCAGTACATTTAAAGTTAGTGTACAAGCGGTTTTAGTAGTGGCAATGAGTTTTGGGACAGTTTGCGTGCAGTCTTAAGTTTGAGACAGTTTGGCAGCTCATTGCGTGAAATTTCCACGGGTCACACTAGTTTGAATTATTTGGATCACTGTCCTACTCTTGAGTGTTACTCTCACGTGTCAGCCAATATAATCTCTGACCTTCTTCAGATGTATCTTGTCAAACTTGGGAATCTTTCTGTCGACCAAGGACCCATGGGGTAATGGATAAAGTATTAAGTCAAATTCAGTTCTAAGTGAAGGTTCAATCCTCAGTACGGGCAATATTTAAAATTCAATTGCAAATTACTTAAGACGTCTACCTGATTACGCCTGACAGAATAAAAGCATGCTACCCTCGTGGATTAAATGAAGTATTCCATTTGAAATTACGTGCAGATTCTCGACAAAGATTTCCAAGTTTGACAAGATAAACCTATAACAAGTTGAATCCATGGAAACCTTTTGAATATAATACTCAAGATGAGAACAGGAGTTTGAGTAATACTAATAATACAAAGCCCATGTTATTGTGAAAACATAGTATACCTATAATGTATATACGCTAATAACTCCTGCAACATACATACGCTAATAACTCCTGCAACGTACATACGCTAATAACTCCTGCAACGTACATACGCTAATAACTCCTGCAACGTACATACGCTAATAACTCCTGCAACGTACATACGCTAATAACTCCTGCAACGTACATACGCTAATAACTCCTGCAACGTACATACGCTAAAACCTCCTGCAACGTACATACGCTAAAACCTCCTGCAACGTACATACGCTAAAAACTCCTGCAACGTACAAACGCTAATCACTCCTGCAACATACAAACGCTAAACATTCCTGCAACGTACAAACGCTAAACACTCCTTCAACTTACATACGCTAAAAACTCCTGCAACTTACATACGCTAAAAACTCCTGCAACTTACATACGCTAAAAACTCCTGCAACTTACATACGCTAAAAACTCCTGCAACTTACATACGCTAAAAACTCCTGCAACGTATAAACGCTAAAGACTCCTGCAACGTACATACGCTAAAAATTCCTGCAACGTACATACGCTAAAAACTCCTGCAACGTACATACGCTAAAAACTCCTGCAACGTACATACGCTAAAAACTCCTGCAACGTACATACGCTAAAAACTCCTGCAACGTACATACGCTAAAAACTCCTGCAACGTACATACGCTAAAACCTCCTGCAACGTACATATGCTAAAAACTCCTGCAACATATAAAAAAACACATTTTTTTGCACCAATCTAATACATATACTAATAATGCTTATCCTACTACAGATGGTTCACACTCTTTATTCTATTGGAGATTATCACTAGATAGTCCGAAAGTTGAAATCTTAATTTCGTAAAGTCTAAAATAGCACATAGATGCTTGCAAAACACAAACAATGTTACCGAATTTATTTTACTAACACAATCAGCCACTGAATTATAGCCGTTCAAAGTTCATTGGAAATTAGAAAATCTGCAGTGTTATTTTATTTTTTTTTTTTTTACATGGAGGTCACCACCTATCAAGGTCCAGAAGCCACTAGAGGATAAGGGTTATTGCGTGTACAGTAATCTATGGGATAATATCGTAGTAATCGTTAGTAATGGAGATTTGATAAAGTATCTTACTTAAGGGGGCTGTTTATCAGGAATTTGTTTATGTTGGATTTGAAGACATCCAAGTTGTCGTCAGGTGGGAAACAGGCAAACGGAAGAGAATTCCACAGGCGCGCAGTTCTAAGAAAGAATGTGCCCCTATCATATCAAAGAACCTACTGTTGATTTTATATGCCTGGCTTTACTGCTTGTGCGGTGATAATGGCTTGGATTTAAGTTTAAAATGAGAAAGTCAAGTATCCTTGTGAAATTGTGCTTTAAACAGAAACATGCATTCGAAACGCGCCCCTGTCATATCAAAGAACCTACTGACGATTTTATATGTCGGGCCTTTCGGCTTGTGTGGTAATAAAGGTTCTCAGATGTACTTGTGATGTTAGGCTGTGTAAGATCAGTTGAAGAAAGATTGTTTGCGAGAACGTCGAAAAGGGAACAGGACAAATTTTCGTTACATATGCTATGCTTTGACGCAGTGAACTTTACGAACTGAAAAAGCATTCTACTTTTTTTCTTTAACTCAAAAAAAAAAAAAAAAAAAAACAGTCGACGATTAGACATGCCGTGACGAGTATTTACATCAGAAAGATTTTTCCATCTTTTTTTTTTTTTAATTTTTTTTTTTTTTTTTATTAAAGAAGATGTGGTTGGTTGGTTGGTTGGTTGCTTGCTTGCTTTTGTTTTACGGCATATCAACCCTTATCAGGTTATTTAATGCCGAATCCAAAGATTCGGAAGAATCTTTTTTTAAATAGAATATATTTGTTGTTTTCAAGTCGGTTTCTATTTAATCCAGAGTTGGGACCCTAACAGGTACTACTACTCCGGGTCAGAGTGGACCTGGGAGCAATGGCAATTAAAGGGTGGCTCCACACTCCCCAAAGCCCGCAAGCTGGGGCCTCACCACCGGATATAGTTTAAGGTCATATCCAGGACCAAAGAAGATGTGGCAAAAATTAAGTGGGGTGGGGTCGGCTGTCGTCCTCTTGCTCTATTTTCTAAACTCTCTAATCTCTAGTTCCAGCCACCAAAATACCACATTCACCTACTCAAAATTATCCCCAATGGTTTGACGTACTTTTATTTACAAAAAAATGTTACGTACAAATTCATTGGCGATGAGATAGGGGGGGGGGGAGATAAAAAACAAACAAACAAACAAAACATTGATTACTGAAAAACAAAATGTTAAGTATGGTGGTTACTAGAACCCTCCCAAATCTATCTAGATACGAGTTGCTCACTGTTTTCCGGTTTGTTTCAAGAACCAAAAACAAGCAAGTAGAAAGAAAGAAAGGGGAATTATTAGGGATAAAGCAAGAGAAAGGCTTAGTGGGATACGTGGATTGTGTGGTTGTTAATGTTCCTATTTACTTGCCTCCCCACGAGGGCAGAGTTAGACACCAAGGTCGGTTTTTAATGTGAGGCAAGGAACAAAAATACAAATTGTGGTACTAGTGCATTTACTGATCCGTGCTGAAATAATAACGTTATCATTTAGAAAGCCATTCTTAACATGGGAAGGCGATGGTGTTTTGTACTTGTTCTGTACAATTTAATAAAAACAGATATCATAAAACTTTAATTAAACTTGACAATACTATTTAAAAAATAGCGCGGATCAATAGGTGCACTAGCACCAAGATTGTCTCAATCGTGAAGGATTTCTCCTCCACAAACCGAGAACAAAAAATTGAAGTGTAGCATTAGAACAGATACTACACTTTTATCTTGGCCTGAATGTTATCGAATAAGTTGATATACATGGAATGATGGACATACCCGAAGATTACAAGTAACACGTTATTGGGTAACGATTCGTGGCAGTTATGGTTCCAGAATCATGACGTGTACTTCTGCTTACTTTTGTTAATTATACCACTGTATTTGTCTCGATTATCAGCTTGCAATCGGGACAAGATCAAAGTGTAATATCTGTTCTTCAGATGCTGCACTTCTATTTCTTGTTCTCTTTCGGTGGAGGAGAAATCCTTCACGACTGAGACAATTTTTATTTTTGTACCTTTTCTCCACGTTAAAAAAACGACCCTGGTGTCTAACTCTGTCCCGTGGGGAGGCATAGTAAATAGGTACAACAGTGGTACCATGGGAGGGGGGGCAAAACAAATAAATGGGGAGTGAGCATTGTGTTGGTATGTGTTAACGAACTGCGTACATCTTGGGTCAACAAGAAAAAGGAAGACTTGTAAAACGAAACACCGATCATCTACACTTCCGACTGCTATATAGCGCGAAATCGTTCGTGGAACACAGCACGATCTCATCAAGCTGTTGTAAAAGTGCTATTCCTCTATTTCGATGTAATATAAGCCAATGCACAGTGACACACAGTCGTAACAATAGTCGAACGCGTTTTAAAAGTACACAAACACAAATCTGACTGAGAGTAGCGAACGTGAATCGCGAGATTTGAGCGAAGATTCAAACGTGAAGAAAGGCTCAACAAACCGGGTCAATTCAAAAAAAAAAAAAAAAAAAAAAAAACTACTACTAAGTGCGCTAACCGGTTTACGAGATGAGCTACGTTCCCAATTCTTGAACAACCGGTTGAAGGATTTTTGAATTTGAATGCGAAATGTGTTATATATATATAAGAAAAAAAACACCAATTACTAAGCGACAGAACGGTTTTACGAGATGAGCTGTTCCCAATTCTTCTTCCTAATCTTTGAATAAACGTTAAAATATGTTTAAATTTGAACACGATTTCTGTCTAATTTTTTAAAAATAGTAAATAAAATTAGGAAAAAATCATTTATGTACGCTCCACGCCACGCATACAACATAAACAATTTTGTATACGGTCGTTTCTGGGACGCTTATTATACATACAAACACATGTATGTATGTATGTATGTATGTATGTATGTATGTCAGGTCATGTCATATGCTACTGGTACTATGTAACCCAGTACTACCTGCCTCATGGTCGGGTCACCGGCGACTAAACTGGTTCCCCCACCAGACTTGTTTGGTGAGGAGGATGGCTAGTCTCCCTGAAAGATTAAAAACAAAACCTTCCAAAGGGCGAATGAACCCTTTTTCGGGGTCAACGGCCAACTAGCACCGTGTGCGTTTGTGTGTATGTATGTTTGTGTTGGGGTGGAGAGAGCTCCCGTAAGCCGTGGTGAAGGCAACCTTTCTAGGAGAAGCAAATCTCGGATTTAAAAAACCATAAAGCGGGGGACCAGTACCCGCATTAAGCTGGTCTGCAGTTTAACTTGTTGCTGGCTATCTTGCTCTTGCTTGTTGCTGGATCTCAACATTTTGAACCGAGAGAGTGACTTAGCTGTCGTACAAAGCTAAGACTCTGTAACATCATCTGTGTATAGATACTCCCTCGGGCATTTGTCTATTAAAATGGTCCTGTGGCAATGGAAGTCATTTTTGGGCTCATGGACTTTAAGTGTCTGAGGGAGTGGCACTCGTCTGACAAGACGTTGCAACCATCATGTATGTATTATGTATGAATGTATGTATGCATGTGCATGCGGTCACAAAATACAGCTTTGGTTTGTTTATAAGCACAAATGAACCATAATACTAAACTTTCTGCCTATTGACTTTAATTCTAGTCAGAAATTACTTTACATCCCCTAGTTTAAAGCCTTCAAAATCAATTTCGAATGTCAAAAGTTACGAATAAAATAAGGAGTTTTTTTCGGTCATCTTTTATCCATGATAAGTTTTTATTTTTAATAAAAATGCCTGTCAGAGTGATTTCTGTAAAAATTTGTGATTTTGAAATCTTTGAATTACTAATTAAGAAAGTTATGTCCGAATAGGATGAAAAAAATCAAATATTGTTCACTGGCGCCCCTGAACTAAAAATAAATAAATTAATAAATAAAAAATAAATAAATAAATAAACGCATTGCTCAATGGTACTATGATGGTATCATTGAACCTGAAAACAAACATGTTTGTTTCTATCTTAAAAAATGTACAGGCTATTATTGTTCCTATTTATTTGTCACCCCACAATGCAGCATCAGAAGATACTACACTGTGATCTTGACCTGACAGGCTGTTATTGTTGTTAACCGTTTCATTTTTGTAAACACAGTGTAACCCGAATATAAGAAAAACGGATATAAGACAGATTTATAGCAGAAACAAATGGAATGTTTTTCTTCCTCGAATCAATGCCTCTCCCCTGTGTTATTTGGCAACATACTGACCAATCAGGGGTACGGCGCATTGATCCTTCCTATCCCCTAAGGAAATCGGCCAGCATCCGGTTTGAAGAAGAACAACTCGTCCTTACTGAGAGAGACACCAAACAGAACGGACCTCACTTTTCTTCTCTCTCTCCACCTCGGTGATTTCTAAAGGTATCGACGATTCCACGGGGAATAACTACCGCGATAGCACCAGGTAGCCGGAGTCCAGCTTTTAACAAGGAAAATGTCACATTCTCCTTAATAAACCTGTTCTGTGTTACATTTTATGAAGTTGTTGCGTTCGTCATTTCAGAAGCTTGTATTGAATTATTTATTTTATTAGGTTGTGCCCTAAAAGCATTTAAACCCTAAAGATTTTCTCTGGTCCCAAATTAGAGGATGTGTTAATGTACTGTGTAACCCGGATATAAGACCCCCCCCCCCCGGATATAAGTCTAACCCGGATATAAGAGAGTTGTAAGAGCCGGACGCGAGGGTTCTTATATCCGGGTCGCACTGTATCATGTTTTTCCAAAATATAGAATCACAAACACACATTGCACCTGTTTTTTTTTTTATTTATGTAAAATTATAACCTTTTACTTTTTATCAAAAAAGTAAAAGAATAATTAAATGTTTGTTTTTTTCTTTTAATTTTTCTTGGTCTAAACATTCACTTTGAGCGCGGTTTTAAAATTAGTCAACAAAACAAACAAAAAAAAGAGAGGGTGAAAAAAAAAAGGTCAATATACAACAAATAAGTGTTACCAAACGCAAGGTAAGTTAATCAGAACCAACCTGAATAAGATTTTCTGGTAAAACTATACAAACACCGTGACAGCGAATTAACCCTAACCCTAACCCTAACCCTGTCACGGTGTTTGTATAATAATACCGATTTTCTTGTGTGTGTGTGTGTGTGTGTGTGTGTGTGTGTGTGTGTGTGTGTGTGTTATTTTAAAGCATTTTACTTCGAAACAAAAGTAGTATTGAGTTAGAACGAAAAACAAAATGTCGGTCTTCTAACATGTACACCCTCGGTAATCGCTCAAAAATAGAAAATTAAACAAAATACTGGTAGAACATTCCATTTCCGAACGATTGGTGGCCATTATTTTTAATTTTCAAAAACTTATCCAGGTAGGTAGAGAGTAATTTATCTGCCATTTGGTAATATTTATTTATTTATTTCACTTCGCTTTCGTTTTGTTGGCTATTGTTTAAAAATGCAGTTTTTCTTTTAAGACTTGGAACTCGGATCAAAGTGTAGTATCTGTCTGTATTCGGCCAGGAAAGGGACTGTTGTTCCACCTAGACTGATGCAAATTTTACCCCCTTCTCATCCAACTACAAACCACGATGTTCCTTTTGGTGGGAACTGGATACCAACCTTGTGTCTTAATTTTGCTCGCCTCTAAGTAAATAAAGACTCAACTTGAAACATGGTCTTCAGGCGAAGATCAAAATGTCGTATTCGCAAGTAAAATAATTTTGAACCCATCGAGTATATTTTAAGTCATTCATCATAGAGTAAATGTGGTATTGTTGTCATTGCCGAAGTGAAAATAGTAAACAGATGGTGAAAGAATTTGTAAGAATGGGTCAAATGGGTTTAAAGTAGACCATATAGTCATCCTCGCTCGATTCTCAACTCGTTTGATCACGTTCTGCCTAATTTGTAAACTTATTTTATTATTATTATTATTATTATTATTATTATTTTTTTTTTTTTTTTTTTTTTAGCGAATGAATAAATTCCAAGTGTACCGATTCTGCAAGTGGCTAGATAAGAAGAAATCCTTCTAAACTGAGAGAATTTTAATTTTTGTTTCATAATACTCAGAATGACTCTAGAAGAAGGAGAAGGGGGTTCGTGGGAAAATAGGTAACTGGGGGTTTCTAATAACAAACAATACCTCCACCAACGTTTTTAGAGTAATTAATATTACTGTTGCTAATTTTGTCAGCGTTAAAAAATAAAATAAAGTTGGGGTTTTTTTTTCGTTTCTTAAAAAAGAAGAACTCAAATTAAAAAAAAAAAAAAATCAACTCAAACGTGTAGTAGTCGAAACAAGGAAAAATTTGAAACGTGTTGGCAAAGATAACGGGATTCATCCTTTTTTGAGCTCAGCTTTATAACGGCAACCGTTTTAGTTCAATTTCACATCACAAAATAAATAACGCAAAATGATTTAAAATTTAAATCTTCTCATTTAAAATTCAACATTAAAAAAATTAAAAAAAAAAAAAAAAAAAAAAAAGCTCGCGGTACAACCTTTATGATATACGTACCCTTCACGAAACGAATATGTCATATTCCAAATATCATATAAATTGATCATGTAGTTTTTGTTGTTGTTGTTTTTTTTTTAACTTAGAAAATCTAATTTTATGAGTAAGCAAAAGAAACCGTTTCGAGTCGCCATCTTGGAAAAAAAAGGGGCAGATAAGTCTACAACAATTCAAACTTGCGAGATCAGCCTTGCAATGTTACCGATTCTACATTGATCGCTTTAAATCGTTTAAAAATTATTTACTCGATAAAAATAAAAACTACTTGATCAATTTAACGCGATTTTTTTTTTTTTGGAGGGGGGGGGGACATTTCCGTTTCGTGATGGATACGTACATCAAAGATTTTTCTGCAATTTAGTTTTTTGTTGTTTCTTTTGTTTGTTTGTTTTTTAATGGCTTTAATTCCAAATAAGCACCCAAACGTGTAGTAGTCGTAGAAAGGAAAAATGTTGAAACGTGTTGCAAAGATAACAGGGGATTCATCTTTTTAACGGCAACCTCAAAAGGTTTCAAGTTCAATTTTACATTACAAAATAATTAAACAAATAACGTCAAATAATTTAAAACTAAAATAACAGTTTGTCTAAAAGGATAAAAATGACAATCAGGTGATAAGGGGCCTCGGTTCATTACTACAATAGTGGCGCGATCGAAAAATACGGGTTTTATTTGGTTTTAGGGGCGCAGATAAACGATGTTTGATCATTTTATTTATTTATTTTTTTTTAATATTTGAGTAAAAATTTTCATCAGCCAAAAATTACTTTCAAATTGTACGTTTAAAATTTAAAATAATCTTTGATTGTCGAAAGTTATGATGTAAACATGATTATTTCGCCCCCCCCCCCCTTATTATAGATTAAAAATGGTCGCCACGGTGATTTCTCCGTAGGCTTGCTTAAAAGTGTTTTTAAAGCCTTTAAACTGCCAATTCGATAACAAATGAGAGACTAAAATTTAAAGCTTATACGCCGAAAAATAAATTATTAGGATTGCTTCGGTTTGGTTTTACTTTATTATTATTATTATTATTATTATTTATTTGAAATCGCTGTTTCTCGACGACGCTACTGTTCTCTCAATAAACCGAAACCCGGATGATTTTTGACTTGCATTTCTCCCCTCTCGTGTTCTTATTTTTATAAATAAAAGCGGGGAGAAGACGAAAATATACGGAAAAATTACGATTTTTTGTCGGCTGGAGATAGAAGTCGAGATTGATGAGAAGCTAGAAGAGGCGGAAAAGGGGAGCCTGAGAAAAGATGAAGACATAGAATATCGTACCTTCTTCTTGGGTTTTGATGGATGTAAAGCCGGCATGCCGTCGTCGTAGTCGTGGTCTCATCGTTTTTTTAAAAAGGCTGAAACTCTCACCACATTATCCAGCCGCAACCACAATAATAATAATAACAACAACCAGGTTTGAATAGAAGAGCGGGAGGGAGACAGCGGTTGGAGTGATGGAGTTCTCCTTCAGATAAACGATGGAACGGAGGGAGGAGAGGCGGGAACTCGCGCGTCGTGCAGGTACCCCTAAAAACGCACGCAGAAAACGCGTGAGTGTGCGCACGCAAGAAATTGCGTGTTCTTTTTTGTTTTCAATTATTTATTTATTTATTTATTTTTTAGAATAAGGAACAACAGACAACTGTGGATGAGGGGAAAGGGTAGAAAGAGAAAGGTAGGTTGCGATTCGGAATAATAACACACAAAAAACAAAAACAAAAAAAACAAAAACGACAATAATAAAATTACTAACTCTGGTCTCCAAATGCAAAAATAATTAATGCAAGGTTTCAAGCTGTTCTGGGTTTGTTTTGTTTTTGTGCCAGCGAGCAAACAAACCTATTATTATATTAAGTCGAGTTAATCAGCATATATATATATATATATATATATATATATATATATATATATATATATATTAGACCTACTTCATTTACTCACATAAACCTAATATACGAAAGTATAGATTTATGCGTAAACTTTAAGTATTTACTTCAAAAGTGCTCAATACGTAGGTAGAGCTAGTTAGTAATTTATAAAATATATATGGCGATTACGCCTGACGAATCCTATAGTGGATGAAACGCAGAATATTCAGTGTAGCTTAATCGCCATATATATTTTATACATATATATATATATATATATATGTGTGTGTGTGTGTGTGTGTGTGTACGTATATGTATATATATATATGTATGTGTATATATATATGTATATTGTGTATATATATGTATATATATGCGTGTGTATATATGTGTGTGTGTGTATATATGTGTGTGTGTGTGTGTGTGTGTGTGTGTGTGTGTGTGTGTGTGTGTGTGTGTGTGTGTGTGTATATATATATCAGAAGTGTGAGTCTTATAAACAAACATTTTATTTATAAAAAAAAAAGTCCAGGCGTTTTAGTACTTATCTGTTGGATTTTGTTTTTGTCTGATTCCCACATCCATTCCTTAGTAAAGTTGCACAAACACTTCACCGAGTGATTGTCGCTTCTACAAATTGTTTGTTTTTGGATTGTTTTTCTTGTTTTATTCATGTCAAACTCATTGAATTGACCTTCAACCTAATTATTGAGGATATATGACTTTTGGAACGCTCCTTCATGTGTATTTTACATGTATGTGTATGTGCGTGTATGCATATATAAGTACATGCCTCTATGTGTGTATGTTTGCATGTGTGTGTACATGCGCATGTATGTTTGTGTGCATTCTGTGTGTGTGCATGCATGTGTTTATTTCCATGTGTATATAGGGTGGAGGGCTCCCATAAGCCGTGGTGAAGGAAACCCCTATAGGAGAAGCAAATCTCTGATTTAAAAAACCATAAAGCAGGAGACCAGTACCACATTAAGCTGGTCTGCAGTTTAACTAGTTGCTGGCTATCTTGCTCTTGCTTGTTGCTGGATATCAACATTTTGAACCGAGAGAGAGATTTAGCTGTCGTACAAAGCTAAAACTCTGTAACATCATCTTTGTATAGATACTCCCTCAGGCATTTGTCTATAAAAAATAGTCCTGTGGCGATGAAAAAGTTGTGATGCATGTAGGCTTGAAATGCTGGAAGCATGTAATAATTGATCTGCCATCATTATATATATCTGTGTGTGTATGTATGTATGTATGTATGTTTATATATATGTATGTATATCTATGCATATATGTGTGTATATATGTGTATAAATACATATATATGTATGTATATGTACTTAAATGTATGTGTATGTATATGTATGTATACGTGTGTCTGTATATGTGTGTGTATATATATATGTATGTATATGTACGCAAGTGTGTATGTATATGTATGTATATATGTGTGTATGTTTATAGATATATGTGTGTGTGTATATATATATATATATATATATATATATATATATATGTATGTATAGCAATGACCGTCTTCAGTGTCATGCCTGCTTGAGCGTGTGAATTCGCCAAAAAAAAAGTAATTTTGGGGCTCATGGATTTTAAGTATCTGAGGGAGTGGTACTCGTTTGACAAGGCGTTGCAATTATCATCATATATATATATGTGTGTGTGCATGTGTGTGTATATATATATATATATATATATATATATATATATATATAAATGACACAAAATACATGCTAAAACATTCTTGAGTTTTAGGATTAAGTTATGTTTAAAAAATATTCAATTTTAATTATTGTTTCTTGTCCAAAATTGCATTATATTAAATTACTAGCAGGGAGACCCGGCGTTGCCCGGGATTTAATGATGATCAACGACTATTTCACACTCCTATATTTTTATTGTCATCGAAATCCATGAAATCACCCGGGAAGCTTCACATGCCTCCATGCAGTAATTTAGTCCAAAATATACGTTATTCTACATTGCACTCTAGAGAACCTACTGTTTATTTTATAAAATTATTTTATATAAACTTATCAGTTAACAAAAAAAAACATTAAGAAATTTACATGCGGGGTTTGAATCTACAGACCACGTCATGCAAAAAAAAAGAAAAGAAAAGAAAAAAAAAGAAAAGAAAAAAAGAAAAGAAAAAAAGAAAAGAAAAAAAGAAAAGAAAAAAAGAAAAGAAAAAAAAAGAAAAGAAAAAAAAAGAAAACACTATCAACTTACCTACAGTAGAAGTTTCACAGCCCGTTGTTCTATCATTGTTACGCATAGCAGTATAGAAAAAATGGCTTTACCGATGATAGATAAATTAAAATAACAGTTTCGATTATCAATAATTATCGGGGGTATTCTGAAACAAAACTTAACTAAGATTACTCCCAGACTTATACACTAAAGTTCTGTAAATTTTAAAGAAAATCTGTTCAGCTGTTTCGGAATCTATAAGGAACAAACTCACACACAAAATTGCATTTATATAATTGTAGAGATAAAAACAAAGTAAAATCTGTGTCATACATACTGTGACAAAACGAAAATATCATATTCCAATGATCACATAAAATTGATGAATTAGTTTTATTTTTAAATAAGAAAATTAAATTTTATGAGTATTCGAGGAATGACTGTCTCACCCTCCATTGTGAAGAAGAAAAAAAAAAGCAAGAAAAAAAAAAAAACACTTCGCCAATGGTTAGAGTAGTACTTTGAAAACTCAATTGTAAAAGTGATATTCTCCTGAAGGTTGAAGGTTCAATTCTGTGTGTGGGTGACTGAAAAATACAATAGCGAATTACTTAATGTATTTTAATGGGATTTTTAAAAACGTATTTTAATGGGATTTTTAAAAACGTATTTTAATGGGATTTTTAAAAATGTATTTTAATGGGATTTTTAAAAATGTATTTTAATGTTTTTTGGTTTTTAAATAGTTTTCAATAGGTTTTAAAAATTGTTCTGGGTTGGTTTAAACAAATTTCATTGAACTAATAAGATTTTAATAGCTTTAAAAATGATATCAGACAAACAGCGGCCATTGCTCAATATATTAACAGAAGTGTAACGTGGCGTTACTTTTTAACTGTATGGCTACAATTCAAACCTCTCTCGGACCCACATGCCGTCTGGCACCGCCGCAAAGGAACAAATAAAAAAGCAAAAAAAAAAAAAAAAAAAATCCGACTCAGCATTTTTTTTTTCTAAATGCAAATGAAACGGATTTATTTGTGGTTCTTCCAAAACAACGTATTTCATTATATTTCCAAAATCTTTTTACACACATGCTTTTTAAAAGTCTTTCTCCTCGCCACCTTACGTTTTCTTCCTCCGACCACGTGGTGTTTTTTTTTTTCTTTTTCTTGTCACGCAATTCAGCACACACTTGTTAATTAGCATACGCCTTCAAACGGCTGCTACTGCTAATACCTTCGCTATCAATCTATCCTTCGTCTGCTGCTGATATTTTTACATGCACTCATACACGCTCCGTTACACTTCCCCGTTAAAACATGATACAACCCGATAATTCGATAAATTCTATTTCTACTTGTTATTATTTTTCTACCGAATCATTTCAAATCAGTCTCTCTGTGGAAGCCGTGTAAATAGGGCATTTTCTATTTTTTTGATAGCAGATTTCAAGGAGAGCTAGGGAGATAAGTCAGCCGTTCGAATGAGACAGCCAATAATGTGGAAAATTTGGTTATTGAAGTCAAATGTTATTACAATGTCCTAGTCCATGTGCATCAATCTTTTAAGTTAGCTTGCTAAGAAGTAAATAATCCGCCGAGGAAGCATTAGTCATTCATTTCATTGAACTTCTGTGCTTGACCTTCATTCCTGATCTGAAATAGAACACATACATCAAATCTGTTGCCAAGATCGCTGGAAAAATGGTTGTATCACTCTACCGCTCCAGTAGGTATCTTACTGCCTATGCAATTCTCTATCTGTATAAAAGCCAGGTACGTCCTAAAACAGAGTACTGTTGTCACACCTGGGCAGGAACTGCTCGACGCACCCTATCCAGCCTTGACAAATTTCAAAACAGACTTTGAAACCTAGTAGACGATGCCCTTTTCTCTTCCCTGCAACCTCTTTTCTACAGAAGAGACATTGCAAGCCTGTCTCTACTCTATTCATCATTTTCATGGCAAGTGCTCGACTGGACTCCAATCTATGATTCTGTAATTAAAAGGCATTAAAAAAATCAGTACACACCTGTTTCTTGTGCAGTCCCATGCAAACAAAAAGAAAAAAAATGACTGCCTTTCCGGTTTTATGCTAATCCAACTGATCACTTTATGCAAATGAGATGCTGCTGATTGTAGTATAAAAACCTAACTTTTATAGAGTGCAATTTAGGATTTGGTGACAGAAAGAGCGAGACTTGTGAGCAGAGAGTTGTGTTTTTGCAGTTGGAAGAAATTAGACAGCAGAGTGGTGGAAACGTTTTTATTTATTTATTTTATTTTGGACATTGAAACCGGGAAAAATTTACAAGCTATTTCAGCAAAAATGGGTGACTGAATAAGGCTAAGCAGCGACATCATCAGGCCATTTACTGGAGAAGGTTGGTTGGTTGTTTTTGTTTTACGGCATATCAACCCTTTTCGGGTTATTTAATGCCAAATCCAAAGATTTTGAAGAAAAATTTTTAATAGAATATATTTGTTGTTTTCAAGTTGATTTCTATTTAACCCATAGTTGGGACCCTAACAGGTACTACCACTCCGGGTCAGAGTAGACATGGGAGCAATGGTAATTAAAGGGTGGCTCCACACTCCCCAAAGCCCGCAAGCTGGGGCCTCACCACTGGATATAGTTTAAGTTCATAACTAGGACCTACTGGGGAAGGAGATTTTGAGGAATGTCAGGGTGCTGGCAAAACATCCTGGTGAACTGGGGCAGTTGCAGCTTCTATGGCAAACAATCCCAACCGAGAGGAACAGTTGGTGAGAGGACAAAGGCATAAATTTACTGGTAAATGTTTCAGATGTTAAAGACCCTACCTGCTAAAAGATTGTAAAGAGTCGTGATCAGGCATTATCTGTTTTCTGTGTGGCCGAATTGTAAAAGTAAAGTAAAGTGGTGCTATTACGCCAGTAGTCACCTCTTTTGATACTGAGATGGTGTGTGAGGGCTTGCTGCCCCAGATAGTGATCACTATCAACAAGAAGAGGGCTAGAGCTCTTGTCGATACCGGTTGCACGACTATGCTTGTCACTACAAGTGTTGCCAACTCATGGAATGGAGCAAGCAATACTATAGCAGTAGACGACAGGGAGGTGAGGTGCTGTGGAGAGGCAGATGCAAGCTCGTGGTGAGGAACATACCGCTGCAACTCAAACTGATTGTGCTGAATAGGCTTATTGTGGGAATCAATTGGGAGGAGTTACGATAGCTAAAGGCCGGGTGACGTTTGGCAATCAGTGTATACCCAGAATGCCAAGAAGTTCAACCAATAGCAATATTGTCCAATCAACAAAACCCAAGCCATGTCAGATTGAGGATGAGGATTTTTTAGCCTATTTCGATGGCGACAAGTGGACTGTAGAGTAACCATGGTCTGCAAACACACCTGTGTTATCAAATTGGGTTAACTGCTACAAAAACACATTGAAAGGAGAGATAGAATCATAGTTTGAAAAGGAAGTAGAGAGGTGGATAGACGAAAAAATTCTGATACCATGGTCAGAGAAGGTTGAAGGAACTCTACTTGTGGTTCACTCTACCAAGAAAAAAGTCAGGTCAGTGTTGGATTTTCAAGAATTTAAAAAAAGTGTGGCTAGTCACACAAAAAATGGAATTGACGTGTGTGAAAAAGTTATGAGAAAGTGGAAGAGAATGGGACAATCAACTAAAATTGTGGATCTAAAATCAACCTACAAATCCATGTGGCCAAAAAACTATGGGGGTATCAATTGGTCGAGTATAAAGGTCAAATTTATTGTTTGACCAGGCTAGGATTTGGATTGAATTCTGCCCCAAAGATTATGATGGCAATTCTTAAGACTATGCTGGCCAAAGATGATGCTGTTAAGAGAACCACCTGCTCCTACATTAATGTGCTGGTAGACGAGACCGCGTTGTCTGCGGAAAGGGTGAGGAATCATGTAAAAACATACGGATTGACGGCTAAACCATTTGAATCTTGGAAAACGGAACAGCTTTGGGATTGAGATTACAGCAGAATATGGCAGGAAAGTTGATGTTTGTGAGGTATATGCGAAAGGGGGGAAAAAAGTACCGTTTAAGGCTAGGTTATAGTTAGAAACAAAAACAAAAAAAAATAAGTAAACTACGATGTACCGGGCGTACCTGCATCGCTCTTTGAGAAAGAAGGAAAGGATGGCTAGCTCATTTATATAACCGAAGGGCATCTTGGGAAGGCAGGGCATGATGGGAAAAGCTATTTTTTTCCTTGTCTCTTCTTTTTTTTTTTTTGATAGGAGGATATAAAAGCTGAGAAAAATTCCCTGCAAGGGACACAAAAAGAAAAGAGTCATGAACATCTTCTATTGAAAAGTATTTCGTGTTCCTGACGTTCAGATTATGCGGTGTGACATTGGTGGCGAGAGGCCAGGTGTGGTCGATTGGAAAAGAAGAGGGCATAAACGTGCTGTTGTTGAGCAAGTGACTCACTCCTTCTCGAACCCCAGAACTGAATCCTGATCGTGTTTGGGTCAGGAAACGAGATCCCTGAAGCTAGGGAGGGCCTGACCAAGAGAGAGCTTTTCTCAATATGCAGAAAGTTGGTTAGCCATTACCCACAGCCAGATGGTTGCAAACAGCATGCAGCTTTATTAATAGGCAGACAGGTATGGATCTATGGGAGGATGTGATTGACCGAGGAGTGCTGCTCATGATACAAGAAGTCACCGCAGAAGTGAAAAACGTGGATCCGGTGAAGGGAGAATGGCATGTAAACAGGAGCCGTGAAGGGGTGACATGGAGCGACGCTAGCAATCTGGCATGAGGGGTATTATTAGAAATAGAAGGTGCAACTGCTGAAGACGCTGCTTGGTTACGCAAGAAAGACGATAGTGTCCATATCAATGTTGCAGAGCTCGATGCTATGATGAAGGGCATCAATCTAGCTTTAAAATGGGTGTTACAAGTGGTGAATGTTAGGACAGATTCGCCAACAGATTAGATCGGTGGTGTCTGAGGATAAGCAGATCAAGACAAAAGGGGCAGCAGACATGTGTATAAAGCATCGACTTGGAAACCTAATCCAAGAATTAGGTTGGTTGGTTGGTTGTTTTTGTTTTACGGCATATCAACCCTTTTCGGGTTATTTAATGCCGGATCCAAAGATTTTGAAGAAAAATTTTTTAATAGAATATATTTGTTGTTTTCAAATCAGTTTCTATTTAACCCATAGTTGGGACCCTAACAGGTACTACCACTCCAGGTCAGAGTGGGCCTGGGAGCAATGGTAATTAAAGGGTGGCTCCACATTCCCCAAAACCCACAAGCTGGGGCCTCACCACTGGATATAGTTTAAGGTCATATCCAGGACCCCCATTGAGGGACTTTTACCCTCTGCAGGGGGGCAGTCGGCGTATTCTAATGCCCCACCGACAGGGCCCCAAGAATTAGGATTGAAGGTAACTGTTACCTTGGTTCCAACACATTTTTTAGTTATTATTGCATCATGTTTTTTTTTAAATAATGTAATCCTATACAATTGATAATATGGAAATATTTCCTTATTTCAACCTTGATATAGTGGAAGATCCTGACACCCCCTAACAATGGATTACTCAGTTTATAAAAGATGCTCGCAAGCGATAACTAATGGGAGAGAGTAAACTAATCTTGATACTCCAGCATTCAAGTTACATTCGAGTGTCAATTTCTTATTTGTTAAAATGTACCTTCGTATATCTATTTATTCAAAAAGAAAAAAATCTTCTATATATATAAAAAGCAAAATGTTGTGTTAGTGTGTGCACATTTTCTGTATGTACAGCAAAGGCTTGCGGGGGGGGGACTGTTTATTAGAAATTTTTATATGCTATCTAGATTATAATATCTCTGATTTACAAAAGAAGGTCGCGTGTATCTTTAATTTGGGCAACTTTTACACGCTATTTTCGCAATTTTTAAAAATCTCCGCGTGTTTGTTTGGCTTTTCCATATATATGCAAAACTGAATCCGCAGAAAAGCCAGCGCCCTGGCACGAGTGCCAGGGACGTCCAGAAAAGTAATCAGCTTTGATCAATGCAGGGGAAAGTCCTTTTGGACACTGTCCTCTTTATGGGAGCTGGTTTTCCCCAACATCTTGGGAAAACTGGCTTGCAGCCAAAGTTAAGTCGCGAGATGTTTGACCTCATTAAATTCACGCACCTGTCAATTAACTTTTTAATCGTTAAATTTGAACGCTTTTCAGTTCCTGTCCCGTCGTGGCCAAGCGGTAAGATGTCAAGAATTTTCACACTTTCTTTTCGATCTTCGCATCAAGGGTTCAGGTTCGAGCCTACCTACCTACCAAAACTTTTTTTTTTTTTACACCTCCAAACACCCGGGCAATGCCGGGCAACCCCGCTAGTTCATATATAAATTACTAAATATGGATTTACCTTTGAATATAACTGGGATAGCACAAGGCTCTTTTTTATAATCATGAGAGCAGACCTCTTCTTTTCAGAAAGAAAAACAAAAAAATATGCCCTAAAACCATTACAACAAATACAAATAGAAGACAGCTCTCATGTAGGCTAATAGATCAGAAATTGTTTTGTTGTAGATAATTAATAAAACTGATATAATGGAAGATCCTGACACGATGGATTATTCAGTCTATAAAAGACACTAGCAAGCGATAACCAATGGGAGAGAGTAAGCTAATCTTGATACTATGGCATTCAAGATACATTCAATTGTCAATCTCTTATTTTTTACATTGTACCGTTGTATAATAAACTTGTTATAACTTACTTTGTGCTGAGTCTCATTTCATCTGATTAATTTATACTGATGTTTTTTTTTTTTACACAGGAATCACCACTTATGAAGGCCCAGAGGCCACTCGAGGATAAGGGCTAATGGGGATACATTAGTCCATATGATTATAGCGTAATAAACATAAGTAGTGGGAATTTTGTAAATTGGATTACTTAATGGGACGGTTCATCAAGAACTTGTTTACATTGGACTTGAAGACAATCAGATTGTAGTCAACTGGAAAGCAGCCAATCGAAAGAGAGTTCAACAGGCATGCAGTTCTAAGACAGAAGCTTTGTTCATGGAATCTACATTTAGGTTTAGGTACAGATAAAGAGTGTGGGAAATTATTGATAGTGGTTTTGGCTAGACGAGTGTTTTTCATGAAAGTTTGGCAATGGGAGGACATAGATTGAAGTTCAGATGACCACTTGGCATGAAAATAATGTTAAAGCAGAGAAGGCTCGCAACATCTCTTCTGTGGGAAAGCGGTTGTAGTGAAGAGAAAAGGGCATCCCCCACTAAGCTATAAAATCTATTTTGAACTCTGTCAAGGCAGGATAAGCTGCTTCTAGCAGCTCCTGCCCAGATGTGGCAACAGTACTCCATCGTTGGCCGTACCTGGCTTTTATATAGGTAGAGATTATATTACCGCAGAAATACAGGGTGTCCCAATAAAATGTATACACTCTTTAAATGACCATAAAACCAACATTTATTATAAGAAAGAAAAGTTTCATACATCAAAATATTGTGAACAAATATAGAAACCAGCTAATTATCAAAAGTGTTCAAAATGTTGGCCATTGTGGTCCATGAACAGCTAACAATGCAAATTGATTGAATTGAAAACGTTCCTAATCAGTCCAATTGGTATGCTGACATCTTTCAATGGTTGCTTTCACCTCATTCATTGTAATTCGTTTTGTGGCGTGAACTCTGTGTTTAACATGCCCCCATTCCCCCTACCCGCACCCCCCCCCCCGCAAAAAAAAAAGAGAAAACTCCATGGGGAGAGGGTCAAATTTTGTGAGCGTGGACAGTACTTGATACTTCCTCTTCGTCCTACCTATCTGTTTCGCAGGTGACTATCAAGATATGCTCTTACGTCATGATGCTAGTGAGAAGTGCTCCATCCTGCTGGAAGTGGCATTCTTTATTCCTAAACATCTCTTGGGAACGTGGCATAGTGTATTCATGCAGCAAGTTGAGATAATTTAAAGTGTATACATTTTATTGGGACACCATATATATATATATATATATCCTTTACTTCACACATTTCATAAATGATGTTTTTGCCAAAGTGGGAAGAATTGCTTTTTTCAGAATCAAAATCTACCCATATAAAACTTAACATTGCCTAATTCTTTTACCTATTATGTTATATACAGCACAATCACGTTGACACACTGGCTCCCGCCAGATCACCAAAGTCAAGCAACGATGAGCCTGGCTAGTACCAAATGGGTGACCATTTGGGAAGGCTAGGTGCTGTATGTACCGTGCCGAGTCGTAGAAATTTCCAGGTTGGTATCCGGGGACGTGTTTAACTTACTGGGGGAGATGCACTCCTGAATCAAGACAGAAAGCAACAGGAAACTACCGTCTTTACTTGTCTTCCCGAGATTACCATGGCTCTACAGTTTGAAGAGCCGTGGTCGCTGACATTGTTAAAACAGCATGGCTGCCACTGATGATGATGACATCAAGTGGTTTCATGTCTTCTTTGAAACCATTTCCATAAAAGAAAAAAAAGATTCAATTGTGACAATAAAAACAAAATCAGCAGAGGGAAGCAAATCATTTTTTAATTGAATACAAAAAGAGTTGTCTCCCTTACAACTAAAATTATATTTCTTTTTCTGCATAACTTTCCAGAATGTAAAAACAGATATAAATTTAAGAATAAACAATTTCACTGCATCCCAGACAACAGTGGGTAGGTGCAGCAAGTAAGTAAATCAAGTTAACTGCTGATTAAATTTTCATTATCACAATTCTTCCATGCACGAACATTGTTCCAGGCTAATCAGTCCGAGAGGAAGATATCTAGACAGCAGCATCAACCCTGCATCCCAAGAACTAAACAAATATCCACAACTCGCATCCGAGCGATACACAAAAGAGATTAAATAGTTGAAATGTATGAATGCTTTTATGGGGCTAGCTTGTATGCTGTCTCACGGATGGCAAAAGTTAGCAGAGGCAGAGAACTGCGTCTTGAGTGGTGGAAATTATTTTGATGTGTATTTAGAAAGCGAGTCGGATAAGGGATAAAAAAAAATGTGCCAAAGATGGTGTTTGCAAAGCATTGATTTCACTTTCTTGGCTTCTGGTGTTTTATGCTTGGCAAAGATCACATTTTGTAAACACAGACACGTACAGTGTATGGAGACACATAAACGCTGTATGTAGTCAATTATATGAACACACCCAATCAATAAACAGATATATATTTATATATATATATATGTGTGTGTGTGTGTGTATTATTATACTAAAAGTCTAAATTTGTTTGAAACCGTCTCAAATTTTAACTTCATGACGTCATTTCTAGCAAACTTTTAAAAATTAACCACTAAGGTTGGAACGCTATATGTTTTGGTTTCGATTCTAGCTGATAGCACCCATGTTATATTTTTTTTAATTTTTGAAATCACTACTGCATATTGGGTACGATATAATAATGAATATATTTTAATTATATTTAAATTCATGCAAAAAGAATGAATGCACATCGTGTCATTTTTAGCAAATTTTTCAAACTTAACCACTTGAACGCTATATGTTTTGGTTTTATTTCTAGTCATTTTGTTTTTACACTTTTAAAATTACTACTATATATTGGGTAAATATTTGTCTATCTATCATTATGTAAATATTAATTTACTTGTCCGTACGTCCAGTGTCACAGTAAAACAATCATCGCAAACATTAATTAATGAGAAATGAATTACCTCCCTATATAGTCGCTCTTTATCAGTTAAAAATCATTGAAACATTTTCTTCTTTAAAAATTTACGGTTTCAAATCGGCTATTTTCTTTTATAATTAAAAAAAAGTCCCGTTGAGAGGAGACTGAGTTTTTATTATAGTTTCTTTTTATATTAAAAAAATATGCGCAAGTGAACTAACATCTGTTCCTTTATAATCTGTATAAAAATTATTCCAAAATCAAAGCAAAACAATGTGTTGTGTGCTAGATTTTCATTGAAAAAATAAAAAAAATCTAATTTTTTTAAATCAATTCTTTTTAGCTTTAAAAGATTAAAAAAGGAATTTGCTAAAAAATAGTTTTAAATCTGTCGTCATTTTATTCAATACTAGCGGAGGTACCCGGCGTTGCCCGAGTGTTTGTTTCCGGGACGGGGGGAAGTTTAAAAAAATGTTATGGTAGGTAAGTAGGAAGGATCAAACCCGGCGTCATGAGTAAAAGTAGGAAAATAAAGTGTGAAAAAAAACAAAAAAAAAACATCTGCAACGTTAACAGTTCGGCCACCAAGAAAAGTCCATTCCAGTTGTTTAGGAAAAAAAAAAAAACGACTACGGTAGGTCGGCGCGAACGTGAAAATATCATGTGAATTGTCCAGCACGCTAACCACTGCGCCACAGAGCACTGCAGCTTAGTTTAGTGATTTTAAATAACTTCACATGAAAGAACTACGGAGCCAAACCGGTGTTCTCTTCTCAACTGTTCCTTGTGAACGATCCCCAAACGGTGTTAAGTGGTGGCAGGGGGAGGAGGATTTTTTTAGAGAGAAAATATTTTACCACTTCCATTGATCTTAACCGATTTTGGCCGTGACTTCTCAGCAGAAAAAGTATAGAAATCTAAGATTATCGAGGAATTTGAGAAATAATAAGCCTATAACACAGCTCAGATATTGTTCTGCCGTTTGTGCATATTATATTTGCATGAAATATCTTGATTTTTAATCCTATTAATGTCAAAATCCGACGGGAAAAAATGAGTTCATTTTATTTATATAGAAGAAGATAATATTTGTTGTTCATTTTAATAATTTATTTGTTGTTCATTCTATTCAATATCTTATTTGTTGTTCATTTTATTTAATATTTGATTTGTTGTTCATTTTATTTAACATTTGATTTGTTGTTCATTTTATTTAACATTTGATTTGTTGTTCATTTTATTTAACATTTGATTTGTTGTTCATTTTATTTCATATTTTATTTGTTGTTCATTTTATTTCATATTTTATTTGTTGTTCATTTTATTTAATATTTTATTTGTTGTTCATTTTATTTAATATTTTATTTGTTGTTCATTTTATTTAATATTTTATTTGTTGTTCATTTTATTTAATATTTTATTTATTGTTCATTTTATTTAATATTTTATTTGTTGTTCATTTTATTTAACATTTGATTTATTGTTCATTTTATTTAATATTTGATTTGTTGTTCATTTTATTTAACATTTTATTTGTTGTTCATTTTATTTCATATTTTATTTGTTGTTCATTTTATTTCATATTTTATTTGTTGTTCATTTTATTTCATATTTTATTTGTTGTTCATTTTATTTCATATTTTATTTGTTGTTCATTTTATTTGATATTTTATTTGTTGTTCATTTTATTTAATATTTTATTTATTGTTCATTTTATTTAATATTTTATTTGTTGTTCATTTTATTTAATATTTTATTTGTTGTTCATTTTATTTCATATTTTATTTGTTGTTCATTTTATTTCATATTTTATTTGTTGTTCATTTTATTTCATATTTTATTTGTTGTTCATTTTATTTCATATTTTATTTGTTGTTCATTTTATTTCACATTTTATTTGTTGTTCATTTTATTTCATATTTTATTTGTTGTTCATTTTATTTCATATTTTATTTGTTGTTCATTTTATTTCATATTTTATTTGTTGTTCATTTTATTTAATATTTTATTTGTTGTTCATTTTATTTAATATTTTATTTGTTGTTCATTTTATTTAATATTTTATTTGTTGTTCATTTTATTTAATATTTTATTTATTGTTCATTTTATTTAATATTTTATTTGTTGTTCATTTTATTTAATATTTTATTTGTTGTTCATTTTATCTAATATTTTATTTATTGTTCATTTTATTTAATATTTTATTTGTTGTTCATTTTATTTATAATGTGTTTTAAAGAATTTCCATGGGTTCTGCTAGTTATTATTCTAAATTTGTGAATTTGTTTGTCACCGTCTCAAATTTTAACGTCACCATGTCATTTCTAACAAACTTTTCAAGTTTAATGATGCTATATGTTTTAGTTTCGATTCAAACTGATGGCACCAAATTTATTTTTTTTTTAAACCTTTTGAAGCCGCTACTATATATCGGTACAATATAATAATCAATGGAGTACTGACTTTATAATAATACGAAATCGGCATGAATTAAAATATATTCAAAATTATTTTGTGACTGGGTCACGCTGGAGGGGGGAGGGCGCTGGCATTACTAAATATTGGGTACAATATAATAATCAATAGAGAATTGGCTTTATAATAATAAATATGAAATCTGCATGAATTAAAATATCATATTTAAGCGTATTTTATGGCCGGGCAACAGCAAACAGTCTTCTAACATTATATATTACTAGCAGATGTACCTAGCATTACTGGGCATCAAAAGTAATATTAAATTCCTTTAAAAAAAAAAAAAAATGAAGTTAAAAAAAAAAAAGGAAAGAGAAAGAAACTGAGATATGTACATGTAAATAGTTTTTTTTCCAAACAAGTCACTTCTTAAAGTAAAAAAAAAAACAAAACAAATACTCGAGTTGAGATCGAAACCAAAACCTAGTGAGTCAAGGACGATAACCATTAGGCCAGTTTGCCACGCCATATAAAAAGTGTTTCTTAACCTACTTATTCTTAACATAGCAAAGCTGTCATTTGAACAATTCACGCATGTGCATTCGTGAAACAGTTGACAAACAGATAAAAATCCGATGAGTGCCAGGAAATCTGTCATCACTACACCGTCCTGGTCCCAGAAGACTGTGAGCATGACCTTGCCAGCGGAAGGCTGCACCCTTGCCTCCTTTGGAGGTGGTGAGTCTAAGTGCTTCCACTGCATTGACTGGGCTTTGGTCTCTGGATCATAGTGATGGACCCAGGTTTCATCCTGTGTAATCAGTCTTTTGAAAAAGCTTCGAATCCGGGGGTATAAAAACCAAAGCGAAATATGATGAAAGTAAAAATAAAATAGATAAACCCCATAATTTATTATACCATGCCCGTTCATACTGAAACACTTATCACAATATTCCGTGGATCTATATTAAAAAACCTTGTTAAACTTTGTGACATATTTCCATTCTATGGAGGTCAGGCACGGACGAACACCCCAGAATTTTATTATACCATATTTCTTCAAACTGAAACATAATTATCAAAGTATACTTACGCAGAAAGATATGAAAAGTCTTTATTAAAGTTTGTGCCTATTTCCATTCTATGGAAGCCAGGCGCGAATGCAGACCCCACAATTTTATTATACCATCCCTATTTAAGTTAAAACATACTTATCAAAATATTCTTATGTACATCTATATCAAAAACACTTGTAAACGTTTTTTTTTTAATTTTTAAATTTTTTATGTCTATACTTTGTCGACCAGGTGCGAATGCAGACCCCACAATTTTAATGAACCACCGTTCTGCAGGATCAAACTTACCCATTCCTATGTCTCGATACATCTTCCATCATTATATGTAATCAGTTTTTTAAAATAGTCACCCATATAGGAACCTATTCGTGACCAGACACACACACACAGACATTCAGCTTTATATTATAGATATATATATGTGTGTGTGTGTGTGTATATATATATATATATATATATATATATATATATATATATATATATATATATATACATACAGTAAAACCTCCTGTAATTCGGACTTCCTCCAAATATGGACTTCTTCTAAACCTGAACTTTCTCTAAACTTGAACTGTCTTGTCATTGAAATTGTATTAGCATATTTGATGCGGAGTTGCAGTAAAACTGTTTACATGGTTTAGTCAGATATTGCGCAGAAATGTTAATATTGATACTATGTAATTAATGTAGATTAGCTTTTGATAATTAACACTAACTGTAATTTTTTTTTCAGATTGCTATCTTTAAAATAGTGTAAAACCACCCATCACAATAGCTTGCAACTCTAAAAGACACTGACTTTACTGGAAAAACGTCAAATTATAGAAAAATTAGATGCTGGAGATGAAAATAGCGTTATATTGAGATATTATAAGATTGGAAGAAGTACACTGTTTTGCATTAAAAAGAAAAAGGAGGAAATATTGAAGGCTGTTCCTTTCTCTCCAAATAAAAGACATGTCAAAAGAAGGAAACTTCACAAACCAAAGCAAGTTGAATTCGATCGAATATTGCATGAGTGGTTTGTAGCAAAACGGAATGAAGGTGTAGCAATATCTGGGCCCATGTTAATTGCTAAAGCAAAATCTCTTAAGGAAGAGTTGAATATCGCAGAAGATATGAAATTCAGTGAAGGCTGGCTTAGGAGCTTTAAGAGTAGACATGGTATAAGACAATTAACAATGTCAGGCGAACAACGGTTTGCTGATACACACGCAGCATCAAATTATTGTGACAAATTCAAGATGATAATTGCCGATTATGATTTAACACCAAAGGATGTTTTCAACGCTGGTGAAAGTGGCGTAAATTGGAAGTGCTTACCTACAAAGTGCTTAGCTGGATTCGAGGAGCAGAAAATAAAAGGATTCAAATTAAATAAAGAAAGACTAACATTGATGGTATATGCTTTTGCTTTTGGAACTCATAAACTTAACCTTCTTGTCATCGGCAAATCAAAGTGTCTCCGAGCATTGAAAGGACTTTCCCTTTGCCAGTATCCTACTATTCTTCACGAAATGGATGGATGAATCAACAGTTGTTGAAAAAATGTTTTTTGCAAGAATTTGTACCCGTTGTACAGAGGCGTTTTCTTGAATTAGGTAAACCTGATTCAAAATGCTTGCTTCTGTTGGACAATTGTAGAGCACATCCTCCTGAGTCAGAACTAGTGTCATCTTGCGGGAATATTTTTGTGTTCTACTTACCAGCTAATGTGACTTCTCTCATCCAACTTATGGATCAAGGGATTATTTGGAACTTAATATATTTCTACAGAAATGATTTCATGATGAATATGATTAATAGTACCGTGAGTATAAGCGATTTTCAGCGCCATTTTACTATCAAATATGTCATATTTTCTCTCGCAAGTGCATGGAATCAAGTTCGAGCAAGCACATTAACAAAAACATGGGGTAAATTATGCCCAGCGCCAAAGGCTTCTAAACTGAAAGAATCAGAGAATACATCTGGTCTAGAAAAAATTCTTGAAACTAAACGATTACCGACCAACCACGCTGTTCTTAAATCACTTAATGCAAATGATGTTGAAATGTGGGTGCAACAAGATCCTTTCATTGTATCTACTTTTATTTCATCTATTTTCTTTAAAAAGTTGTAATTAATTTTTAAATATATTTTCTTTGTATATAAATAACTATAAATGCTAAATAACAATATTATTTCAAATTAGATTTAATATTTGCTAATGACGTTTCCTCTGAGGAGATGAGCCTACATTGAAAATCCATGGGTTAAGAAAAAAAAATCTGAACTGTATTTTTTATTTAAACAAGAAATTTCGTTTCTGAAAACCATGTTTTTTCTGAATTAAATTTGAACAAACAAAAAAAAGATACATATATATATATATATATATATATATATATATATATACATACACGGCAACATCACGTTGATACACCGGTTCTCGTCAGATCACCGAAGTTAAGCAACGTTGAGCTTGGTTAGTACTAGATAGTAATTCTAGGTGCTGTTTGTGCTCTCCGCTTATCTCGGCATTTTTTTCTAGTCGTCCTGCATTTCACTCACCACTGGTATTTAACAATGTCATCTCAGGAGAAGTGCGGTTGGATATTGCGCAAATCTTGCCACAAAAATTTAATGCGCAAGCAACCCTTCAAGGGCATCCATAGTCTGACCAAGACTGAAGGAGCTGGCTACTATATATATATATATATATATAATTATAATAGGTTAACATTGTTCAAAGGTGAAACATCCAATGAGTTTAAGAAGGTTTATAGAAAAGTGCTACAATATCGAAGAAGAGCAAAGTATATTTTTTATTTATTTTAGTTGACCAAAATATTCATGAATGTGTATCAATACCAAAATGTTTCTGTAAAAAATAAATTAATATATATATAATATATATATTATATATATATAATATATTATATATATAATATATATATTATATATATATAATATAATATATATATAATATATATATTATATATATATAATATATTATATATATAATATATATATTATATATATATAATATAATATATATATAATATATATATTATATATATATAATATATTATATATATATATTATATATGTATATTATATATATATATATATTATATATGTATATTATATATATAATATATATATTATATATATATATTATATATGTATATTATATATGTATAATATAATATATATATAATATATATAATATATATATTATATATATTGTATATGTATAATATATATATTATATATATAATATATATGATATATATATTATATATATATAATATATATATTATATATGTATAATATATATATTATATATATAATATATATATATAATATATATATATATAATATATATATTATATATATATAGTATATATAATATATATTATATATATATAACACTGGGCTGCATCAAAAATGCAACATCCATGACAATATCCTCTTCTAGACCAATTTTTCGTGCTGATCACTTTGCTGATCACTTATGATCATTTTGCTCGTAAGGTTCTAGTTTATGTGTTACAGCGTCATATACTGCGTCGTATATTAATATACCTTTTTTGTTGCAGATCAATTAA
This sequence comes from Euprymna scolopes, assembly GCF_053919585.1. NCBI lineage: Eukaryota > Metazoa > Mollusca > Cephalopoda > Sepiida > Sepiolidae > Euprymna > Euprymna scolopes. The sequence continues at coordinate 91,360,288 of NC_136509.1, forward strand.
AGAATGGCACTGACTTGCAAAAATCACCCCAACTCATTTTGCTACATCTGCGGAAATTACACACTTTCAAGACAGAAGCGCAAAATCACTTCTACAGTGAAACAACTCTATCGTGCCTACTTTGGCATCGAACTTGGACATCAGGATAAACCATGGGCGCCACACATTGCTTGTGTGAAGTGTTTCGCTGGTTTATGCCACTGGAATAAAGGAAACCGAAAATCAATGCCATTTCGAATACCAGTGGTTTGGCGGGAACCTACGAATCACCATGATGACTGCTATTTTTGTATGGTGAAACCACTGGGAAGGAATGGTATAAGTTTGAAATACATTAAATACCCAAACATTCCGTCACTTACGCAACCAGTACCACATAGTGATGTTGTTCCTGTGCCAAGACCTCCTGAGATTCTAGAACGTACCAGTGCAAGTGACTCTACATGTGATGACAGTGAAAATCAGGATGTTTATGAAGATATCAGTGGGACCTCTGAGAAAAGCCCTCAGTTATTTGAACAGAGTGAGCTAGATGACCTTGTACGAGATCTTGGTCTGTCAAAAGAATCTGCACAGTTGTTAGGTTCAAGGTTAAAAGAGAAAAATCTTTTGGCACGTAATACACACTTTGCACAGTATCGGCATCGAGAGCAGGAATTCGTGCAGTACTTTACCAAGTCCGATGACATGATATATTGCCACGATGTTTCAGGTCTTGTAGAACACATGGGTAAAGAATACCATCGTGAAGAATGGAGGCTCTTTATAGATTCCTCCACCAGAAGTCTAAAAGCTGTGCTACTTTTTAATGGTAAAAACGTAGCATCATTGCCCATTGCTCATTCTGTTACCCTGAAAGAAACCTATGATACCATGTCACTTCTTCTTAACAACATACAATATCAAGATCACAACTGGCTTTTCTGTGGTGACCTAAAAGTTCTGACCATTTTGTTAGGAATGCAGGGGGCTACACAAAATACCCATGCTTTTTGTGCTTGTGGGACAGCCGTGCAGATTCCATACATTACCGACAAAGGGAATGGCCACAACGGACGGAATTTGTTCCTGGCCGCCATAACGTCAAAACACTACCACTTGTACCACCAGAGAAGGTGCTTCTGCCTCCCCTTTACATAAAGCTGGGGTTGATGAAAAATTTTGTGAAATCACTTGCGAAAGATGGAGAAGAGTTTAAATACCTTTCCAATAAATTCCCTCTTGTCAGTGATGCTAAAGTACAAGCTGGCATATTTGTTGGACCACAGATTCGTGAACTTATGTCTGATACCAGATTTAATGAAGCACTGACACCTCGTGAAAGAAGAGCTTGGGAATGTTTTAAGTTAGTTGTGACAGGGTTTTTAGGAAACAGAAAATCTGATGACTACAAGGAACGGGTTGAGAATATGCTTCAAGCATACGAGACTGCTGGCACACGCATGAGCATCAAAATACATTTCCTGCACAGTCACCTTGACTACTTTCCTGCTAATTTGGGTGAATACAGTGAGGAACAGGGAGAGAGGTTCCATCAGGATATATCCGATATGGAGCGCCGCTATCAAGGCAATTGGAGTGTGACCATGATGGCTGATTTCTGCTGGTCTCTTCAAAGAAGCTGGACAACATCTCCTGCAAGGCCAGCACACAAGAGAATGTCGCGAAAGCGTGCATTTCAAGGGGAATAGCTGCTTTCTAACTTCTAATTGGATGCATTCTTTACAATGAATCTGATAAATATTGTGCCAACTGTTACAAAAAAATGAGAACCTCCTTAAAAAAATGGGTATGCTTTATGCGTTTACTATGCGAAACTGCAATGAAAAATGTTAATAACATTTCTGTTGCAAATTTTTTTTTTCAAAATGAAGCCCAGTGTAATATATATATTATATATATATATATAATAACATATGTAATAATATATATATAATATATGTAATATATATATATATAATATATATGTAATATGTATATATAATATATATGTAATATATATATAATGTATATGTAATATATATAATGTATATGTAATATATATATAATGTATATGTAATATATATATATAATGTATATGTAATATATATAATGTATATGGAATATATATAATGTATATGTAATATATATAATGTATATGGAATATATATATAATGTATATGTAATATATATATATGATATATATGTAATATATATATATGATATATATGTAATATATATATATGATATATATGTAATATATATATATGATATATATGTAATATATATATATGATATATATGTAATATATATATATGATATATATGTAATATATATATATGATATATATGTAATATATATATATGATATATATGTAATATATACATATGATATATATGTAATATATATATGATATATATGTAATATATACATATGATATATATGTAATATATATATGATATATATGTAATATATATATGATATATATGTAATATATATATGATATATATGTAATATATATATGATATATATGTAATATATATATGATATATATGTAATATATATATATATGATATATATGTAATATATATATGATATATATGTAATATATATATATGATATATATGTAATATATATATATGATATATATGTAATATATATATGTAATATATATATAATATATATGTAATACATATATAATATACATGTAATATATATATAATATACATGTAATATATATATATGATGTATATGTAATATATATATATATATGATGTATATGTAATATATATATATATGATATATATGTAATATATATATATGATATATATGTAATATATATATATATGATATATATGTAATATATATATATGATATATATGTAATATATATATATATGATATATATGTAATATATATATATATGATATATATGTAATATATATATATATGATATATATGTAATATATATATATGATATATATGTAATATATATATATATGATATGTAATATATATATATATGATATATATGTAATATATATATATGATATATATGTAATATATATATATATATATATGATATATATGTAATATATATATATATATGATATATATGTAATATATATATATATATGATATATATGTAATATATATATATATGATAGATATGTAATATATATATGATATATATATATGATAGATATGTAATATATATATGATATATATATATAATATATATGTAATATATATATATAATATATATATATAATATATATGTAATATATATATAATATATATATATAATATATATGTAATATATATATATATAATATATATATATAATATATATGTAATATATATATAATATACATGTAATATATATATATATAATATACATATATATAATATACATGTAATATATATATATATAATATACATATATATAATATACATGTAATATATATATAATATACATGTAATATATATATAATATACATGTAATATATATAATATACATGTAATATATATATAATATATATATATAATATATATGTAATATATATATATAATATATATATATAATATATATGTAATATATATATAATATACATGTAATATATATATAATATACATGTAATATATATATAATATACAATATATATATATAATATACATGTAATATATATATAATATATATGTAATATATATATATAATATACATGTAATATATATATGTAATATATATATATGTAATATATATATAATATACATGTAATATGTATATAATATATATGTGATATATATATAATATATATAATATATATATATATGTAATATATATATAATATACATGTAATATATATATAATATATATGTAATATATATATATGTAACATATATATAATATACATTTAATATATATATAATATATATGTAATATATATATATGTAACATATATATAATATACATGTAATATATATATAATATATATGTAATATATATATAATATATATATTATATAATATCTCTCTCTCTCTATGTATATATATATGCATAATATATATATATATATCTATAATATATATATAATATATATAATATCTCTCTCTCTCTCTATATATATATATATATATATATGTATAACATATCTATATATATATCTATTATATATCTATAATATATATCTATATATATATATATATAATATATATATGGCAAAAATGGTAATTAGTAAAACCTGAAGAGAGTGCTTAATACTATTGCAGAGCAAATATGCGTATTATTTTTTATAAATTTAATATATATATATGAGATACATATAATACATATCTTTATATCTATATATATCCCTTTTATATAATATATATATAATATACATATTATATATATATTTGGCAAAAATGGTAAGTAGTAAAACCTGAAGAGAGTGCTCCATACTATTGCAGAGCAAATATGCGTTTTATTTTTTATAAATTTAATATATATATATATATATATATATATATATATATATATATATATATATATATATGAGAGAGAAGAAGAAAGAGAGATTTGTGTCATCAGTCACTAAACTGCTCTCGCTAGCACCTACTGTTTGCATTGTATTGAAAAATAATTCCCTCCTCTCCCTGCACCCCACATCTTTTATTGATCAAGTGCAGTGGAGTGGGATAAAAAGATAGAGAGAGGGAGAGGGGTAGAGAGAGAGAAATAGAGAGAGAGAGACCTTGAGTTTTACTGGTAAGGTGTCAGGGTGAGAGAGAGGAAGGCGTTCTACTTAATTGACGATATGCACATGATGTGCAGTTTTAAATATAACCTGCAGGTTGGAGAGGAAATATTCCATCAACGGATAGATTGCACGATATATGCAATTACATACACTCATGTGTATCCAACCATAGACTTTATAATACATACGCATAATTAGATAAATGCAAGTGCAAATTGTGTCAAACGCTTTATTGCAAACTAGTGGTGGGAGGGACTTTGCCCGGTCGTATAATATGCGTAAATATGATATTTTAATTTGTCCAGATTTCGTCTACATTATGAAAGAGTCATGCTTTGAAAAGTAAAAAAAAAATATTTGGGTGCAATCAACTAGAATCGAAACCGAAATCAAAACTGTAGCATTCAAAGCTGATGACGTTACCACTGTATTAATTTGACATGTATATGAACTGATTAAAAATAAACTAATCATTTGAGGCCCCTAGCGCCGCTCTGCAACTTTTGGTTTCGGAGGAGATAGAGTTGGAAAATAGAAGAGATACTTATCAACATGAACATTAGAGTTGGAAACTATACATCTCTACAGTTAGTTTATGAAAATATATTTACTACTTAGCTCTACTCGCATTTTCATCACTGTGGAAGTAAATACTGAAAATTGATCCTGTACCTCTACAAGGCCACCATTCGCCCATGCATGGAGTATTGTTGCCACATCTGGCGTGATGCATCTATCACTAGTCTCTCCCTCTTGAATAAGGTTCAAAAAAGAGTTTCCAATCTAATAGGTATCACTTTTGTCAACTAGGCTTCAACCCCTGTCGCATCGCTGCAATATTGCATCCTTGTGCTTCTTTTACAAGTATTTTCATGGAATGTGCTCTGATGAACACTTGTGCCCCCTTGGTTACATATCCCTGACAAGCCCACTTAGCAACAAAACTCACTGCTGATGCAAAGAAAGAACTTGTCCTGCCTTGATAGAGTTCAAAATAGACTTCGTAGCCTCGTAGGAGATGTCCTTTTCTCTTCCCTGCAACCTCTATCTCACAGAAGAGATATTGCGAGCTTGTGTCTGATGTATCGTTATTTTCATGGAAAGTGTTCGACTGAGCTTCAGTCTATGGTCCCCCCTCGCCAAACTTTCACAAGAAACACTCGTCTAGCTGAAAACACTATCAATAATTCTCCCCACTCTTTATCTGTGCCTAAACTTAAACGTAGATTCTATGAACAAAGCTTCTTTCTTAGAACTGCACACCTGTGGAATTGTCTTCCGTTTTCCTGCTTTCCAGCTGACTACAATATGGTTGTCTTCAAGTCTAACGTAAACAAGTTCTTGATGAGCCGTTCCATATAAGTTAACAAATTTACCGAAATGTTATTACTAATGATTACTATATTTTCCAATTTCTACTGTACACTCTTTAACCCTTATCCTTGAGTGGCCTCTTGGCCTTCATAATGTGGTGATGCCTGTGTAAAAAAACAAAACAAAAAACAAACAAACTACACTTCTTCACTGTTGAGGTCCCTAGATGCCAGAAAGCTTTCTACTCTAATAGCTTCTTCACTTGAACAGATAGACTTTGGAATTCCCTTCCTGCTACCTACTTCCCTGACTGTACTGATATGCAGAAGTTTAAACGTAACATAACTTGTTAATCTTAGTAGCCCCTTATATCCAAGTGACGATATGCTTTGTTTGGAGTGAAAGTGAGTAAAAAAAAAAATCAATAATAATTTATGTGAATACATAAAATAATATATACTAGACGTTTCAACCCATTAAAACTGGCAAAAGTTATAACTCGTTGACTAAGAATGAGTGCTTTATGTCAAATTGTGCTAATTTTTGCATTACATACTAATAATCCCTATTAATCCCTAACTATGCATCGAATGGATACCATAATTAGTTCGCCGCATCTTATAACAAAGATCTATGCAAAATTTCAA